>NC_058132.1:250117614-250202374 GCF_016433145.1 Gracilinanus agilis
CTACCTACCTTTCTTCCTTCCTTCCTTCCTTCCTTCCTTCCTTCCTTCCTTCCTTCCTTCCTTCCTTCCTTCCTTCCTTCCTTCCTTCTCTCTCCTTCCCTCTTCCTCCCTTTCACTCTCCCCTCTCCCTCTCCTCCTTCTCTCTCTCTCTCCCTCCCTCTCTCTTCTTCCCTATCTCTCTCTGTCTCTCTGTCTCTCTCTGTCTTTCTCTGTCTCTCTCTCTCTGTCTCTCTCTCTGTCTTTCTCTGTCTCTCTCTCTGTCTCTCTCTGTCTCTGTCTCTGTCTCTGTCTCTGTCTCTGTCTCTCTCTCCCTCTCTCCCCCACCCCCTCTGCCTTCTGTCTTCATATTAAATCCAAGATATGGGCAAGGGCTAGGCAATCAAAGTTAAGTGACTTATCTAGGATCACATAGCTAGGAGGTGGCTGAAGCCAGATTTGAAGCCAAGTTCTCTAGATTCTGGGCCTCAAGCTCTATCCATCCTATGCCACCTAGCTGATTCTATTAATTTTCACTGGGAAAAAATGTCTTCCCTAGGCTGCCATGGAACTGGAAACATGGCTATGGGAACTGAGTCATTCTCCAAAGTATCCTGGTATAAAATGATTTTATTTGGAAAATCTATAGTGAAGGTTTCCTCTTGTTATTTGGTTCTGGTATAGGTGCTGCTATAGGAGGCGAGGGATAGATATACTAATATAATAATAATACAGTGTTATAAAGTTTATTAAATGATATAATATATATTTAAAGCACTTTATCCTTACAATAACCCTTGGAAGTAGTTGCTACTATCCCCATTGTGTGGATAAAGAAACTGAGGCCTATGGAATTTACTTGCCTAAGGTCACATAGCTAAAACATGTCTGAGATATGATTTGGAACTCAAGTCCTCTCAACACCAATTCTTTTGCTCCATCCCACTACACTATTTTTCTAATAAAAAGTATTTAACCCTAGAAATTTCTTTCATTTGCCATAATTCTATTTTTTCTAGAATTTTTGAAGATCTTTCAACTTGAAACTTTTTTGAATATATAGTCAAAGAATATACATATATATAGTCTTAGGTACTTACTTATCGCAGGATTGTAATTACTGGGTTTGGCGGTGTATTCAAAACAGGCCTTAACCTTCAGGCTGTATAAAATCAAGCATATAATTCTTAAATAATGCCTTATCGCAGTGGGATAAATCAAACAAAAACTTTAGCTTTCATATATGCCCAAATTACTTTTAAAAATGATAACAACATTAAGATTTGACTAGGGAAAAAACAAATTAAAATAATTCTAATAATAAATAAACAAAAGGAATGCTATGGCACTGGTACAGCATTGGATCTATATAGTCCCAGGCTTATAGATGTTATATATAGCTGTCAATATCAATAAATATGAATACATATAGAGGGGGGGTGCTGGTGCTCAGTAGATTGAGAACCAGGCCTAGAGGGAGATTCTGGCTTCAAATCTGGCCACAGACATTTTCTAGCTGTGTGATCCTGGACAAGTCACTTAATCCCCACTGTCTAGCCCTTACCACTCTTCTGCCTTAGAACCAATACACAGTATTGATTCTAAGATGGAAGGTAAGGGTTTGAAAGAAAGAAAGAGAGGAAGGAAGGAAGAAAGGAAGGGAGGAAGGAAGGAAAGAAGGAAGGAAGGAAGGAAGGAAGGAAGGAAGGAAGGAAGGAAAAATGGTTGTCTAAGGAAATAATAATAGCTAGCATTTACTTTGAAGTTTATAAAATACTTTACAAATATTAAGTCATTTTATCCTTATAATAAGCCTGGGAGGTAGGTGCTATTGTTATCTTTATTTTACAGTTAAGCAAACCGGGGCAGAAAGAGATTAAATGACTTGCCTAGGCTCATACAGAATAAATGTCTGAGGTATAATCTAAACTCAGATCTTCCTGACTCTAGGCCCAGTGCTCTCCCTAACTACCCCTAAAACTCTGAGAAGTAGGAACTATTCATATCCTAATTTTAAATTTGAGGAAAGTGAGGCAAAAAGGAATTAAGGAATTTTCCCGCAATGAGGAAGTATCTGAGACAGGATTTGAACTCAATTCTTCCTGGCTCCAGGTCTAGAGCTCTATCTATCACGCCACCCAAGGATAATGTAAAGTTTCTTCTTTTCATGACCCTGCATATTTTGCTGGTGAGATTTTGAGGAATGCTGTCATTGCAGCATCAAAGTATGAGATTTATAAATGGAATTAAAATTCATGGGAAAATGCAATATGGCACACACTTGCACACATCCAGGGTCAGTCTGACAGATAGCACTGACCACCCCAGAGGAGGAAGAGCCGGACAGAGGCAAGCCCATGGCCCACAAGTAACTATCTCACCAGATCCCGCTCGGGGCCCCGCAAAGCATTTTCTGTCGGAGATCAATTCTGCTAGGTGTTACTGTGATTGTTTTCAAGATGTTGATCACAGGCCGAGATCTAGAAGGTAGGAAAAAACAAGAGAACACAGTCAGAATTCTGGTGGCCTTCTACGTAAGCTTTCTCCTCGGACTCAGGCCTAGACTCAGGCCTAGACTCAGGCCTAGACCACGGAGCAGAGATGTCTGGAATCATGAGACTCAGACCCTGAAGAGATCTTAAAGGTCTTCGAGGCCGATTCCCAATTTTACAAATACTGAGGAGACAGAGGCCCACAGAGGGGAAGGGCCTTACCCCAAACCAACCAAGTACAAAGAACCAAGCTGAAATTTGAGGTCTTCTGACTCCATTATACAAAATCACCCCCCAAATTAGCCAACTCTGGCCTGTTTGGGCCTAACAAAAAGCAAGTGAAGGCTGGATGCGGCCTGCAGGATGACATGCCCAGATTTCTATAAAGATTCCTCTCTCTAACTGATGAATCAACAATGTATTAAAGTGTTAAAGGCAATTTAAGTCGAAAGTAACCCATCACAGGGATTTTAGCTTTGAAGACTTATTTCTTGAAAAAAGAAAAAAAAATCCTAAATGGCAAATAATTTTAACAGCTGTTCTTTTTGAGCTCTGATATCACGCAGGGCGGATACCCACGCTATACCGATCTATCAATATTTTCCCATATCCACCCTTTCTGAGACATAAACAGATGTCCGTGTTTCTCTTTTTGTGATTAGCACAATTTTTATCTCTCTGCCTTTTATATTCCACGAGAGGAAGACTGGAATCCATGTCACAAGAAGGGGCCTACGATTAACACAGCAGGGAAGACAACACAGCTGAGCCTGGGCGATGGGGAGGGAACAGGTGCGCTTGTTCTGCCTGAGGAGCAAGCAGTCTGAGGATGATGTCCTGAGGTGTGGGTGGCTGTTTGCTCTTCCAGGCTCCGGAACTATTCTTTCCCTTCATCACGGCTGGTGTCTGCCACTCACCACCCCCGTGGCCACTTCTAATCACGGCCACTGCCGTCACTTCTCTCCTCCCTCCATTCTTACTCTCTTTTTGGGGGCTTTTCTGTCTTCTCTCCCTCTTCTCCAGATGCGCTCCTTAGCTGCCAAGTGCTGCTTCTTCTCTTGTAAAATAATTAGGCTGGTGTGTGTCCACCCACTTCCAGGTTCAGAGCCATTCTGGGAGCCTCTGGGTTCTGGGAAACTATTTTCTATATAGCCATGGTTTTACACTACATTTCTTAAAATATATTCTGTTATTCAGGTAAAATTTATTTAATTTTAAAATGTTCTTTCCCCCAATTATTCTAAAATGACTCATTTTACTATATTCCCCTTCTAAAATACTCCCTTGAAATCTAAGTATGGTAAGGAACCAAACCCGGGTTCTTAAAGGTTGGGGGTAAATGTTCAAAATATTCTTTCCCCCAGTTATTCTAAAATGACTCATTTTTCCTATATTCTCCCACTAAAGAATTCCCCTGAAATCTAAGCATGGTAAGGAGCTGGCCCCAGGTTCTCAAAGGTTGAGTTAAATGTTTAAAGTGTTCTTTCCCCAGTTATTCTGAAATGACTCATTTTTTCTATATTCCCCTACTAAAGTACTCCCCTGAAATCAGAGCATGGTAAAGAGCTGGCCCTGGGTTATCTAAGGTTTGGGTTAAATGTTTAAAGTATTCTTTTCCCCAATTCTTCTAAAATGACTCATTTTCCCAATATTCCCTTCCTAAAGTACTCCCCTGAAATCTAAATATGGAAAGGAACCAATCCTGGTGGGGTTAAATGTTTAAAGTATTCTTTCTCCCAGTTATTCTAAAATGACTCATTTTTTCTATATTCCCCTACTAAAGTACTCCCCCTGAAATCTAAGCCTGGTAAAGAGCTGGCCCTGGGTTATCTAAGGTTGGGTAAATAGAGCATTCAACCTATTATGCTTCAAATAGGACCTCAGTGACCAGTCCAACAATAAGCATCAATAAAATATGGGCCAACTATGTGCCAGGAACTGTGTTTCTCTGACTGCAAGGAACATACATTCTAAGGAAAGAGAAACCATGCAAATGACTGTGGACATAGAAAATACATCCAATGCAAATGGAAGGAATCTCAGAGGAAAGATGCTAGCACTTGAGAGAGAGAGAAGAGGGACTGGGAAAGGCATTTCACAGAAGGTGGGATTTGAACTGAGTCTTGAACAAAGTCAGCAAGGAGGTGGAAGCAAGGAGGGAGAGGATCTTAGACATGGACAAGATGCTCTGAGGAACAGCAAGGTCAGGGTCACTGAGATGGAGAGTGGTAAAGAACATTTTAAAATTAAATAAATTTTACCTGAATTAAAGAATATATTTTAAGAAATGTAATGTAAAACCATGGCTATATGGAGAATAGCTTCCCAGAACCCAAAGGCTCCCAGAATGGATGGAAGAGGGAAGAATAAAGCATAAAAAGACTGGAAAGGTAGGAAGGGGTCAGGATATGAAGGACTTTAAAAGCCAAGCATAGGATTTTATACATCTGATCCTAGTTGTATGAGGAAGCCACTAGAATTTATTGTCTTTTTCTTGTCTAAGGATCAGAATAGACTAATGCACAAGGCTTGGCCACAGAAACTTTTATAACCATCTTCCAGAGAGGTTCTTAATCTGGGAGTCTATGGATAGATTTTAGAAGGTCCATGAATTTGGATGGGAAAAATGTATCTATGTTTTTACTAACCTCTAACTGGCATTTAACATTTTCTTCAATTACTGTATTGAAATATATTACTCTGAGAAGGAAGCCATTGGTTTCACCAGACTACCAAAGGAAACTATGACAAAAATGTTTATGAATCTTAATTCTACTAATTTACAAATGCACTGGGAGCTCATCCATGGAGTGTGTTCCCATGCTGATGAAATGGCGATACTAAAATATTTACTATATTAGAAAATTGTTTTTTGGGTTTTTTTTAAAACTTGAATATTCTTCAAAGCCAAAAAATATCTTCAAAATTCATTTCTAAAAAATTTGCTTTTGCAACATATACATTAAGCTTTTAAAATCTAAATTATCACTTTAAAATATAAATGTCTATGCGTATGATTAACTGAAAGACACATATATACCTGAAAATCGACACTGAATCTGAGAGTGAACCAACAGCAACATCAGGGTAGGAATTTCTGTCAAGGTCCATATTTCCAGCAATTGAGTAGCCAAAGAATGGAGATTTACCCTCAAGAACCTAAAATGAGAAGGTGAACAGAATATGAGATTGTTCATATGAACTTAAATACAAAATTTCTTTTGGCACATATTCCTTTAAAGTTCATCTACGAGCATTCCCAATTTATATTCCCAAAGTTCAAGTATCTTAGTTCATCCAAGGCTTCCAATTTATGTTGCGTCTACACAGAAGAAGTGCGTAATTATCTGATTAGCTTGTTCCATGTACAAAGCTAATCTGGATAATTCAATTTTTTTTAAAAGCTCTCATTTTCCTTAATAGCAGTTTTGAGGGCTTGAATCATCCAGGTAATTGCAATAATTCTCCACTTCATTCCACCTTGGTGGAAACAAGCCGAAATCTGCATTTAGCATGGTTGTAGAAAAAAAATCCTGTTTTAGAGGGTTACATTGTAAAATACAGAAAGACTGTAGAGCTCAAACTATTCCTCAGTTGGGATTATTTTGAGCTCTACCTGCTTATAATATTTTAAAATTAAAGTAAATAGGTCATGTAATTTGTCTCCAAAGGCAAATTTCTCAGTTGTTGCCCAGTGCTAAACATCAAAAAAAAAAAAAGATTCAATTTAGACCTGAGAACTTTATATTGTGGCACAAAACCAAATTTGAAATAAGCGGTCAATGATAATGAATCACCTGTGTTGGTTTGGTATTTATTCCACTTGGAGAGCCATGATAGATAAAAACCTTTCCCAAATCATCATAGGGTGCTCCAACTGCAATATCTGTTGAACATAACAGTTTGATAAGGCATTTACATTTCCAAAAGTCATAAATGATCATTTTAATAAGATTTTAGACATGCTAATTTCTAGAAGTCCTTTAAATAGTCAGACCATCAACATTTTGTCACCTACTGTCTCACCTGGGTACCCATCTTGATTAACATCACCAATGTTTTCGACTGCAATACCAAACATAGAATCTTTGGTTCCATTAAGGCGAATAGGCTTGACATTATTCCATTTGCCTTGCTGATTAATGTAGACATACACGGCACCTCCTACTTCTCCATCTCTATCAAAATATTGTGGTGCTCCAATAACTATATCTTGCCAGCTTCAAATATAATAAGGCAAAGAATGTATATGATTAGTTCAAAATGCATGGAAAGTTGAGGGGTACAAGACTCCTTTTTACAAGAAGCTTCTATTTTAATGAAGAAGACAAAGACATTTCTAAAGTATATACATACAAATATAAGAAGAATAAATACAAATTGTTAGGTACAAGGTGATTTGTGAGGGAAGGCTCTAGCAGTTGGGGGAATTGAGGAGAAATATCCAAAAAGGCGTCATGTGGGGCAACTGGGTGGATAGAGAGACAGGCCTGGAGACAGGAGGTTCTGGGTTCAAATATGACCTCAGACCCTTCCTAGCTGTGTGACCCTGAGCAAGACCCTTAAACCCACCCACTCACCTACTGCTTAGCCCTTACTGCTCTGCTGCCTTGGAACCAATATGCAGTTTTGATTATAAGACAGAAGATAAGGGTTTATTTTTTTTTACCACATTGTGAAACACAGACAAATATGTTTCTGCTCACACTTATCAGATGTACTTTTTGCAAATAGCAGAAATGATGGAGAAAATTTGGCTGCTTGGTAAAAATATGTCAGCAGAACTAAGAGAATCCTTAAGGGCGAAAAAAAAATCATCCATGTGCAAAGTTATTTTCAAGTCCTGCCTAAGACCTAGTAAGCAATACTTTTCAGTATAAAAGGAGGACTCAAAGAAAGAATTCTGTTGAGAAATCCTTACCCATCTTTGTTGAGGTCCACTACTGCCACATCATAGCCAAATGAAGAGGCCAACCCTTCTCCTTCAAACACATGCTCAGGAAAAAGATGTGTGGATTTTGTGTCTCTCTTTAGAAGCACCACAGCTCCACTATGGTTGGCTCTTGGAGCACCAGACACAAAAGTGATCTCGTCTTTAGAGACAATGTTTTTTCCTGAGTCCAGTGAAAAACCTAGAAAAGCAAAGCAGAGACACACAAGCATCACAACATCACATCGACTTTCTAATACAGGAAAGGGTTATGTCACTGCTATTTTCACTATCGCCTTCTCCTTCTTGCACCCTCCCACCCATCCACTTTCTTTGGTAAATGGACTCCAGAGCCAAGAGCCTTGGCATCCAAGTGAAAGAAAAAGTAAATGATAAATACCATCAGTGCTTTCTAGGGATATTAAAGACTTCAAAAGGAAAATATCTGCTTTGGTGAACATTTACATAGCATGAAACATTTCTAAGTCTATAAATTATAATTTTATGAATAAAATATTAATAAATATAAGTTCATTTTAATGATGACTTGGGTGACAGGCCATGCTATAAGGAGAGCCAAAATTAATACAGTACATCTCTGTGTATATATGCAGAGAGAATAATTTCAGCAGAGCTGAATAAGTGCTATAAGGGTGGGTTATCCTATTTCACACTCCATAATGCAATGATTTGTATTTGTTTGTTTTTTTAAACCCTTACCTTCTGTCTTAGTATCAATTCTAAAACAGAAGAGTATCAAGGGCTAAGCAATTGAGATTAAATGACTTGCCTGGAGTCATACAGCAAGGAAATATCTGAGTCCAAATTTGAATCGAGGGCTTCCCAACTCCAGGACTGGTTTTTAACTACTGTGCTACCTAGTTGCCCCAGTTAGATTTTGATACATGGATAATTCTATATTTAATCTATTCTGTAACCAATCAAAAGAGAAATCTTTAATACACAATAGATAGCACATAGATGTTTCAAAGAGATCTGGTTCTTGCATGCAAAAAAAAAGGGCATGATGTAATGTGAATGATGTAATGCAATATTTGATAAGTTGGTATCAACAACAGAGGTGAATTGTAACTTATTGAAATTTTCAGGGGATCCACCTTACAGGGGCTGCACCTAATTTTTTCAGATTGTTTGCTAGAATCTGATAGTGGAATACAAACACTAAAACATCTGTGTGTGTGTGTGTGTGTGTGTGTGTGTGTGTGAAGGGGGGAAGATTTTGCTAAGCAGGGAGAGACATGGTCAGCAGGTCTCAGGCATATCAAACTGAGAAAGCAATCCTTTACAAAAACAAAGCAAATGCAGAAAAGTAAATAAAACTTTAATTTTTTAAAATTTAATTTAATTGTTTTATGCTGTGGAAATTTTCACCCCTACTGCTTTATTTCTCAAATTAGGGGCTGACTTTAACATATGAGATTATCTATCTATCTATCTATCTATCTATCTATCTATCTATCTATCTATCTATCTATCCATTTATCTATCTATCTATCTATCTATCTATCTATCTATCTATCTATCTATCTATCCATTTATCTATCTATCTATCTATCTATCTATCTATCTATCTATCTATCTATCCATTTATCTACCTACCTATCTATCTATCTATCTATCTATCTATCTATCTATCTATCTATCTATCTATCTATCTATCTATCTATCTATATCTTAGAAAGTTTCAGGAAGTTTTTATTAGAATCAATCCATCTCTAAAAGTTGTTCAAGGGCTGAATCCATGATATCAATTTTTAATGGAATTTTTATTTGAAATGGAGTGAGACTTAAAAAAAATGTTGGCATGTAAATCAAGGTGGATTTATTAAAAAAAAAATGACCAAGACGATTTACTTGTCATCATCTCCAGGGTCACAAACCTAGGTAGCTATTCATCATCACACCAGGAGATTTGTCGCCCCTTACACTGGGGGGCTCTGTTTTGTAAACAAACTGATCAGGATCCGTATAGGAAACACTGGTCAAAAAGAGAAGGCCTGTATGTACAAATGGAAAAGAAATCGAAGAAAAAGCAATTATGCTTGGTAAACAGGGTGATAGCTATTGTGTCTCTCTTTAGATAACCGAAGATGTGACAGCAGCCAATGGACTCCAAGTTGTGCTGTCACCCCCCCAAACCTCAGACACCTATCTCTTTATTCACAAGAGATAATAACTGAGAAAGTGCTTCAATCAAGCAATAAATCTACAGACAGCCGAAAAAAGATAACCAAGCAGTGATGGGTTTGTTTTCCTGTTCTACTGTTGAAGCTTTGGCATACAAGTAAAAGAAGAAAAATAAGTGATAAGAGCTATCACTACACCCTCATCTCCAGGGATATGAAAAACTTGAAAAGAAAAATATCGAGTCTGTTTAGCATTTACATAGCTTGAATCATAAAACATTTATTCAGCTTATAACTATAGGCTCATTCTCATGAAGGCACTGGGATGAGTGTAACACTTGGCTCATCATCTACGCTATAATGAGAGACATACATAATACAGTATATCCTTATGTAAGCACAAGATGGCATGATTTGACTTTCCGCAGAGCTGAATCTATAGAGGTTGAGCTTTTCCATTCCACGCAATGATTACTCATTCAAAAGGAGGCAAAAGCAGCGTAACAGAGGTATAAACATTCAGAAATGAGAGCAAAGCTATTGTTCAAAAACATTTAGGGGAATATAAGCTCCTTGCGGCAGTTTTTATTTTTTCTTTGAATCCTCAGTGTCTGGCACATGGTAAATCTCTGATATATACACTTGTTTTAATTGATTAATAAGTGTTTGTTATTTAAATGATTAAAAAACTAAAACAAAGGTCTGTTTTGGTCAACACAATATTTCCCCTTGCTGCATAGATTTCCAAATAAAACAGACTTTAAAAAATAAAAGGTGGAGATGGTCTATTAAAACATTCTCAAATACTAAATTTGTGTTCTAACATCAGTGTTTAAATTGAAAAGTATTATGATTGTGAGCATGAATAAAATGCAAAGGAGCACAAACCATTTGCAACAGCCTTCCTTTTCTGTCCCATCATCAGTCACTGCAGAGATATAAAACGGTGACCTCATACATTTCAAAGTCTTGAATTCAGAGCAGCAATGGCCCTGGATGCTCCCACAGTTCCTACATTCAAGATATTTTCGCTTGACTTTCATCAATTCTTTATCTGATTGGCTTCTATTTGATTTATTTTTCTGTACTTTCTTACCCTTTAACTCAGTCTTTTAGTTGTAAATAAAGACTACCTTCAAAATAAAGATTTTGTTTTCCTCTTCCATTTTGTAATTTTTTATTGAGTCATACTTTAGATTGAGTCATACTCAAAAGAAGGAAATACTTCTATAAAGTTAAAAACTGTTACAGAAGGTTCAGTTTTCTAAATTCCAGGCCACAATTAATTTTCTCCTTTAAGCTTCCATGTGTGTGTATATATATATAAAACAGGATCATAAGACCAAGTTGGTAATACCTCAAGTATCATCTAGTTTAACCTTATTTTACAGGTAAGGAATCTAAGGCTGAAGGTAGAAAAAAGAGGTTATCTAAAAATCACAAAAATACCAAGTAGCAAAGTCAAGATTCATCTCAGATCTTCTCATGCCAAATGTGGTTTTATTTCTATTACACCAAGGAGGACTATCAGTTCATCCAAATTCCCCAACTTTGTTTTAAGCTGGTTGATTTTTTTTCTTATGTTTTTATCATGAAAACCATAGTAATTAGTTCTACATGTCAACTTATACCAGTGGTTCCCAAACTTTTTTGCCCTACCGCCCCCTTTCCAGAAAAAACATTACTTAGCCTCCTGGAAATTAAATTTAAAAAAATTTTAATAGCAATGAATAGGAAAGATAAATGCACCTGTGGCCATCAGCACCCACCAGGGGGCAGTGGTGCCCACTTTGGGAATCACTGACTTACACCAAAAATTAAAGGTCTTTTAAAGCTCATTTATATGACCATACTGCAACTGAATAATACCCAATAATCATTCTAATATCAAGAAACCTTTGGCATTAAGGAACCGATACTTGGTTACCATTTTATAAAATCTCATCATAGCTCTAGCAGTTAAGCTCAAACTAAAAACTAAATATTTCCAGGATCCTGCTGGCCAGGATCTACAGACCTTCCTGTCATACTTACCTTGCAGAGGATGATTCTAAATTACAAAATGAGAAGTTTAATGTCTTTACCTCTCCACTCAGTAGTTCCAAACATAATGAAACTATTAAGAATACTTTCCTAAAGAGGAACATAAGATTAGCACTCCACAAATAATTTCCTCTCTGGTTATTATTTTTTTGTTTCAGAATGGTCCATGAGTAAATGCCACCAGTGTGTCTGATGCTCCTATTCTGTGCACAATGCAAAGGATCACATTCCATACAGAGAAATTTCAGGGAGGGAACTAGTTTGGGGAAAGATTAGCATTACTATTTTCGTTAAGAAATTCCAAATCAGATAGAATTCCATTGCCAAGACAAAGCAGGTGCAGACAAGGACCCCGACTGGTTTTTATTAGGTAGAACCTAAGGGACCCAGAAGTTCTAAGAGTTATCCAAAATTTTGGAAATGAAGTTTTAGAAAGAGGGACACAGGATTGTCATATAGCAACAAACAGGTCTGGAAACATTTGCCATCTATGCTTATTCCTACCTAAATAACTGTTAGCTGGAACAGGAACTAGACTCTCATCATGGTCAGTCTCACCACCAACTTCATAAGGCCCATCTTCAAAGATATGCATGTCAAAAAAAGTGTTATTCTTTTGCTCTGCACGAACAATTCCTGAAGGAATGAAATGGTAAAACAAAAAGGAATGAAGACAAAAATGAAAGAAAATAAATGATTCCTAACACATATTTTCCATGGGACCACTGAAGGGAAATGAGCAAAACTGAAAGGAGGTTAAGAAGTGAGAGGGAGTAATGATGAAGTGGATCAAAATAACGAGAGGGAAAAGAATATTACTGTCATCCATGAAAATTCTCAATAATTGAGAGAATTGAGATTGTGATAATTTTTTTTAAAATAGGTGTCTTCTTGAATCTAAAAAAAATTTCTATGATGTCATAAAACAAGATGAAAAATGATGTTTGCTATGAAAATTATAGAATATATGTGCATGTATACATGAAACTGACAGAACTAATACTTTACTTCCTCTATAAACAAACTAAAACCAATTTAGCTTCTTCAGATTGATATTAAAAGTCAAAATTTGTTTTTGTTTTTAAACCTCCAGGAGAAAGGTATAACTAAGTTATTGTTTTTAAAAATTTATGCATTCAATTTTAAAATAGAATTTCATATCATACACTCACTCTGCTCTGTTCCTACCCCAAACCAAAACAAAACCAAACCCCCAAACTCCAAAACAAATAAGGCCCAGAAATAAAGCCAAACTTCAAACCCTTCCTATCTCTGCTTTTATGTCAAGGTTTATAATAACATGACCTGACAGTTATTTGGGACTTCATACTTTAGAATTGCTTGACGTAAGTTATCTTCCTGATATTCCTGGGCGGTGGACAAGACAGAGATTATTATGACTATTGAAGAAAATGAGGTCAAAGAAATTAAGCGACTTGTTTGAGGTTACAGGGCAAGAATATGGAAGAGCTGGGATACCAATCCAAGGCTTCTGACTTTTGCTACTATGAGTCCATACTTCCCCAGAAAAAATAAAAGTAATATTTTCTTGCAGTAATCAACAACAATTCTTCCTTTTTAAAGAGAAATCATTTAAAATCCCCAAATATCATTTCAACATGGCTAAAGCCATGTGGCAGGCACAAAAGACATGTAGGATATTATACCTTTTATCAAGGAATCACATGGGCGAATTACATAGAAATATAATTATGAAATGTATCAGAAGGAGATTTATAAGAACAATTTTTGACAGGAATCAAAATCTGAAAAGGCCAAAATGAAAAAAGGAAACCTTAAAAGCTTTTATGTTGTTGCCATTTAGAGAAAAACAAATAAAATTCTTATTGGTATTATTATTATTATTTTAATCAAGGTAGTTTCTTCTTGTGATGGATTAGGAGAAAGCCAGCCATTTATTTGTTTTCTCTACTTTCAATGTCTAATAATTATCTTTATGGTACCAGTAAAAGTTTCTAACATTATTCTCAATTAATAATTGTGGACCATCTCTACCCAAACAAAGGTACCTTGGGTAAATTCAGGCAACCTCCTACCTGACTGTCTCCCTGTCTCCCCAAGCCCACTGCTTTTCTTTGAAGTGATTGGGGGAAATCTTGCTTATTCTTTTTGATCCGGTTTAGATACTCCAAAAATCAATTTTTTAAAATGCCATAGTAATATTTTTACTACTTTGACCTTATTTTATTTGCCTTTTTCATTTGCAAAAATAAAACTGCTCCTTTGTTTGGTCTTTTCCCTTCCTATAACTATAGACTACTAAAATAGGTCTTGCTTTGTTTAATGCTTAAAAATATTAGAGATTTTTTACATTGTTTTCTTCTAAAATCAAGATCTCCCAGGTCATTCTTAGTATTATTTTTGAAAAAACTCCGTTTGTTATCTGGTAATAAAGTACTCCTTTGGACAAACTTAATCCTCATTAAAGGGGTCATTGTGGTGGTTAAAATACTTTGAACTCTCAAAATAGATTTTATAGATAATGACCACACCAACTTTTAGGACATGATATTTGGTGCCCAAAATTAAAACTAGGAAAGTAAAAATTGCATGACAAAAGTAAAAAACTTTCATTAATTTTACATGTTTTTCCACCTCTTCCCTATTCTACTGTGTCTAATCATTTATCATCAATCTAATAGGGGTTAAAATAAATTTCTAATTAATTTTTTTATAGATAACTCCATTTTGTAAAAAGGATACACAGGTTCCAGTCACCCAGAGTTTCTCCCATGGCTCTCCAGAGAATAATAATAATAATAATGCCTGAGGAGATGTTCTCTTACCTTTCCAATTATAGGTGCCTGGGGCTCCAAACACAATGTAATGGAAATCTTTAGTAAAAGTAGCAGATACGCCTTGCTGGCAAGAGCCGAATTTCTCATGGCCTCTCAAACGGCCGTCACAAAAACTCCAATCTCCTCCATCCATATCATCTTCAATGGTAAGAGACTCACTCAACACATAACACCTCCCGATGATGTCCCGGGACTCCTGCTTGGTGTTGACATTTTGCCTTCTCTCATACCGATGGGCACACGTCTGTGAGGTGGAAGAGATAAAGGCACAATGAAATCTGTAAAAATAGTTCAAAACTCTAAGCTCTGAAGAGGGTTGACTGCGGAGGGATCAAGAGAAACAAAAACAAGAGCTAATTCTATGAATTGTAACAATTCATTCATCCTTTTAGGATCTGATCAAAAGGCAAACTCTAGTTGTTTGTGGAGATGACAACTAGCTATTATCTAGCTACTGAAACACTTTTCTATTCTCACCCAAAAGGGAAGTTTCAAATGCATGTTACATGCCAACTCCTAAAACACAGAGAAGAAATAGCAAACGCCTCAACTTATTACAAAAATTTATGGAATCTAAAAGAAAATGCCTTCTTATTTCCATTTTCAATTAACGGAATACTAACAAATTTGTAACTAGAAATAATTTTACATTCAGGAGAAAAGAAAACACGGCCACATTTGCATATGTACCTAATGCACTGATGTGTAAAATAGATTTAAATATGTTTGTGTGCATATACAAAATATATGTACACACATGTATTTGCTCACATGTATAAAGAACATATGTTTTTGCATGTAGACATACATGTAGATTTATTATAGAGAGAATTTTACATAAACATATACACAAATACCATTGGTACAGGGTACTCCCAGGGAGAGGAATCCCTCTCCCAAGGACATTAACAATTCTTCTGCAATTTACAAAGCTGCCTGGGGCCCAGAGAGGTGAAATGATTTCCCTAAAATCATCCACTAAAAATGTGAAAGGAAGAACTTGAATTCAGGTCTTCCAGATGTCAAGGCCAGCTCCCAACACTCTATAATACACTCCCTCTAAATCAACTATGTGTTTGCTTGGGGGTGGGGGGACAAAGAATATGTGATCTAAAAAGGTGAAATACTTTCTATTTTCTAATTTTATTATAAAATTTTTTATCATTTTATTATAAAAATTATGGCAATCTTCAGGGTTTCATGAGATACATATTAAAAATCAATGAAAATAGGGGCAGTAAGGTGGTTCAGAAGATAGAGAGTCAGGCCTGGAGTTGGGAGGATCTGGCTTCAAATCTGGCCTTAGACACTTCTGGCTATGTGAGCTGGGCGAGTCATTTAACTCTATTTGCCTAGCCTTTGCTGCTCTTAAAATTGATACTAAGACAGAAAGTAAGGGTTTTTAAAAATCAATGAAAACCACCCTTACCAATCTTCCACCTATGAGACAACACACCAAAGTACAAGGGTTTAAAAAAAATCAATGAAAATACTTATAAATTTCACTAACTAAATCCTTCCCCATCCCTTCTCTCTCATCCCCTGAAAACTACATAAAATCAACAGAATTCTTTGTTTTTAAATTTTATTTTATTTCTTTTTTCTCTTTGCATAGAATGTAAATTCATGCAAATATACAATTATGACCCAATCTATGAGGATTCATGCCAACTTTCTTATAAATCGACTATTTCTTGCAACATAACTCTCTCTCTCTCCCATCTCTCTCTCCTCCTTCTCTGTCTCTCCCTCTCTTTTTCTCTCTCCCTTTCCATCTCTATCTCTCTTTCTCCCTTCCCCCCATCTCCCCCTCCCTTCCTCCCTCCCTCCCATTGTGTGTGTGTATGTATATATATATATATATATATATATATATATATATATATACACACACACACACACACACACAAATATTTATTTATTTATTTATTCATTCACTTATTTATTTATTTATTTATTTGTTTATTTATTCATTTATTCATTCATTTATTTATTTATTTATTTATTTACCTAATTTGCAATTTTTAATTTGGGGGCTGGTCCAGACCTATGATTTCATCCATCTCATCAGTGAAGGCTCCTTCAGGTAAGGAGTCTTAGAAAGTTTCCTGTGGTCCTGAGGTTAAGTGACTTACCCTAGTTACACAGATAGTATGAGCCAGAGGTAGGATTTGAAGCTAGGGCTTCCTCATTCCAAGGCTGACTTTCTATCCAATGCCATCTTGTGTTTCAACCATCTTGCACATTTAATGAATTTGACATTCCTTTACAATTAATAAATTTGTTTTCATTAGGGTAGCTAAGCGGTGCAGTGGATAAGGGTGTTAGGCCTGGACTCATCTGCTTGAATTCCAATCTGGCTATAGACACTTAATAGCTGTATGTCCCTGGGCAAATTGCTTAACCATGTTTGCCTCAGTTTCCTCATCTGTAAAATGAGCTGGAAAAGGAAATAGCAAACCACTCCAGTCTCTTTGCTAAGAAAACCCCAAATGGGATCACAAATAGTCTGAAACAACTGAAAAATGACTGAATGACAAATTGTATGTAATTTTTTAAAAAGCAAAACATGTCTATTTCAAAGTATTTTAGAAAATAAAGACTTCCACTGCTCATTAGTCACTGGTAGCAAAGTCTGAAGTAGCTGGTCCCTTAAACCTCTGATTCTTAGTACTTACCACCACTTTTCCCCCTGGGCCCTGACTCTGGACAGTGACACCCATCCACTGGTCTTCTTTACTCTCTGACGAAGGGTCAGCTATGATATAAAAAGATAATTGCACACATATTCAGCATTTTGGAGTTTTTTGAGCACATGAACAAAAATATCTGCTTTCTTCTTAAAAAAAAAAAAAAGGTAATTCTGCTCCCAGATCTTATGCAGAGATGCACAGAAATTATTACTAACCTTGGACAAATTGATAGTTATTTGTCAGGACATTTAAGAACATTCCATATATTGTTGAAATCTAGAATGCTACAACATTGCTTATTAACCCTTTCTCCTACCCACTGACACTCTTAACAATCTAAATACTAAAAGATATTAATACTGCTCTAAAGCTAAGGTAAACAGAAAGATCAACCAAAGAGGAAGTGAGTTCTTAAACAATGCCTTTCTACAGTACTTCATTTTGTCAATAGGTGGCAATATCAGTACACTATATCAGTGAAAGGATACTTTTTTTTTTTTTAAATTAATCAATGATCCTTGTTAGCAGTAGCTCTACAATGAAAGCAATGAAAGTAGCACTTTTTAATCACCAAGCTGAGATTTAGGAGCTCGTTATTTCATATAAGAAAATGTTTTAAATACAAACTATCAACATGTAGAACCACTAATGCCATTTATTACCAAAAAAAAAGATGGGTTTTTCCCCTCTCTAAAATATATCTCTGGAAAGCATCTAGAGATCATCTAGTCCATTTATGGATGAGAAAAGAGATTCCCAAAAATAATGGGTAACTTGTCCAAGCCCACACAATGAATGGCAGAAGCAGGACTTGAACTCTTGACTCCAAAGTCAGTCTTCTTTCCACATATGCCCTGATAATCCATTTTGGAAAGGGTTAAAGGAGAAAGAATAGAACATTTTCAATATACTTAATATTTTTCTAATAAAAGTTCTCACTAATAATGAGCCCCAAGAAATTTTATTTGTCTCAATAAAGTTAGGAAGAATTTACCATTGTTATCAAATTCAATGCGTCGGCAAGGCTCCTGGCTTGTTATGTCACAGCTGTACAGGCCTCCTGTTCGGTTGGCTCTCTGTAATGGAAAAGCTTTGGCACGAGGGGCCCCTACCAACAACCTGTAAGCGAGAGAAAAGCAAAGAGGGTGTTTGAGGGCCTGGAGAAGGGGCCACCTCTAGGACTAGCCAGAATAAGATGACAGCTATCCTGGTTTGTCAAAGATAGGGCAGATTCTCTGAGCCCGAATCACCATGGTATTTATTACCCATTCATACTGGCTGCCTCTCAGGATCTACTCGTTTACTCCTTAAGACATGGCACCCTCTTCTCATCCCCTGTCACTTACCCCACTCACCCTTACTGCCTTGGCTGTGAGAGCAGGGAATGTCTGGTTTAGCACAGTGCCTAACACATAGTAGGTGTTTAATAAATGTTCATTAAATTGAATTGAAGGACAGCTGGGTGGCTCAGTGGATAGAGAGCCAGGCCTGGAGATGGGAGATTCAAATCTAGTCTCAGACACTTCCTGGCTGTATGGGAAAGTCACTTAAATCCCTTCCATCTTATTCTCTTGATACATGGTATTGATTCTAAGACAGAAGGAAAAAGTTTAAAAGAAAAAAAAGACTGAGTAGGAGAGTATCAAGAGAATAAGTCATGGAACAGGGGATTATGGGTGGGGGGCTGCTCATTAAGGGGAGGAAAGGAAAAGAAAAGAGCCCAAATGAAAGGTGAGAATGTCAAACTGTTTCTAATGTGTCTGTCCTGTCCTATAATCTTTTTTTAGGTGGGAAACTAATTGAGGCAAAGGATGTTCTTTGCCATGTCTCAGAACACCTTGTATAGATGATGCTCTGCAAATAGCAGGCATTCAATTCATGTTGTCACATGACTGACTGCTGCTCTGATCTACAGCAGGGTTTAGAGGAAAGATCTGGCAGATGTAATTTTCTACAGCTTTTGCTGAGTGCTATGCCTGCAGTAGGGAACAATTCCAGGTTCCATTTCTTTCTTTTTTTTAATTAAAAATTTTCAATTAATAAAATATTGTTTTTCTCCTTCTCCTCTTCCCCTTCAAACTACCCCATTACAAAAAAAGAGAGAAGGAGAGGGGAGGGCGAAGGGAGGGGAGAGAAGGGGAAAGGAGAAGGAACAAGAGGAGGCAGAGAAAGGGGGGAAGAGGGAAAAATATATGTGTGTGTGATTTAGAGAGAGAGAAAGAGGGAAAATGAGAAAGAGTGAAAGAGAGATTGATTCAAAGAGAGAAAGATTAAGAGAGAGCTAAGAGAAAGAAGGAGAGATTGAGTGAGAGGAGAGAGATAGGGAGAGAGAGAGAAGGGAGGAAAGAGCGGGAGAAAGGAAGGGAGAGAGGGAAAGAGAGAGACAGAAAGAGAGAGGGGGGGCAGACAGACAGACAAACAGACAGAGACAGAGAGAGAGTGGAATGTGTGTTGGGAGGATGACATGGTCAGACCTGTGCACTAAGAAAATCACTCTGCCAGCTGTATGAAGGAAAGATTCACTCTAGAGAGATGAGGCAGGAAGGTCAATTAATTGACTAATGAAATGGTCCAGGAGAGATGAAGAGTGAGGAATGAAGAAGGCCTGGAGGGGGTGGGTGGCAGTGTGAGTGGGGAGGAAACAAAAGATGCTGAAGAGAAACAAGAGGATATGCCAACAAGTCAAATATGTGGGGTAAATAAGTGACAAATCAAGGATGGATGAATGGAGGAAGCATTTATTAAGCACCTACTATAAAAAAAAATACTGTGCTAAGTGCTGAGGATACAAAAAGAAAAGAAAAGCAGCCCTGGCTCTCCAGGAATGCAATTCTAGGAGGATGATGCTTTCCTTGGGAATCTGGGGGATGAAAGAATGGTGAGATGCTCTCCAGGATATTGTGGGAAAGAATAGGGTTTTGGAATGAAATAGAAAAGCATTTTTTAAAAAGTATTTACTCTGTGCCAAGCATGTGAATACAAATAAAAAAAAACAACAAGGTAGCCTTTCTCTCCAAGAGCTTCCTCTATAATTGGGAGAGATCACATACAGGAGAGTCAGGAGAAAATGTACATGAAAGGGCCCAGGGGTCACTAAAGCACACAACAAGGCTGATGACAAGATCGGGGGAGTCCTTAGGCTTCACTAATGGGAGGAAGGGAGGAGGATGGGTAGAGTTCTGGACGGGGTCACTCAGAGACAAAGAAGCTCTGTGCTGGTCTGGTGTGCTCCAGATTTGGAGAAAAGATAATAAATCCTGTTTTGGACATGCTGAGTTTGAGATACCTATGAGACATCCAGTTTGAAATGTCTAATAGACAGTTTGTGGTATAGGACTGGAACTCAGGAGAGAGGATGGGGATAGATAAACTGGTCTCTGAGTCATCTTCATAGAGATGATAATTGAAATCATGACAGCTAACAGGGTCTCCAAGAGGGAATGTATAGAAGAAAAAAGAGAGCCTAGGGCTGTCTATGAAGAGGAGGGGCCATGGAGGACAATCTAACAAAGGAGAAGGCATGCAGATAAGAGGTGAACCAAAAGAGTAAAATGTCAGGGAAATCCAAGAAAGAGAATTATCTGAAAGGAAAAAATGGTCATTAGTATCAAATGCCACAGAAGGGTAAAAAAACAAGGATTGAGAGAAAAGAACCCTAGATTTAGAAATTAGAAGATCCTTGATAACTTTGGAGGGAGAGTTTGGAGGAAGGGGCCAGGCTAGAAACCAGGAAGTAAAAGGGGATTGAGTGGAGACAAGGATAGGGGTGAGTTGGATATGTTTTTTTGGCTATATAAAAGGAACCAGTAAATAGGGAGAGATGGAAAAGAGGAAATCAAATGTGAGAAGGCAAGGGAGGGAAGTGAGAGAAATAAAGGAGACACAGAGAGGGACATGAGATACATAGAGCAGGGTAAGACAAGGAGATAGACAAGGGGGGAAAGGAAGAGGGACAGAGGGCAGAGAAAGAAACAGTCAGAGAGAGGGTTGAGAGAGAATGAGAGTGAGAGAGAAAGAGAGGGGGCAGAGAGACAATGGAGAGAGAGACAAAGACAGAGAGACAGAGGGGTAGTGAGAGAGGGGGCCGGAGGAGGGAGAGAGGGGCAGAGACACAATGGAGGGGAAAAGGGGGAAAGAGAGGGAGGAAGGAAGAGGGGTGGGAGAGAGAAAGAGGGAGAAAGAAGGGGAAGATAATGGGGGAAAAGAGGGCAGAGACAGAGAGAGAGAGAGGAAGAAATGGGGGAGGGGAACATAGGGAGATGATATGGAAAAGATGGAAACGGATGGGATCAACAGTACATGCACAGGGACAGTTGATGGCTCAGTGGATAGAGAGCCAGGCTTAGAGAGAGAAGATCCTGAGTTGAAATCTGACCTCAAGACATTTCCTAGTTGTGTTACCCTGGACAAGTCACTTAACACCAATTGACTAGACCTTACTGGTATTCTGCCTTAAATCAGATATTGGTTCTAAGACAGAAGGTAAGGGTTAAAAAACAAAAACAAAAACAAAAATCGGTACATGCACCAAGGTTGACTTAGGTGAGGAAAAGATTACCCCTTCATCAGAGGCTGATTGATTATCTACAAGCTCATGTATATTTAAATATCAAACTGATTTTCTTCATACTTCTAATCTAGTATACAGTAAAACAGTGCATACATCTGCATGGCAATGGCAGAGTCTTCAGAAAAGTGAAAACAAATTTGTCTTTTAAAAAGCTAAAAGGAAAAGAAATGAAGTATTCTATTAAGCCATCAAATTCCCTTGCAGAAGGGTTTGTCCTCAATCTTGCCTACCCTTTAAATGGCAACAGGCCTGTACTCAGAAATCTTGAATTGTTCCCCCACCCCCACCCCAATGTTAAAGCCTCTCCAGCTCACCCCGTCTTCATTCCTCCAAAGAAAGGAAAAATAAGGAGCCCAGGAGGAAAAACAAGAAATGGACAGCAGAGGGCCCCTTGCCCTCGCTCATGGGAGAACTGCTCAGGTGTCTAAGATGGCAAACATTCAAAGATGCAGAGGATATACTGTGATTAGGGAGAACACCAGAATATGGGGAAAGAGAACTTAAAAAATAAAGATGAGTGAACCTGAATTTATCTATATCCAAAGCAAACAATCTGCTCTAGGTTTAATAACCACAGAAAGGTATATAATCCAATTCGAGAGGTTAATTAGGGCTCCAAATGCTTCTAGCTCTACTCCCAGCAGCTCAATGGAGGAAGATCTGGGCCTAAATAAATAAATTAGAGAATAGAGAAGAGCTTCCTTGCCCACAAAAGCACAGGATACCACCAAATAAGCCCAAGAGATGCTAAAACAAACTATTCTGGCACACAACTCTCAAAATATGGGAGTCACACTGGAGGCTATGGGGCAGACCAGCTCTACAATTTAGGGAGCCAGACTCCCTCCAAACCCCAGAATCCCGACTCCTTCTGCCTTCACCTCAGTCTTCTTCCCTTGTTTTTTGGGTCACTTTTATGTACCTTCTTAGCCTCTTAGAATGCAAGTTCCAGAAGGGCAAGAACTACCCTTATTTTTTTCTTGTGCTTATTTTTGTATTTCCAGAGCTTAGTTCATTACCTGTTACATAGTAAACACTTAATAAATGCATTATCCATCTCTAACTTTGACCTCCCTAGAATAGGGTGCCAGATTTGGGGTCAAAGGTCCTGGGTTCTAATTCTAGCTTTTCTCCTACCTGAAATATAAATCCCATCTAGGGCATCCCTGAAAAGCTGTCAGAAAGCCTCTATCCAAAATCTACAGTGACCAAGAATGCATTCTGGCCTCAAGACAGCCCATTCCACTTGGGGCTGCTGCAATTGTTAGGAAGTTTTTTTCTTATATATTGAATTGACTTTTACTTGGTTCTGCCCTCTGGAGCCAAACAAAGTCTAATTCTTTTTTCCACAGGACAACATTTCAAATTCTGAAGGCAATAATCACATCCTCCCTGAATCTTCTCTTTCCCAGGATATACATGACCATTTTCTTAACCTGCTCTTTCTGGCTTCAAGGCCCGCCACTCACAGTGGTGGCTGCTGCCTGCCCGCCTCTGTATAAGCTCTTATTCTTGTCAATGTCTTTCCCCAAACGAATTAGTCAGATCTGAACCTGATAATCCAAATATGGTCGGATCAGAGTACCAAGACTGTTGTTCTGTATATCTTTACATCATTCATGCAGCCTAAAATCACTGCCTTCACAGAAATACAGAATGCCAAGAAACAACCTATTAACAGACATTTTAAAATGTCTACTGTGTGTCAAGAACTGTGCTAGCTTGTGGGAATATAAAGGGGAAAAAAGGAAACAAAGCCTGCCCTTATGGGGCAAGCATTCCATGTGAGCTCCAAGAGAGCAGGGATTATCTTTGGTCTCTCTTTGCCTGGCACATAGTTGCTGCTTAATAAATATTGACGGATTATCAATATTTCAATATTAGAAGGGCCAAAATGAGGGCCCTTTTTTTAAGAAAACATTTATTAATATTTGTTTTTTAGAAAAGTTAACATGGTTACATAATTCATGCTCTTACTTTCCCTTTCACACACACACACCTCAACCCCCCCCCCATAGCCAATGCGCATTTCCCCTGGTTTTAACATGTGTCATTGATCAACATGTGTCATTGATCAAGACCTATTTCCAAATTGTTGATAGTTGCATTGGTGTGGTAGTTTCGAGTCTACATCCCCAACCATGTCCACCTCAACCCATGTGTTCAAGCAGTTGTTTTTCTTCTGTGTTTCCTCTCCTGCAGTTCTTCCTCTGAATGTGGGTAGCATCTTTACCATAAATCCCTCAGAATTATCCTGGGTCATTGTATTGCTGCTGGTACAGAAGACCATTACATTCTATTTTACCACAGTGTATTAGTCTCTGTGTACAATGTTCTTCTGGCTCTGCTCCTCTCACTCTGCATCAATTCCTGGAGGTCTTTCCAGTTCACATGGAATTCCTCCAGTTTATTATTCCTTTGAGCACAATAGTATTCCATCACCAACATATACCACAATTTGTTTAGCCATTCTCCAATTGAAGGGCATTCCCTCGTTTTCCAGTTTTTTGCCACCACAAAAAGCGCAGCTATAAATATTTTCGTATAAAGTCTGTTTATCTATGATCTCTTTTGGGTACAAACCCAGCAATGGTATGGCTGGATCAAAGGGCAGGCAGTCTTTTATAGCCCTTTGAGCATAGTTCCAAATTGCCATCCAGAATGGTTGGATCAGTTCACAACTCCACCAGCAATGCATTAACGTCCCAATTTTGCCACATCCCCTCCAGCATTCATTACTCTCCCCTTCTTTCATTTTAGCCAATCTGCTAGGTGTGAGGTGATACCTCAGAGTTATTTTGATTTGCATTTCTCTAATTATTAGAGATTTAGAACACTTTCTCATGTGCTTATTGATACTTTTGATTTCTTACTCTGAAAATTGCCTATTCATGTCTCTTGCCCATTTATCAATTGGGGAATGGCCTGATTTTTTTATACAATTGGTTTAACTCCTTGTATATTTGAGTAATTAGACCCCTGTCAGAGTTTTTTGTTATAAAGATTTTTTCCCAATTTGTTGTTTCCCTTCTGATTTTGGCTACATTGTTTTTGTTTGTACAAAAGCTTTTTAGTTTGATATAATCAAAATCATTTATTTTACATTTTGTAATTTTCTCTAACTCTTGCTTGGTTTTAAAATCTTTCCTTTCCCAGAGATCTGACAGGTAAACTATTCTATGTTCACTTAACTTATTTATAGTTTCCCTCTTTATATTCAAGTCAATGCAGGGCCCTTTTGAGGAAGATGGCACAAGGTTCTTGAGGGATCAGTAAAGGTTTCATGTCAAAAAGGCAATTCTTGACCTATAGGTCAGAAAGAAGGTCAGGAAGTACAGAAGGTTCTTAGGATGCTCAAAAGTTTTAGACTCCAGATATCCTCTGAGACCACCCGCTCCTTTCTCACCCCCAGGAGTTTTCAGACCCACTCAGGAAAGGCTGTTTCATTCCTGGGCCTTCTACAACACAAAGTCAGAATCCCTAATGGGAACCCTGGGATCCAGTCTGCAAATTCCATTTACTGAAGTGAAAAGGCAAACCATTTTGCTCCTTCTTTGTTCTTTTCCAAAACAACCTTCTCAGGCCTGACCTATCCTCTAACAATGGCATATTCAAAACAACAATCTTTAATCCATAATAACAGTGCTGAAGGTGTGTACATTTTAGCTTTAATGGAAAAGTAGGAGAAGCATGCAACGTCAAGGATTTCTAACAAGCCTACTATTTCAGATCAAAACAAGAAAAAAATTAATTATCACGGCTTTAAAAAAAAAAGAGCAAGCTCTTTAGTTTATACGTAGGCACTTTTATCCACAAAAAAAGAAGAAAAAACCAGAAACTATTTTCAACATATCTTTCACAAGACCATCAGGTGATCATCTACATAGGGTTTCTGTCTGTCTCCAAATGCACACTGTGATGCAAAGAATCATGGCACACTCACCAAGAGCTTTCAGGAACTTCATCCTTAAAACAAACCAAAAATAAATAAATAAATGCATTCAAAAACCATAAAACCACAATGGTTCCTGTAAAAGGTCAGAAAGAAAAACTGAAATTATATGACATCATTTCAACTGATAGAACAGCATGACCTACTCTGAAGCTATTAAGTCAAGCTTACTTCAAAAGGCTTCACATAATTCCCTATTCTGGCCACCATCAGGTCCTTCCAAGTACCCTAAATGCCAACACTAAAAATTCTTCAGTCATTCAAACTTCAAATTCATCCTCCTGTAGCTTTTTAAAAAACATTAATTCTAGGGATGAAGAGAGCTTTGCTTCATGGTTCTTGGAAATAATTCAGGTCCTTGGGGATTCCCAATTATGCCTTAATTCAGCTGAACAACCCATCCAAAGAAGAGGAGGAAATATTGCTTCATCACACAAAATTGAGTTTTAGTATTTCTGAATTAAGACTTACGAAAATTAGTCGATGATATAATAGCTGTGGCACTGCTACATTTAACTAAAACAGTCATTTTTGAAGACCGGTTTTTTTTACTCCTGCTTAAAGGTTCCGTGCAATCTAATTGTCTACTGAGTCCCCATTCTCCCTTATCAATAATAACACAGGCTACATACAAGGCAACAAATTTAGGGTTAAAAAAAACAAAAAAACATCTCTGAGCTAGAGATAATTAACCAAGTATAAGGGTGGAGCTCCATTCTGTGCCAATTAATATATTCACAAATACTTGGATTACAGCAATCAAAAGTGCCAACTAGATGTGAATAAATCTTTAATCAGCCTGAGATATTTATTTACAGGGTTTTTAGCCAGGGGAAAAGACTGATGCCACACAGGAAACATCTTGTAGAAGGATCAAGTCCTACCTCTTGGACCATATGAAAAAAAAAACAAAAAACAGCAAGTCATTTGGGAATTGGATGGCCAAGTAGTGGTGAACCAGTACAGTGGTAGGAGAGTTCCAGGTTAGAGAATTCCAGTTTGAAAACTGGAATCAAGGCTCAGAGAGAAAGACCTGAAACAAGGAATGGGAGAGAGGAGGAGAGAACCACTGATAGAGAGATATGTTTTGCATGATAATACATGTAAAATCCAGATCAAATTGCTTGCCACCTCCGAGAAGGAAGAGGGAAGAAGGCAATTTGGATTGATATTATATGCAACTGGGAAAATAAAAAATTAATTTAAAAAATTAACTTCTGTTCATCTCAGTTTTCTCATCACAAAATGGGAATAATAGTGTTTGCTTCTCAGGATGTTTTGAGGATCAAATGAGATAATATATGTAAAGTGCTTTGCATGGTTTCTAGTACATAGTAGATGTTATAAAAGTATTAGTGGCTATTATTAATTAGCCAGTTAATTAATTAATTGTCACCATTTTGTTGTTTAGTTGTTCTTTAGTTGTGTCTGACTCTTCATGACCTCATTTGTGGGGTTTTCTTGGCAAGGATCCTGGAGTGGTTTGTCGTTTTCCTTCTCCAAATCATTTGACAAATGAGGAAACTGAGGCAAACAGATTAAGTGACTTACCTAAGATCACACTGTTAATAAGTGATTGAGGTCAGATTTCAACTTGTCTTCTTCATTCCTGGCATAGCACTCTATTCATTGCACCACCTAGCTGCCTTTTGTATCATTATTATCCCCCAAATTGGTGATATTAGAAACTGATCTAGGAGCCACAGCATAAAAATTGGCAGGTCTTCCTATGTCAGGTCTATCACTTCATTATTGCTTGAAGTGAATTTACAGATTTAGAGATAAAAGAGTCCTTAAAGACTGCCTACTCCAGTTATTTTCTCTTAGAGATGAGAAAACAGAGCCTTGAAGAAGTTAAATGACTTGCCCAAGGTTACATAGCTAAGTTGTAGGCTCTCTAATGAATGAAACCCAGGCTTTCTGGTTCTAAATTTGGCATTTTTTGGGCTAAACCATGCTGTTTACTCCAAATTATTCAAGAATCCCCCAACATAGAAATGAAAACTCACTCCAGGCCAAACACAAATAGAGAGGGTTTTTTTTTTCACCTAAATTATTAATCCCTGCTTCCACCACCCAGCAGGTACACAAATAATGGAGAGTAGACAATAGTTCCTTGAAAAAAAATGCAATTCAAAAAGCATTTTAAAATGCCTATTTGCCAAGCACTGTTCTAAGCAGCAACACTACAAAGACAAAAACAGAACATTCTTTGTTCTGGAGGTTTTAGGTTTTACTAGGAAGATGTCCATCAACTAGCAGGGCACTTGGGTTGTGCAGTGGGACAGAACACTGGGTCTGGAGTCGGGGAAACCTGGGTCCAAATCTGACCTCAGTCCCTTCCTAGCAGTGACCCTGGTCAAGTCACTCAACCCCAATAATCTAGAGAGGGAAAAACAAGAAACAAAAATCATTTGAACATGAAGAAAAGGTCTTGAGTAGCAGGTGCAGCTTGGTGTGATCTCAGAAGGCATCTAGCCAGGATTCCAAGAGATAGAAGGGAAAAGGGAGGGCAGCCTGTGCAAAGACATGGGGAGGGAGGTGAGAGGAAGCCTCCCGCTGGAATACAGCCTGAGTCTTGAAAGGAAGTAATTAGAAATCAGCCTAGAACGATAACTGCATGGGAGGGAACAGACCGTGAAGGACTTTAAATTCCAAACAAAGGATATTAATGTCATTTTCCTTTGGGGAGAAAACCTCACAAAATTTAACAAAGTCCTTATAATGAAAAAAAAACTTGACACATCAAATTTTTCTTAGAGATGCTTGTCCATACTTGTAGGTTCACTTACATGTGTTACAAATACGTATGTATATCCTATATGTGTGAATCTAATTATAAATATATGTATGTGTAGGTACAACCAATGGATAGGGCGTTGAACCCAGAATAAGGAATACCTGAGTTCAAATTCAACCTTGGACTTGCTGAATACGTGGCCCTGGGCCAGTGGCTAATGACAAAAATATGGTTTTGATACCTAAACCGGGGAGATCAGAAACAGAGAAAGAAAACTGTAGACCAATTAATTTCCTTAATGGATATCGATGAGGACATTTTTAAACAAAACATAAGCGAGCAGATTGAATCACAGAGATCCTACACTATGACCAGATAGGATTTATTAATTTATTTGTTTGTTTTTTAAACCCTTAAGTTCTGTGTATTGGCTCCTTGGTGGAAGAGTGGTAAGGGTGGGCAATGGGGGTCAAATGACTTGCCCAGGGGAAAAGACTGATGCCACACAGGAAACATCTTGTAAAAGGATCAAGTCTTACCTCTTGGACCATATGAAAAAAAAAACACAACAAAAAAAAAAAAAAAACAGCAAGACATTTGGGAATTGGATGGCCAAGTAGTGGTGAACCAGTACAGTGGTAGGAGAGTTCCAGGTTAGAGAATTCCAGTTTGAGAACTGGAATCAAAGCTCAGAGAGAGAGACCTGAAACAAGGAATGGGAGAGAGGAGGAGAGAACCACTGATATAGAGCTAGGTAGTGTCTGAGGCCGGATTTGAACCTAGGACCTCCCGTCTCTAGGCCTGACTCTCAATCCACTGAGCCACCCAGCTGCCCTCCAGATAGGATTTAAACCAAGAATACCAGGTTGGTTCAATAGTAAGAAAACTATCAGCACAATTGACCATATCAATAAAAAAAAAAAACCAACAAAAATCATATGATTATATCATTAACTGCAGAAAAAGTCTTTGACAAAATGTATCCTACGTTCCTATTAAAAACACTACAAAACACAGAAATCAATGGAATGTTTCTTAAAACGTTAAGTACTATCTAAGTAAAACTAAGAGTAAGCGTTATCTGAAATGGGGATAAATTTGAAGCCTTCCCAATAATACCAAGAGTTGAATAAGGATATCCATTTTTAGCATTTTTATTTAATATTGTACTAGAGATGCGAACTATAGCAATAAGACAAGAAAAAGAAATTGAGGGAAGAAAAATAGGCAACAAGAAACAAAACTATCACTCTTCGCAAGTGATATGACGGTATACTGACAGAAACTTAGAGAATCAACCAAAAAACGAGTGGAAACAATAACCCAGTCCTCTTGACTCTGAGGTCAGCAATTTTCTAAATTTCAGGGGTTTTTACTTAAAATCAGATCTCCAGTTAAAAATCTCTGGCATTAAACATGTTTGTAAAATCTTTACAAACTTGTCCCCGGTATAATAACAACAAAAAGCACCTGGCTAAAAAACTGAATTTAGTCAGTCAGCATCGTGCCAAATGTCTAAGAACTCTGTGAGAATCACCCTCTAAAATACAGAAACTTAGAACAGCTGCTCCGGTCATACTAAAAGCAGAACATACAGATATGAAAGACATAAAAAATCAATCTTCTTTAAGAACTAAACATTTTAAAATTGAAATCTCAATATTATTTCCCAGATAGGTAGGTGTCTGCTGGAACCAGATCATACTGGCCAGAGCTGATGGTTAAACTTTCATTGTGAGCATTTATACCTTAGAAATCCTCAAATGATAACAATTCAGCCTTGATTTATTGTTTTGTTGATTTCCAGAGCTGAGAAAATGATCCCAAAATGTTCAATAATTCAGTTTAAAATTAAAAGGTTTGTCAGATTTTTAAAGACAGCTGTTAAACATTTACTAGCACACCTCTGAGTCACATCCATCAAAAGGCTGGCTGCATGATGTGATAAAAAGAACATTAGACTGGGAGTTGGGAGAGATTTCTCCACTGACACTTAATAAGCCTGAGTTTCCTTATCTGTAAAATGAGTATAATAATAGCACCTACCTCCCAGGGTTGTTGAGGATCAAATTGGATCTGTTTAAACTTTCTGCAAACTTTAAATCATTATATGAATCACAAGCTTTGGTATTTCCAGTAGATGTTAGAAGATGAGAAAATTCATCTTTGGAAGAGTTATGAGAAGACAGGAATACTAGATCATAGGCTCAGAGGTGAAGAGCTGAAAAAGACCTCATACATTATCAAGCCCAATTGTCTCATTTTGCAGATGAGAAAACAAAGGCCACGAGAGATTAAGTAATTTGTGCAAACTCACATGCCTAGAATCTAAGGCAAAATTTAAACTCGGGTTTTCCTGATTCCATTCCCTGTTTCTTATCCACTACTTTTTGGTAGAATTGTGACTTGGTTCAACCATAAAGAAAACAATTTAGAATTATGCAAAAAAAAAATCACTAAACTGTTCTAGCTTTTTGACCCAGAGATTTCACTACTGGAGGGTTTTAGCCACAAGTAAAGAAACATCTGCAAACAAGTGTTTATAGCAGCATTAATTATGATAACAAAAAGCACATATTTGTGAAATAAACTATGTGAACAGATGAGAAATGAACAAGCACATTTTTATGCAAAATCAGGGCATATATCATTGTGCCATAAGGAATAGGAAGAATTTAGAGAATCATCAGACTTCTTGTATAAAATAATGCAACAAAAAAGCAGACACAATGCACAGTGAAAATAGCACTGTAAATAAAGGCAGCATGGCAAGACAACACATGTCTGGCCATCTAGAATGGTCAGTTTTATTACCACATATGATCAAAGTGAAAGGACACATCTTTTATGGTTAATTGATAAAATAATAGCTGTGGGAAACAGAATGTGAACTTTATAAAGGGTTTTTTGAGACTTTTTTTATATCAAAACAAATTTATCAATTATTTGTTAATAAAATAAAATAAATTGACTCTCCATCTGAAAGCTGGTTCTGATTAGGTTAGAAACAAGAATGATTATAAGAAGATCAGGGCAGTTAGGTGGTCCAGTGGTCAGTCAAAAAGATCCAAGTTCAAATTCAGCCTCAGACATTTATTAGCTGTGTAGCTCTGGGAAATTCACTTAATCCTTTTGCCTCAGTTTCTTCATCTGTAAAATGAGCTGGAGAAGGCAGTGGCAAACCACTTCAATACCTTTGCCAAGAAAACCCAAAAGGATCAAGAAGAGTCAGGCATGACCAAAACAAAATAAAAACAACAAAATGAAAAGATCATTTTTCTCATGAAAACATGAATTTTTTTAAACCCTTACCTTGTGCGTTAGAATCTATACTAAGTATTGGTTCCAAGGCAGAAGAATGATAAGGACTAGGCAATTGAGGCTAAATGACTTGCCCAAGGTCACTCTGCTACATTTGAACCCAAGCCCTCTTGTCTCCACTGACCTACCTAAAACTTGGGCTGTGTCAAAAGATTTCAGGGAACCCGTAAACTTGGATGAGAAAACAATTACTTTTTTTACTTTCGCTAACCTTTAAATGAAATTTAAGATTTCCTTCGATTATAAATGTGGGCAACAAACCAGAACGTTAATAGCAGAAGCTGTGAATTTGTCACCAATGGAAACCACATATATTTTCTTATCACAGTATGGCAGTTGCAATTATCTCAAAATATCAAGTATACTCATCCCTAGTTAGGAATTCCTAGGTATTAGACCCAATCCTTAATTGCACACCATTCTTCTTATCTCCAGATATATTCCAATATAACTGGTTTCCTTTGCAATCCTATATTTTTGTCTTATGCATGAAAAAATATTATTCTGAGAAAAGGTCTAGTTTTCATTAAATTGACAAAAGAATAAAGTCAGGAAGCCCTGTATTAGGACTCCGAGTGGTATACAGAGAAACATACATATATCTTGATCCCTTATTGTCATCATGACAAAAAAGAGCATTCCATTCTTTCCCCTCCAAACTAAGTGTCGGCTTCTCATTATTTAAGGCCCCTGGGGTCAAGCACATGCCATCTACGGCATTTTCACTGAATGTTCCCATGGGCCAGGCCACTGTGAGAGCACAGCAGGAGCAGTTCTAGGCTCTAGAGCTGAAGGGAAGTGAGGGGATGGGATATCTAGTTCACTCTCGCCTTGGCAACTGAAGCCTAAGGGGAGGAACTGATCAGACAAGAGGTAAATAGCAGAGGACTTAGATATTCTGACTCTAAAACTAGCACCCTTGCACTCATTGTCTAATTAGCTTTGGCCCTGTTTAAAAAAAAAAAAAAGGAGAGGATCTGATATTCTCCCTAATTTAAACACTATAGTCCCCTCCCCCCAAAAAAAACCAAAAATCTACCCCACACACATTTAAGAAAGGTCATCATAAATCCTGTTCAATTCTGAATCAGACTATTCAAGTTAGAACAAAATAGCAAGGTATATTTTGAATTTAATCTATCAAACAAATAAATATCAATGAGCAAAAGGACATCTGAGTTTTATGAACTTTTTTTATACTGATGAAGTATATAATTTTCTTTATGTACATGAATTTGGGGTGCTGGGGGAGTAAAAATTGAGGTGATTGGATGTGAATCAAAACCAGCAGTTCTTAAGCTCAAGTTTTTTTTTCCCCCCCAAGCCCAGACCTGAAATTTCATGGGTGTTGAAATACCCTCCACTGGTTCAGACCTACACCTCCTCTGTCACTTATAATCTTGGAAAGTTGCCTGGGGGATACTGAAAGTTTAAGAGCCTGCCCCATGGCTATAGAATCAGAGGCAGAAGGCTGCATCAGGCACAGGATTAATGCTATGTAAGGTAATCTTCTAGCTCACTCCTACTAACTGGTTTTTCTAGTGAGATCAGTTAACATGGGCTTCCCACGGACATGTAAAAATTATCAAAATGAATCTAGTCTCAGACACTTAATTCCCAGCTGTGTGACCCTGGGCATGTCACTTAACCCTCATAGCCTAACCCTTAGCACTCTTCTTCTGCCTTAGAACCAAAACACAGTATTGATTCTAAGATGAAAGATAAGGGTTAAAAAATTGTCACAATGAAGAAACCATTTAATGTCCACAGATCATTTGCTCATGTATTAACAATTATCATTTAACAAATCAAGTCCCAGGAAACCACAATTCTTAAATCAATGAGAATGTTTACACACACTAAAACACCAAAAGTCTAAAGGGCATTCTTGAGGCTTTGATCATTTCCTCTTTTATCATTTCTATGAAGTTATGACCATGACAAACTAGAAAATACCATAATCCAAGCACTTATTGGCAAATAATCTCTCAGTATTAGTATAGTCAATTATTAGCCATCTGTAAACAATCATAGGACGACTAGTAATGAATGGAGTGTCACACCTGGAGTTGACAGTTTAAATGTGGCCTCAAACATTTACAACCTGCTCCATCCCATGTACCCCCTTGCTGCTATCTATGGCATATCAATATAGAATTTGGAGTTCTGGATTTTCAAGAAAATAGTTTTCAAACTTCCCCTCATTGGGCAGAAAAGATTTCCCCTGATTTGTCTTCTCTTCCCTCCAATAAAATTGTCTAAAAGCACACTAACAACATGAGGTTGACTACAAGCCCCACTGTTTGCCTATCAGAAATCCTCTCGTTTACCCATTAGCTATCTCTAAAGGACAAAGATTTTGTTGGGGGGACATGGGATGAGTCAGTAGAACAAAGAGGTCATGACAAATGGCAAACAAGTCCATAACTGAATAGAGATCCTCCTTTCTAAGCTTTCTTCCTGGGAAACCAAAGCTTCCCCAATTGCCTTGCTATTTTTTTTTTCAGTTTACTGAAGAACTAATGTATAAGTTGGCTGATCAGACTGGTCTGTTTCTCCAGAAAAACCTAGTTTCAGAATTAAGACATTGGTAAATCTAAGCAAAATACAAAAAAATATGGTGGTCCATTAGACCCTAGTCTACCAAAGTCTCATTGAACTAAGTAATAAGCAAACCCCAGAAAGCTCAATTTCAGACCTCTGGAAGTTATTCTCTATCCAACTAAAATGAGCACTGTTGGTTCTTTACCTCCTTGTCCATTGGGTCAACAAGAATAAATTAATGGAATTTAGGAAATGCTTTCTTTAGTGCTAGGGTTACAAAGAAAGACAAAAGATGGTTGCTACAAGAAGATCCGTTTAATGGGGAGGCAACATGCAAACCGCTATGTACAAACAAGACCTAAACAAGTCAGATTAGAGATAATCTCTAAGGGAAAGCACCAAGAGTGCTTCTGAAAGTCTTCTTGGAGAAGATGAGACATTAGCCTACATTTGAAGGGGCATAGATAGAGGAAGACCTGACTTCAAATCTGACCTCAGACACTTTCTAGCTACATGACCCTGGACAAGTCTTTTAACCCTATTTGCCTCAGTTACCTTATCTGCAAGATGTGCTGGAGAAGGAAATGGCAAAACAGTTCTAGTATCTTTGGCCAGAAAACCCCAAATGGGGTCACAAAGAGTCAGACAGGACTTAACAACAATAGGTATGGGGAGTCTTGGAAATAAAAACCCAAACTAGCTTACTTTGAATGTTCGATCTCCTGGCTTCAGAAGAAATGTGAATTTTGTCAGCATAAAGCAGGAAGTGAAAGTGAATATGTATAAAGAAATTTGTTTTCTTTATACATATGTAATTTTTTAATAGATTTGTACTTTGTAATTTAATTTGTAAAGACATTCAAAGTGAATGCAAGTCTTAAACAGCTCTTTTCCTATGTTCCTTGGGAAAACTTTCTTACAGATATAAAACTTATTATTTAGGTGCTGTGGTTTTTTTTTTAAAGTAGAAGAGTAAGAATTTTAGACATAGTAATTCCCCAAGTAGAATGTTACATATCGATATAAGGTATATCCCCTGAGGAATATGTGAGGTCTAAACATCCGCAGAGAAATAATAGTGTTTGGCATTTTCCCAGCATCCCCTTAGATTTAAGGCTTCAAAAGGATTTTATAGCCAGCATTTCTCAACATGTACCTGAGAATTACCTTACTCAAGAACTGCTAGACATAGAAACAATCTATCAAGCATGACTTTTAAATCTCCTTCTCTAGGAACATTAAAAAAATAAAATCAGAATGGATATAAGCCTTGGTAGAGACCAAGACAAGAGAAGAGATTTATGACCTACATATAAATCCTGCTTCAGCTATTTATTAATTATGTTAGCCAGGGTCAATTACTTAACTTCATTGTAGCTCTTTTTTTTTTTTTTTTTAATCTGTAAAAGGAAAACTCTGGTTTAGAATTGACCGCTAAGGTTCATTCCAGCTCTAAACTCCATGAGTATTTTATTTTTATGTTGGGGGTCTCCATAACTCTACCAGGTTGGAAGTTTTACTCAGTGCTTGATAGGCACAGGAGCTTTGACCTTAGTTGCCCTTCATTAGATAGTTCCATTTTGAGGGAAGTGGGGTGTCACCTTATTGATGCTAAACTTGATACGGCCACCTGATGCTGGCTTAGCCCACAGCAGTTGAGAACGCCAGAGTTTGAGGGATCTGCCAGCCTTTCAGCCTCCCCAGGAACAGAGATTACAGATGTGCACCATTACAATCCTCCTATGTTTCTAAGGTTACTTATCTAGGAAAACCTCAGTAATCTGGCTTCCCTAATCAACCCTAATAAAGTATTTAAATTCCAATTGACTAATGTCCTCCCCAAGTGCAGTTTCCCAATTTCCTTTTTTTTAATCCCACACTAACAAATTACTTGCATTTTATAAAGGCCAATAAAACAGCTATATCAAAACTTGGCCACATAATTCTCCACAGAGAATGCTTTCCAGGCCGGTCTCAAAGGTCATGATTTAATATCCGTTCCTAGAAGACACCACAAGGTCCTGGGCTTTTCCTTCAGGGTGGGCTTATCTTCAGCTCATTCTCCACTGCTGAATTCTAAATAAGAGCTTCCAAAAGTAGGAGAAGGAAAAGCGTGGGCTTTATATAAAAGTTCATCTGACCTAGATGCTTTCCTTACTCAATCTCCTGCCTTCCCAACATTTAATACAGTTCTCTATTTCCATCTTTTAGACATTTCCACTTAACTCTCCTGCCTTTGACTCAAACTCAACATATCATTCTCAACCAGTTGTATCTTCATCTCCACCAATGCTAACTTCTACAACTTGGCTCCTCTCCCAATCATCCCATTATCTTCAATGGTTCCATAAACCTAGAAAATGTGGACTTGTCTTTGACTTTCCCATCTCTTTTGAATGCTGTAGCCATCTATAACCAGGTGTTATTATTTCTTTATACAAAATATCACATAAAGTTACCCTTTCTTTTTCATTCCCATCACTGTAAGTCTTTATCACCTCAGCATGCCCAGATGACTTGGAAGACCTCCTGGCAATCATGTCTCTAATATTCACTCCAACTAATTCTTTGTACTGATGTCAGATGAATCTTCCTAGACCACCATTTTCATCATGCTATACTCCTCTTCTAGAAAAGTTATAATAGCTTCCTATCATATTAAGTTCAAAGTCGTCTACTTCATTTTAAAAACTCTCCGTAAGTTGCCACTTCACCTAATTTTCTCTCCCTCCTCAGTTCCTGCTCTCTCCCACATAACCTGCCTTTTATTTAGGCCATGTTCTTCTCTGCTTTCCCCCCCAAATCGCCCACCCTTTTCTCCCCAACCTGGAATCCCCTCAAGCTTCATATTTCCTCCAAGAAGCACTTTCTCAGTAATTTAGTCCATGCTGATCTCCTTTTTCTGAATTCCCCACCCCCACCCAATTAACATCATTATCAATTAATTGTTCTTTAATTGTTTCATATCTGGGTTTGTTCCTTGAGTACACAAATGGTATCTTCTAGTTCTTAATGTCCTCTGATATCTCAGAGCATAGTGCTGCACATGTAAACATCATTCATTAAATAACTTCTTGGTTGACTTATCAGCTGGAGCACAAATTATCTCCATTTTAAAACCCTTAACCCAGACTTACCAAGATTAAAAGTCTAAGTGAAAGTAGAATTCCAATTTTGCACATTAGCATACTTCCTGTTTTTACTTATATGAAATAAATAATTTTAAATGAAAAGTCAGTAAATTTTAAGAATTCATTTGATTGGGGGCAGCTGGGTAGCTCAGTGGATTGAGAGTCAGGCCTAGAGAGGGGAGGTCCTAGGATCAAATCTGGCCTCAGACACTGTGTGACCCTGGGCAAGTCACTTGACCCCCATTGCCTAGCCCTTACCACTCTTCTAACTTGAAACCAATACACAGTATTGATTCTAAGGCAGAAGGTAAGAGTTAAAAGAAAATTCATTTGATAGTAAAGCCATAGCTCTCCAGGGCCTTTAGGACATGAGACACTTTGGATACCAAAGATTTCTAGAAAGCCATAAAATTCTACAATATACTCGCCCCATTTTAAAGCAGTGTAGGAGTAATAATAATATATTCTTCTTATCATTATTAATTATTACCATCATTATTATCTAGAATAATATTATATTATATTATTATATATTATAGTATATGCTAGATAGTATTTCTATTAGTATTATACTATAAATAATATAATTATATACCATATATAATTATAATATATTTTATTATATATTTATATATTATATATATCATATTTATATATAATACAATATATTATATATTACTTCTATTTTTCAATTTCTATTATATTATTCTATTCTAATATAATATAATATATAATATAAAATAATATTTGATTATATCTATTATATATTACATCTAATATATAACATTATGTTATATATATGATACATGATATACATGTGATAAAATACTATCATATTATCATTATTATCTATAATTAATTACTATTATCATTATTAATAGCTAACATTTATATAGCACCTACTATATGCCAGCATTGTGCTAATAAGCACTTACAAATATTATCTTATTTGATCTTCACAACAACCCTGGAAATGTAGGTATTATTATTATTAATCAATTAATTAATTTTTATTTGAACACAGCTCTCCCAAACTCCAGTCTTGGGGCTCCCTCCACCACTCCATGTACTGCGCTCACCACCTTCACCCCAGCCCCTCCAGGTCTGTGAAGGTCCAGTCTTGGGGCTCCCTCCACCACTCCATGTACTGCGCTCACCACCTTCACCCCAGCCCCTCCAGGTCTGTGAAGGTCCAGTCTTGGGGCTCCCTCCACCACTCCATGTACTGCGCTCACCACCTTCACCCCAGCCCCTCCAGGTCTGTGAAGGTCCAGTCTTGGGGCTCCCTCCACCACTCCATGTACTGCGCTCACCACCTTCACCCCAGCCCCTCCAGGTCTGTGAAGGTCCAGTCTTGGGGCTCCCTCCACCACTCCATGTACTGCGCTCACCACCTTCACCCCAGCCCCTCCAGGTCTGTGAAGGTCCAGTCTTGGGGCTCCCTCCACCACTCCATGTACTGCGCTCACCACCTTCACCCCAGCCCCTCCAGGTCTGTGAAGGTTAGGGTTCCCACCAAGGCCAGCTCAGGTCCTCCCTTCTTCATGGTTATGGCGCCCTGCCCACGTTTGTGATGGCTCTAACTCCAGGAGTGGCCGCCCTCTGTCCCCAGGGGCTAGAGTCCATCCTCAGACAGGAGCGGTTCCACAGGCAGCGCCGACTATTTCTGGTATCCCAGGGTGACAGCTACATACATCTAAGTCATTCATTGCCCGGCACAGTCAAGAGCTGGACTGCTCGGTAGACTTTGACATCTGTGTCCGCCGTCCCTTTGCTTATTCAGCCCAGGACTGTACAGAACATCACAGAAATGGACCTTCTCTCTCGTCTATCCCGGGCACACTTTTAGTGTCATGTCACCAAGAACGGTTTTGACTTTAGAGTCTATTTGTTACCGTGTGGATTCGTTCTCATGGGGATTGTTGTCTGTCGGTGATGCTAGATTGATTTTATAAAAGAGTAATGAGTCATCGTTCCCAGGCAACTTCCTTCAAGCTGTCAAGGAAAATGCATGCTCAACTCTGTTCTCTTCAGGAGAAGGTTAAGTAAAAAACTCTCTGGAAGGAGCCCTTGGTATGGGGATTTGCAGTCCTTGTTAGAGTCATAAAGTCAATCATCAGAGTAAAAATGGAAAGGTAAGCAGTATAAAGGTTGAGCTGGTTTTTGGTTTCTGTATCTTTTTTCATTTTTATTTTTTGTTATCTACATAAAAATCTACATACAGAATACATATACAGTCTCTCTCTCTTTATATATATATACAAAACATATATACAATATGAAATACAATATATATACAATATGTATATACATATACACCTACAGTGTTTTTTTTCTTTTAGGCCTTTACTTTCTGTTTTAGAATTGATATTAACTATTCATTCCAAGGCAGAAGAGTTAGAAAGGGCTAGGCAATAGGGATTAAGTGACTTGCCCAGGGTCACACAGTGAGGAAGTGTCTGAGACCACATCTGAACCCTGGACGTCCCATCTCCAGCCCTGACTCTCAGTCCACCAAGCCCTGATACCCATAGACTGTCAGCGTGTCTAAGTACATAAGTGCCCTGGGTAGACAGACAGACACATTTACATAAAGATAATGGATTTCGAAAGTATCTTTGAGTATCGTGTGCATATAAAATCAGCACCAAAAACACTTGAATCCATACATGTGGACATAGATACTACTATCCCTGCTTTAGGAGAGGGAATTCTCTGGACAAATGAAATCCCAAGTCCAGTTCTTATCCCCATCCTGGCTTCACAAAGCTAAAGCTGGAAAAGGACCGCATTTTTAGAGGTCATCTAATCCAATGTCATCATTCTACAAATAAGGACATGGAGGCCTAAGGAGGTTAAGTGATTTGTTCAAGATCATACAGGTAATGGGTGTCAGAGCTGAGAATTGAACCCAGCTTGTTTTTTTTCTTTTCACTTTATTGGCTTCTAAAAAAAAAATAATCAATTAATTTCCTGTATATATGTATTATCATACAGAACATACTCCCATATTATTCATTTTTATAATTGAATAATATTATAGAACCAGAACTCCAAAACGTATACCCAAATAAACAAATGATAAATGATTTATTTTCATCTGTATTTCTACTCCAGCAGTTCTTTCTCTGGAGGTAGATAGCATTCTTTTCCGTAAGTCCCTCAGATTTTGTCCTGGATTATTGTATTGCTGTTAGTAGCAAAGTCTATCACATGAAAAAAAAAACCCTCATGGGGGCAACTGGGTAGCTCAGTGGATTGAGAGCCAGGGCTAGAGATGGGAAGTCCTAGGTTCAAATCTGACCTCTTCCTAGCTGTGTGACCCTGGGCAAGTCACTGAACCCTCACTGCCTAGCCCTTACCATTCTTCTGCCTTAGAACCAATTCACAGTATTGATTCTAAGGTAGGAAAAAAGGGTGTTTTTTAATTTTTTAATTATTATATTATACTATATTATGTTATGTTATGTTATATTATGTTATATTATGTTATATTTTTATTTTTCTAAAAGAGTTAAGTGACTTGCCAAGAGTCACACAGCTAGTCTGAGGCCATATTTGAACCTCGAAAATCCAGTCTCTAGGCCTGGCTCTCAATCCACTGAGTCATCCAGTTGCCCCTAAGCATCACATTTGATCATTCTACAATATTGCAATTACTGTGTACAATCCTGGTTGAACCCAGATTCTAAATGGGTCCCAGATATCTAACCAAGAACAGCAGAAAACAGTGCTGCACCTGTTTAGCTATCTGAGACATTTAAGTAATAATGATACAGAGATTCGTGATTACAAGCACTTTTCCATATGTTCTCTCCTAGACCCCTCAATATTCCTATATGTTTGGTAAAGCAATTACTAGTTTGACTTCATAGATGAAGGCACTGGAACTGAGAGAGATCGGGTGACTTTCTCCAGGGCTCATAGCTAGTAAGGTTTTCCAATTCTAAACTCCCTAATCCTCTACTAAATATTAGTTTTTCTTTAAATGTATTTTCCCTCCCTTCCCATCCCCATATCTTAAACAAAGTGTAATCAGAAAGACTTAAAGTAACTTCTTAAATTACAGGAAAATAATCAAGTTTAAGAGATTATATAAAAAGCAATGAACACCATCTCGGTTTCAAATCTCCTAAGAGGAAATAGGCACATTTCCCCAAAGTTTTGGTTTTTTATTCTGATATGAATAGTCTATATTTTCTATACTGGTAAACCCATTATTTAAAAATTTTTCAAGAGGAAGATTAACTAGCAAGTGGACTTTCGTGAAGGTCAAAGCAAAGGTTGGCAACTGGAAAATCAGGTATTTGACCCTTCCAATTCAGAAGGAGGAAGTGATTAAATGTTAGATACCATTAAGTTTTTTCCAGGAATCTGTAGCATTTGAGAAGCATTGGCAGCTGCTTGGAGTGACTGAAATAACATCCATTTCTTTAGGACACTTTTCAGGGCCAGGAACTCACTTTTTTTTTTCTTAGTTTCTTTATTGGAAAGCGGCGGACGTTTTGAGGGGTTTTAATTTTTCTTGAATCTTTTTTTTTTCAATTGAAAAGCATTTCTTATTTCTCCCTCCTACCTCACTATCATCCCCCATTCCTATATCCCAAATTAAGAGGGGAAGAAGAAAAACAAAACTTATGGGTTTTTAAAAGTGACTTCATTTTACAATATTATTACAACAAAAAGGATTTATAGTGAATAATAAACTATAGCCAGTAAGAAAATTATTCAGAGACTTACTAGTCCCACACTCTATAAGTACTCATGGAATTGAATGATTCAGACTATCTGTTATCTCCACTAGTAACTATTATGGTTTTGATTTTCTTATATAGTCTGGAGAGCTTTTCATATACTAGTATGGAGAGTTCCATGAACAGTTTAGGGAGACAGATAGGGGACAAGTATTGATAATTTTCTCTTTATAAGTAGAGAAACAGTTCCCTTTGAAAAATCAATTTATAGGAATAGAAGCAGAATTTCTTACTCTTAAGCTGCTGCTCTGACAGCTCTTAGCAGTTTTCCATTTAAACTGAGGTTTTGAGCCTGTTTAAAATCAATGGATGTGATTTCACTGCTATTGTTTTTTTTTCCTGGAAGGTTGTTAGGATTACTACTACAGTAAATGTTTAATGAGTGTATAACAAAAACAATGTATGTACTTTGGGTGTTGTCTTTATTACATGAACCACTCTGTCCTTAGTTCATAATAGGCACACCTATATTAGGAAAGTGCAAGGAACCAAGCTGATAAACACTACAACCTGGAGGCTTGAATTCTGGTAGAATTTCTCAGTCACTGGAAACTGGGTTGGGTGCCTACGTGTGCTTTGTTATATGTAAGGGCTTGCTCTGTCTGCCTCTGTCCATCTCCCTCTCAGACTGTCTCTGTCTCTTTCCCTCTTTCTCCCTCCTTTTCTACCTTCTTCTATTTCTTTTTATTTTTCTCTTTTTATGGATGTGTGTGTATATATATGTTATATATTTTTTATGTCTATATATGTAGCACATGAAATTCCATCACTAAAGCAAACCAATTAAAAGTATTAGTTTTATAATCAGATTAAATGCATTCTTCACACCCATATTGCAAATCTCAAAGTCTTCCCTGCATTCTAATTATGTTCTATCACATGTATAGAGCAGATAGGTGACACAGTGGATAGGATATCTCAGGAAAACCTAACTTCAAATCTGGTCTCAGACACTTAATAGCCATAGGACCCTATTTATCACAGTTTCCTCATCTGTCAAATGAACTGGAGAAGGAAATGGCAGACCATCCAGTATCTTTGCCAAGAAAAACATAAATGGGATCACAAATAGTCAGAAATAACTGGCCAACAATTACATTTATGAAAGAAATATATATATATTTTTTTAAAAAGGAGTAAATTGAGGTATCCAATAATCCAAGTTGATATGTTTTTCAGAGCTAAGGACATTATTAGGCACTTTGTTTTTTGTTTTTTTTTTTTTTTGCTTTAAATAGTCAGAGGCAGCATATTTCTGATATCAAGGCCTTTGTATCACAGTTTACAGCGACTCTACCTATCTGGAACTCAGTTATCTCACTACCTTGCCTGTCTAAAACACAATGTCAAATCAGAATATAAAAAGTTAAAGTAAGAATGCTATCCACATTGAGAGAAAGAACTATGGGAGAAGAAACGCTAAAGAAAAACATATGATTTATCACTTATCACTACTAGTATGGGTATGTGATTTGGGGTTTTGATTTTAAAAGATTGCTTTATAGCAAAAATGAATAATATGAAATAAGTATCAAGTGATAACATTTGTACAAATCAATGGAATTGCTTGTCGGCTCTGGGAGAGGGGAGAAAAAAGTGGAGGGAAAGAAAATTAATCATGCAAACATGGAAAAATAAACTTTAAATAGATAAATAAAAATCAATTGGGAAAAAAGAAAAAAAATAAAGTTTTCTTCATAATCAGAATAAAAAACAGGAAGTCCATATACTTGAACTCACACAATTAGAGACTAACACTTTCAGAGCCTCACTCAGAATCATCTTGCTCATAACTTACAACCCTAACATTTTGGACATCTGATTTCTATGCCCAAAGCACACTGGTGATGTCAGGGACCAATACAGGTAGCTGTGCTAAGTAGTAGAAAAAGAGCAATGGAAGAGACAGAAAAAGCATGAAAAAGAGACCCAAATATTTTTTAAAAAGCACAGTATTAAGTGCAAATAGTCCTACATGCCCAATTAGACTCAAAGGGCTTTGCTATATTTTAGCACAATTTAATAAGTTCAAAATTAAGATACTAAGACATAAAAAGGCCCCATTATACATAGACATACATATATATGTATTCTCTTAGGAATGAAGGCAAATTATGTTCCTCAGTCAATATTCTGTATTTTGAATACTGTTCCTTTATCAAAAGTTAACAGTTTTGTGTCCTATTTCCTCTGAGACCTTGAGTTTTTAAAGTGATTGTACAAAAATCTGATTAATTTTGACAAATGAGTTAATGGTCCTGCCTTACAAAGATAAGATCTATTATAATTTCCTTAGTGGTCATCTGGAGACGATGCTCTATCCCAATGTAATAACTCCTAAAGGGGGCTTGCCTTACTTCTTAAATCCTACATCCTAAGTAGGTTTTATTCTCCTGATACAAGTCCTCCCCAATAGTCATGTTTAAACATGGTGCACAAATGCCCCTGGGTTTATAAAGATTATGCTGATGGGGCCAGGGTTATCTGAGGATCAACAAGGATATGGGGCCACCAGTTGTTTTTTAAGGGAGGGAGAAAGAGGAATGGTAACTAGGGGATAGAGTCAGGAAAACCTTATCACCTGAGGCACTTTACTAGCTATGTGACAGAGCAAGTCATTAAACCTCTATTTACATGGTTTCCTCTTCTATAAAATGGGGGTAATAAATAGCACCTAATTCACAGGTTTTTTGTGAGAATTAAATGAGACATTTCTAAAATACTCAACACAGAACTTGGCACCTAGAAAACACTTAATAAATACATGTTATGGGCAAATATGGAAATATATTTTGTATGACTTCACGTATAAAATCAGTATTATATTGCTTGCCTTTTTCTCAAGGGGTGTGGAGGAGTGGATGGAAGAAAGAGAATTGGGAACTCAAAATTTTAAAAAATAAAATGAATGTCAAAAAGAGATTGAAATGTAATTGGAAAATATGTAACAAAATAAATAAAAATATATTAAAAATAAATTTGTGTGTCCTTTCCTTTCTTTGAAGCCCAGTACGAAGCCTACCTTCCATGATGGCTTTCCCAGATTGCCAATAAGGAATAATTCCTTCCTACTCGATTTTTTTCATGTGTTGCTATTGGGCAAGCAGTGTATAAGTACAAATAGCTCTTAAATTTTAATCAGATGGCTTGGTTTGAATCCAAGCTCTATTATGTGCTTATATATTAACCTTGGGGTGGGTCCTTTCCCTTGTATGGATCTTAAGTTTCCTTATCTGTAACATGAGAAGATTGAAAGTCATTGTCTCTAAGATCCTTTCCAGTTATTTTTTTTTTAATTTTTCCCAAAGTTACACGATTCATGTTGTCTCTCTCCCTTCTTCCCTCCTCTCTCCCACAGTTGACAAGCAATTCCACTGGGTTATACATGTATTATCATTCAAAACCTATTTCTATATTATTAATTTTTGTAACAATAGAGTAATCTTTTAAAATCAAAACCCCCAAATCAAATACCCAAGTAAACAAGTGATAAATCATATGTTTTCTTCTGCATTTCTACTCCCACAGTTCTTTCTCTAGATGTGGGTAGCATTCTTTCTCATATGTCCCTCAAAATTGTCCTGGGTCATTGCATTTCTGTTAGTAGCAAAGTCTATCACATTTGATCATCCCACAATGTTTCAGTTACTGTGTACAATGTTCTCCTGGTTCTGCTTATTTCACTCTACATCAGTTCTCTTTCCAGTTCTTATAGAAATCCAGCAATTCATCATTCCTCACAGCACAACAGTATTCCACCACCATCACATACCACAATTTGTTCAGCCATTCCCCAATTGAGGGACATTCCCTCAGTTTCCAATTTTTTGCCACCACAAAAAATGCAGCTACAAATATTTTTGAACCCTTTCCAGTTCTAAATTCTGTGATCTCATGACCTCTCATATGTATAATATATTCCAGCTTGAATTACAGTCCCTCTATATAAACTCAACCAATTAAGAAATAGCATCATCCTTCCCCACATCCCAGTTTTATCCCAGCACCAAACACCTTGCCTCCACTCTAGTAGACCTTCAATAAGTATTTGTTGAGTCTGTTTTTGAGCTCTTAAAAGGCAGCTCTCAAATAAGTAGCCAGCCTAAAAGACATCTCCCCTTGTACTCTCTTCAGAAAGGAATGAATCACTCCAGTCTAAAATCTGTACAGGATTCAAAGATTAAAAAAAATAATAAAATGCAAAGCACCCATTTATAAGTAATTGTCATGTCAAAACATTTTAAAACATCATCAGTTGGCTAAGTAGCCTGCAGCAACTTTCTTAGAAGCGGAGGCTTGACGGTTCTCATCATGGGATCACACACTGAGTCACTGCTGGGGTGAGAGAGAGAAAAAAGGGTTCGAAAAGGTCTCAGTTTTCTGTTTAAGGCAATAAGAGGGGAGGAAGAAGGGATAAGCACATCTTGTTTAGAAACAGGATCAAAGTCAAGGTCAAGGAGGACAATCAGTTTAGGCATTGGTTTGGTAGTTGAGATCTAGCCAAAACCAACCCAAATAGGTCTTGTTTGTGTCATCAACTCGAGAAGGAAAGCTGAGGGTGATGGTAAATCAATAAAGCCTTCCAGCAAAGAGCTCTGATTTCTCTTCATGTAGAAAAGGAATTCAGACAGGATGTAGAAATGTATTTGGTAGGCCCCAACAATCCCTTCTAGAATCTGGGTGAAATATTCAGAAAAGGTCATTTGGAATAATGGACAGAGCTGGGCTTGGAGTTAAATTCTGTCTAAGATTCCTCCCTTACCTAGGTGATCTTGGGGAAGGTCATTTCACTCCAGGCTGTGTGAACCTAGGCAAATCATGGAACTTCTCAAAGCTCTAGACAAGGATGTCTGAATTGCAGAGAAGGCACCCACTTGCACTGGTAAAGGGAGTTTCTCTATCTGAGTGTTCCCTTTAATCAATGAAATCACAAAATTATTATTAATAATAATATCATTGTTAATCAATCCTGCAGTGCTCCAAATAACTAATAATAAGAGAAATGAAAATCAAAACAACCCTGCAATTTTACCTCCTACCCAGACAATTGGCAAAGATGACAAAAAATCGAAGTAGTCAAAGTTTGGAAGGGTTGTAGAAATATTGGTTTACAAATGCCAATTAGTAGAACTGGGAATTAATACATCCATTTTGGAAAACAACTAGGAATTCTCCAAATAAAGTGGCTAAAATGTCCAAATTCTCTGAACCAGAAATTCCATTGCTAGGAGATCACTAACAAAAAGAAAGGCTCCTTAGACAACAAAATATTTATAGCAGCACATTTTGTGGTAGCAAATAACTGGAAACAAAGTAAATGCTCATTGATTGGGAAATGGCTACACAGATTGTGGTATATGAACGTAATGGAATATTATTATGCTGTTAGAAATGACAAACATGATGCATATGAAGAAACATGGAAAGGCTTACACGAATCAATGCAAAGGATAGAGTAACTACAACAATTTAAATGCAAAGGACAACCACTCCGAAACAATAAAAAATGAATGTTGTAAGATTATAAAGAACAAGTATGAGCTCAAAGAAGAGATATCAAAAGATGATCCTCTCTCAAACACATACTTTTCTGAAGTGGGATCCAGAGATGTGGAATTGTCTGTAACATTGGATGTTTTCAATATGTCAATCAGTTTTGCTGACTTTTTTTTTTCTCTTTTTCCTCTTTTTCTTTAAAACTTTAAAACTCCCTTGTTATAAGAATGACTCTTAGGAAAGGGGAATAAGAGGGACCTACGGGAAATCTAGGACATATAAAATAAATCAATAAAAGCTATATAAAACAAATAAAAATGCCCAATCTTGTAGCTGCTAGCGAAAGGTGTCAGAGCTTAGTAAGACTGGTGTTTATTGTCATTTTAAGCAGATAGTTCTGCTGATCTTTTTATTTTCCTCTATGGTAGGCCACAAGACACAGCTAATAGCTATCTGTTGAGTTAAATTGATTGTTGTCTCTAGTTGGTATTAATTTTATAAGTTTTCAAATAAAATTATGAGAAGTAATAATAGAGTAGAAAGAAGGATAGATTGAGAGTCTGAGGATCTGTGCCCAAAAACTCATTATCTATGTGAACTGAGGTTAACAAAATTCATCAATATTGGCCTCAACTTCTTCATCTGTTAATGGTGCAGTGGATAGAGTTTCAGACATACAGTCAAGAAGATTCATCTTCCTGAGTTCAAATCTGGTCTCAGATACTTACTAGATTTGTATGACCCTGCTTAAGTCACTTAACCCTTTTTACCTGTTTCCTCATCTATAAAATGATCTGGAGAAGGAAATGGCAAATAACCAAAGTATCTTTGCCAAGAAAACCCTAAATGGAGTCACAATGGGAGAGACACAACTGGAGCAACTGAACAGCAATAAGGGTTATAGTTTTAAATCTAGAATGGCACTTGTTATTCAGTCATGTCCAATTGTGACCCCATGGCCCATACTCTCCAAAGGATTTTCTTGGTAAAAGATACTGGAATGATTTTCCATTTCCTTCTCCAGTGGATTAGGACAAACATTTAAGTGACTTGCCCAGGATTACACAGCTAATAAGTGTCTGAGGTCTCATCTGAACTTGGATCTTCAGAACTCTGGGCTACTCTCTTAGTCACGTACTTGGCAGAATGATGCTATTTTCTAGCTCTTTCAGTCTCTCCCTCGGCAAGCACCTTGTTGGTGTAAATAAAAGCATAAGATGGCTTGTCTTTGGGCTTCCATGTTCAGCAGATACTATTTTCTGATGCAAAAAAAGTTAATTAAAATATTACTCTTGGCATATGAACCTGGGCATACAATTCCCACATAAAAAGCCAAGTTATACTTCAGGAATATTGTATTGGGGAATTCCTAATGAAAACACCAGTAGAGAGTAAAGAAAGTGTGTTACATGTAGCAGGATCTGGACGGATGCATCAATAATGTCCAAACCATGGAAATGTGTCAGAACAGAAAACAAAAAAGCTCTAAAAATCAAATCAACTGATACAGAGAGCCCTGAAGGAAGCCATGGAAAAGGAGTTTAAACAAAGAAAGAATGTGCCATCTGTGCCAATAATAAAGTTATTACCTAGTAGGGCCAGCTATTGCCAAATTTGGGTGTTCCCTGTACAATGTGCTTCCTTTTGAACTTCAACCTGTAAATGTGCTCCTGGCATATCCAAACCTCCACTAGAATCTGGGAATGCAGAGTGAAACAAGTCTGGGCCTCTGCAAAATGTCTGAAGAGGCATTTTGGTATACAAGAGATTCGTTGGACTTTTAGGAGCAGCTTTTGTTTCAACTCTAGAACAATTCCAAGAAGTGTCTATGATGTGCAAAGAGGGATGTCAAAGTGGCAGTCAGTCAGTCAGTTCTGCTGTCTAGGAACTTACAATTTAATAGGGGGACAAAAGGAGGCCACTATTCCAAGCAACATGAGTTTAATGAATATCTCCTACCTACAAAGAACTGGACTAATTATTGCAGAGGACACAATGATAGGCTAATGTCTCTGCCTTTGGTGTTATAGAGAAATTCTTAATAACCTGGGGATAGTGAATGTGTCTTTTTTTATTTCATATTTTGATAACTGTATTTCAAATAAATAAGGGCAGCATAGTGGATAAAGCACCAGACCTTGAATCACGAAGACCAAGTTCAAATCTGACCTCAGATATTACAAGCTGGCTGACCCTGGGCAAGTCACTTAATCCTGTTGGCTTCAGTTTCCTCATCTGTAAAATGAGCTTGAGAAGGAAAGGGCAAACCACTCAAGTGTCTTTGCTAAGAAAACCCCAAATGGGGTCCTAAATAAGCAAATATGACTAAAACGACTAAATAACAAATTTCAAAATAACTGATTTTTCTTTGTAATCTCCCACACACTTTAATTTACACATTTAAAACCATTCTTGTGAGAAAGGGTCCTAGCTATAAAGAATCCATGCCTCACCCTGTCTCCCCCCAAAAAGCATTAAGGGCCACTAGTGAAAAGGAAAGAGGCTTCAATTTGGAATCAGAAGACCTGGCTTCCAATGTTCCTGTTTTTTAATGTTAATGGAGAAGAAAGATTTGGAATCCAAAGCCCTAAGTCCAAATTCTGGTTCTGCAACTTAATACTTTTGTGACCTCAAGTCAATCAATTAACCCCCCTGGGCCCAAGTTTCCTTATCTGTAAAATGATGGGGTTGGACTAGAAGATATCCAAAATTCCTTTGAGTTCTAAATCTATGATCCTAAGTAATTTACATTTTTCTGGGCACTTCTTCTTGATCAATAAAAGGGTCTGTCTGGATGAGGATATTAATACCTGTGAAACCTACCTCCTAAAGGTGGTTGTGATGATTAAATGGGATTATGTATTAAAGCACTTTGCCAATGTTACAGGATTAATTACTAGCTGTGTGATTCCAGCCAAGTCACTTAACCATTCTCAGTCTCAGTTTCCCCATCTGCAAAATAAAGATAACAATAGCAACTATCTCCCAAGGTTTTGGTGAGAACTAAATAAGTACAAAGTACTTTGCACAGTGCCAGACACAATATAAGTGCTATTATTAGGTTAGTTATTTTTTATCTTTCTTTTGTAAGCTCATCTTCTGTAGGTTCACTAAATGCAATGACTCTAGTAGCAGAGAGGATAATGGAGATAGCATATACTTCATCCTGTTCTCACATGATTTTTTATTTCTTCCACTAGAAAGATCTCTCTCTAACTGCTTAGTTTGGAAATTATAAATATTTCCAGTATTTTGACATGTTAAAAGCAGTCTTAAATTTTTATGAATCTGTCTCTAAATAATTATGGGTAACAGATGCTCAATCCAAGAACAATTTTATTTGTTGGATTCTCAAAGCTATGTTAAGAGTCTATATTTGTGATTAAGGTTGTAATGTCTATTAGTTTTTGAAGAATGGTATTTGATATATGATCATTTAGACAATAAAAACTTTTTTTTTCCTATGCCCATGATTCATCAGGGTGAGGTACTCCTGATAGGATACTTCCTCTACCAATGCAGAGGAGCCTCAGAGTGCCACACCAGGATGAGTCAGGGGCTGGATTTTAATCTAAGTTTCCTGACTGAGAACAAGATTTTTATTCATTCTGCCAATGTGCTTCTCACTTGCTCTATTAATTATTATCATTAGGATGATAATGATGATGTAGAAAAATGTAAAAAAAGTCTGATTCCTTCAAAATAAGGCAATGTATTATTATCAAGCATGAAGTCACATGAGATAGATAAGAAGAATCTTGGGAAGGTAAAAAATCATTATTCTCCCCCCACCCCCAAAAAAAAGACACTACTGTACTTTATAACAACATAATTGAGCAGAAGAACATTGGACAATGAATCTAGAGAACCAAGCTTGACTGCCACTAGGTTGGCTGGTTTCTTCATCTGTAAAATGATGGAACTGGACTAAGTGAGAAGTTCCAAAAGTCTTAATCTATGACCCATGCCCACGTATAATCTCAGACACTTTACTTCCTCCTGAATCAGTTCTTTCAAGTTACCTCCTTAGCTTTCACCTCATTTTTTTGAGTAATAGGACACTATGTGACATACAAAGGGCAGACTGTATCTCTTTAGAACAAAGATTTCCATAGCTCTCACAGTAATAAATAAATTAATAATAAACCTGATCCAGTAAGAGGAAACACAGAGGCTGCTAGGATTACAGAGGTATTTGCCAGTTCTCAACTCCATAGACTTACTTTATGGCAACCAATTCATAAATATAAAAGGGATCTATGTCTCTCCTGGATTCATCTGAACTTGGTAGCCTATTTTAGCCTACAGGTTGAAATCAAACAGTATAGATTTGGACCACACTTTCAAGGAAAACAAGTGCTACAAAGAGAATTTAATTATAGAACTATAAGTTCTTGGTAGTTTGAAGATAAGACCTACGTTGTTGCTGTTTAGTCATTTCAGTTGTGTTTGATTTTGTGACTTCATTTTGGGGTTTTCTTGTCAAAGATAATAGAGTGGTTTGCCATTTCTTTCTCCAGCTCGTGTGACAGATGGGGAAACTGAGGCAAATAGGGTTAAGTGATTTGCTCAGGCTCACACTGGCTAGCAATGTGATTTGAACTCAGGAAATGAAGTCTTCCCCACTCCAGGTCTGACACTCTATCCACTCTGCCACCTAGCCACTCCTAAAAGACCCAAAGCCCTGAAACAACCTTTGCCACGGCCATGTTTCTCTCCCCCTTTCCCAAGCACATGTTTCCTATCCTTCTAATTTTCCTGTCCTTAATGGTAAGGCTGGGTTACTAGGGGGCTGTTTCCAGTGCCTCCTGTTACCTATTCCTACTCCAATTCCACCACCTACTATAGAACTCTTCCATGGGGAAAAAGACTTCAGTTTATGCTTGTGGCCATAGACTACAGTGGCTAATTTTAACCCTGACCCATGCTTTCATCAAGTGATGGCAGCTATTGGTAGAACTGGAGGCTTGTAGTTATTATGTACCTGAGGGAATGGGAATAAGACAAGGTTTTATTTCTCAGTTTGACTGCAAGAAATTACCTGGTCCATGATATTTCTGGTTCAGATGTTGAGTCATAATAGAAAAATGGTTAGGCTTTAAATTGGGAAAAATGGGGTTCAAATCCTGCCTCAGACACTGAGGTGTGTGATTCCCCAGAGAAGTTATCTCTACCCTAATTGCTTCTCGTTGATTTATCAAATCATAGCCAGATTACAATCTGCAAAGGAGGGGGGGAGGGAAGGGAGAAGAGTTTCCATGTTGAGTTCTCTATACAAATTCTCTTGATAAAATGTGAGCTCCTTGAGCCCAGAGCCTGTTTCAGCGTTTTTTGTGTCTGTCTGTCTTTTTCTTCCTTTCTTCCTTCCTTCCTTCCTTCCTTCCTTCCTTCCTTCCTTCCTTCCTTCTTTCCTTCTTTCCTTCTTTCCTTCTTTCCTTCTTTCCTTCTTTCCTTCCTTCCTTCCTTCCTTCCTTCCTTCCTTCCTTCCTTCCTTCCTTCCTTCCTTCCTTCCTTCCTTCCTTCCTTCTTTCTTTCTTCCTTTCTTTCTTTCCCCTTTTTATCTCTAGTGTCTAACATAGTGCTATATAGCAGGGGTCGGCAATGTATGGCTCTAGAGCCATATCTGGCTCCACCTCCTGACCAGCCAGTCTGGGCAGAGCCCCAGGATGTGCCCCAGGGGGCTCTTCAGCCCTCGCCCCATGTTCCAGAGCCTTCCAGCTCCATCCTCCTCCTTCTGTAGGCTTTTATGGCTCTCATAGCCAAAAAGGTTGCCTGCCATTGCTATATAGCATATAGCATTTAGGTATATTGGTATATAGTGGGCACTTAATGAATGCTTGTTAATTACTTCCAACCCTTTAAAGGTCTGGTAAATCTAAAACACTATTCTGAATGAAAATAAGAAAGCTGGAGTTTGCAAGACATTCACTTGAATTCAAGTTTATTTTATTTATTTTTCTTTTTTCTTTTTCTTTTCTTTTTTAAACATTTAATAATATTTATTTTTTAGAAAAGTTAACATGGTTACATGATTCATGCTCTTACTTTCCCCTTCATCCCCCCCCATTTCCCCCCCCATAGCTGATGTGCATTTCCACTGGTTGAATTGAAGTTTATTTTAAATTGCTTAAGAAACCATTCAAACTGAAGGTAGATATTAGACACTCCTGAGACTGCAATCACAACAGATATTAGTATTAGAAAACAAAGCACAGGCATTAACCAGGGACTTTATTATTCATCATGTCATTAACTCTGCAAAGATGTTTCTTTCAAAACATTTCCTGCTTATTTATGTTACCATCCAAGATTTTTTAAAAAGCATTACCATAAATATATGCCTTAAATTATAGCTGAAAAGGCATTCCAAACAAATGTGATATATTCTGTTTCTCACACAATTTCACACAATCATGTTTGGCTAGTTTGTGCATGTAGCACCCAGCCTAGGGTCAGGAAGATTCATCTTCCTGAGTTCAAATCTTACCTCAGACACTTACTAGCCATTTAATCTGGGCAAGTCCCGTAACCCCTTTAGCCTCAATTTCCTCAATTGTTCCATAAGCTGGAGAAGGAAATGGTAAGACCACTCCAGCATCTATACCAACAAAACCCAAGACAGGGTCAGGAAGAGTCAAACAAGACTGAAACACACAAATAACAAAATACATGCAAACACACAATACAAACTTTAATAGAATAAAACTGCCAAAACTTTTAGAAACCATATTATATATATACACACATATATGTGTGTGTGTATCAGGAATTTATCCCATTGATGAGGATGATTATGTATCTACATCCCACTGAGGAAGTAAAAAGTCATAGATGCCAATATTCCAGACAATTTCAAAGATACCATTCACCAGGGATAATCTTAAGTACTCACACACAGAGGAGTTAATGAGCCATCAATTTGCTATTTTTATTGAAAGCCTATTCACACTATCAAAGGACAAAGATTTTTTCTTCTTTATTCTATAAGTCATCAATTCCCTATTTTTATTGAGAACTTATTCACACTATCACAAGACAAAGATTTTCTCTTTTTTACTCTATAACTGGGGTTTTAAGGAGAAGTTATAGTTTTTGAGATCTATTATAGCTGAAAAGAGAAACTGTACTGACTGCTGCATGCTTTCAACATTTTATTCACCCAAATGTCAACCTTCTGACCTATCAAACTGACTAGGAATTGTTGTGCCATGTTTTTCTACAGAGAGAAGACAAACAGGAGAAGATAAGATAGTAATCAGTCCAGTTATTTGTCTGAAAGAGAACTATGTTTGTGAGAAACTCATCTAACTTGTCCCCATTAGGAATCAATAAACAATTAGTTGCTTTCTATTAATTTTAAACAATCACTTTTTGCCTTTAAATATCAGTTTCATGATAAAGTTTACTTTTTTGGGGGGGGGGACTGTTTCAAAACCTTCTTTGTGTCTCCCAACTATAAGAAGTTTTAACATTTCTTTAGTGAGTAAGTTAAGTAGTAGATAACACATTAGAATAAAATGTAATTTATCAGACAAAACAGGGAGAACCCCTTCAAACAAAATAAGGAAACTCAATTTTTATCCAACCTCTGGAGTAACTGTACCAGCTCACAACTACTTATTGTGCCTGCCAAAGGCAAAAGGGACTTTTCTGACATGGGGCTGAGGAGACTTGGCATCCAGGAAAGAAAAATGACAGCTGACATTCTTTATTAAGAATTCTGCTTTGCAAATGCCTGCCCTTTGTTCTAGCCATACCACTGCTGGGTTTATACCCCAAGAGATAATAAGGAAAAAGATGTACACAAATATTTATAGCCATGCTCTTTGTGGTGGCAAAAAATTGGAAAATGAGGGAGGGCATGCCCTTTGATTGGGGAATGACTGAACAAATTGTGGTATCTGTTGGTGATGGAATACTACTGTGCCAAAAGAAATAATGAACTGGAGGAATTCCATGTGAAATGGAATGACTTCCAGGAATTGATGCAGATTGAAAGGAGCAGAACCAGGAGAAACTTATACACAGAGACAGATACACTGTGGCACAATCTAATGCAATGGACTTCTCTACTAGCAGCAATGCAATGATCCAGAACAATTCTAGGGAACTTGTGAGAAAGAACACTATCCACATCCAGAGAAAGAACTATGGGAGCAGAAACACAGAAGATAAACAACTGCTTGATCACATGGTTTGGTGGGGATATGATTGAGGATGTAGACTCTAAACGATCACCATAATGCAAATATTAATAATATGGAAATAGGTCTTGATCAATGAGGCATGTAAAACCCAGTAGAACTGCTCATTGGCTATGGGAGTGGGGTGGGAGAAGGGGGGGGAAAGAACATGAATCATGTAACTATGGAAAAATATTCTAAATAAATTAAATAAATAAAAAAACAAAAAAATTCTGCTTTGTCATAATGCAATCCCTCCCATTCAATCCAAGTACTTTACCATATCATCACTCTGTATGTTCATTTCAAATAAGTCTTCAATGCAGAAAACTATCCCAACTAGTACTGAATCCCATTATTAATGACTATATAAAGTCTACAAAGCATTTCTTCATACAAATATAAGCATACATTTTGTAGCATCTACTGTGGAATAGTCTTACTTTGAGACTCATTATGAGGGCAATGGGGAGGCGATTCTTATATTCTTCAACATTATGCTGCAGGGCCTGACTAGCTCCATTCAAAGAAGTCCATCCTATAGGTTGGCTACAAGGTGGCAAACTTTTTAGCCATAATATGAAGGCCATCTCCTAAGAGCTTAGAGATTGCAATATATGTTGGTAGGAGTACTCACATATCCCCCAAAATCACAATATGTGTTTGTAGAAGGAGTACTCATGTCAAAAAAAAAAAAATCACAGATGCTAAAAGAGTTTAAGTCAGGTCTGTGGAATAGTCTTAAAAAAAAAAGGAAAGGGGCATCTGGGTAGCTCAGTGGAGTGAGAGTCAGGCCTAGAGACAGGAGGTCCTAGGTTTAAACCCGGCCTCAGCCACTTCCCATCTGTGTGACCCTGGGCAAGTCACTTGACCCCATTGCCCACCCTTACCACTCTTCCACCTATGAGACAATACACCAAAGTATAAGGGTTAAAAAAAAAAAGGAAAAAGGTGCTTTAAAATATGACTAAGCCCCAAATAGAAAACTTAAACTCAGTCATAGCTATATCTACGTAATTAACACTGAGCTAGATGGGGCAAATTTATCATTGTCGTCATTGCTACCCCTTGAACCTATTATCTTTCCCTTTTAACCACTCCAAAAGGCAAAGGGAAAAAGGAATATAAGGGATGCTAGCCCATAAGGGCTTTGGGGCATACAACATAGGAATTACCATAATGGATCCAGGCAAGCTGACAAGAGGTTCCAGAGGAAATGCCACAGCAAAGTGTGTTTATCCTCCTAGATATCCTTAAGGTTTCAGTATACTAGTCAAGCCACATCAGTTGTTGCTCTGAGTTTATTATATAGGAAGCCACTTGTCTTAACACTGATTTTACCAAGAATACCTGTGTCATCACTTAACCCCATTGCCCAGCCCTTACTGTTCTTCTGCCTTGGAACCTATATTTACTATACATTCTAAAACAAAAGGTAATGATTATTTTTTTTAAAGACTATGAAGGCGGGGGCAGCTGGGTAGCTCAGTGGATTGAGAGCCAGGCCTAGAGACGGGAGGTCCTAGGTTCAAATCTGGCCTCAGACACTTCTCAGCTGGGTGACCCTGGGCAAGTCACTTGACCCCCATTGCCTACCCTTACCACTCTTTCACCAAGGAACTAATACACAGAAGTTAAGGGTTTAAAAATTTAAAAAAAATAATAATTAAAAAAGACTATGAAGGTTGCTGGTGGAGTTGTGAATTGATTCAACCATTCTGGATGGCAATTTGGAACTATGCCCAAAGAACAATAAAAGACTGTCTGCCCTTTGATCTAGCCATACCATTGCTGGGTTTGTACCCCAAAGATATCACGGGGAAAAAGACTTGTACAAAAATATTTATAGCACCGCTCTTTGTGGTTGCAAAAAAACTGGAAAAAGAGGGTATGCCCTTCAATTGGGGAATGGCTGAACAAATTGTAGTATATGCGGGTGATGGAATACTATTGTGCCAAAAGAAATAATGAACTGGAGGAATTCCATGTGAACTGGAAAGACCTCCAGGAATTGATGCAGAGTGAAAGGAGCAGATCCAGGAGAAACTTATACACAGAGACTGATACACTGTGGTACAATCAAATGTAATGGACTTCTGTACTAGCAGCAATGCAATGATCCAGGACAACTACTTATGAGAAATAACTCTATCCACATCCAGAGAAAGAACTGTGGGAGTAGAAACACAAAAGAAAAACAACTGCTTGAATACATGGGTTGATGGGGATACTACTGGGGACATAGATGCTAAACAATCACCTTAGTGCAACTATCAATAATATGGAAATAGGTCTTGATCAATGATACATGTAAAACCTTATAGTATTGCGTGTTGGCTACGGGGAAGGGAAGAATTGGGGCTGGAGAATTGGGGGAGGGGGAAAGAACACGAATCATGTAACCATGGGAAAATATTCTAAATAAAAATTTTTAAAAAGACTATGATGGAGGAGTAGGTAGGCCATATCAGTTTTGGGAAATATCTGTATGCTTTATGTATCTCATTCTAATCACTGTCCTAAAAAAGTCATATTGGTGTTTAAAAGATAGGACAACATTACCTACAAAGAATCAAAATTATAGGTACCTCAGAGACATACAAATTATACTCTAAGAATTTTAGGGTCCCTTCACCCCTACATAATGTCATTCTAAGCTTTCCCAGATCTCATTAGTCTTGTGACCCACTTTTAGAACTCTAATGAACTGATCATATTAATACAAACTATGCCATACTACCTCACAGACTGTAAATAATTCAAGCTGATAGGTGAAGCCAAATTAATTAGGGAAACATTACTGCAGCCTATTCTCATTAACTTGGTTCTTTTACTATTAGGGTTCAGGATCATCAATTCCAGCTCTGTGAGGATGGCCCTGCACTGCAAGATATTCTATTGAACTCACAAACTCTTCCTGAATACTTCTCTGATCCCCATTTGATATTAGGGGCAAACCTTGCTGAAGTAGATGAAAAAAGGAGGCCTAAGGAAGCTGTCTTGGCTCCTTGTGGGTCTGAGGATAGACAGAGAGAGAGTCTGGCCACTTAAACACTACTAGCCTTTTAAAGATCAAACAGTATAAATAAATAAATAAAGCTTATAAATATTCCTCAAATTTTTGTCACATATGAAAGTTATCCTTGTCCTGCTCTCAACTTTTTAAAAAAAATGCTAAGGCAAAAATAAATAAAATACTACAATAAAGAGTCAAGAATTAAGAGATGGCATATAGGACACTCCCCACCCCTGTCATATACACATCTGCCCTAGAAAAGAAACTGGTAATGGGGAAAAAAGGGAGAAAGCAAGAAAGTCAATTCCAAAAAGGAAAAAGAAATTCAGAATTGTCAAGTAGAGACACTCTTTTCATGTCTCCAACTGTCTAGATATTTTGCCTTCCAGCCATAGATTCATGTTTTACCAGAAGAGCTAACAGAGATGAATCATAGGCTTGAAGGCACTTTGCCGATGTCATAGAGTCCATCCCTCTTCCTCCTGGGATGACTATTCTTTTAACACTGAAAGAGGATTACAGACTTTAAAATATTATTTCATGAACTCACTTAATAAATTCTATGGTCAAATACACCTTTAGAGTCAAGAAAGTCTTCTTTTGTAGAAAACCTAAAAAGGCACTTAAAGCAGCAATGAAATATAGCACTTTTAAAAAGTTTAAATATAGTATTTGATATTATTTATAAATAAGTTACCATAAGAACAATTCTTATGGTAAAAAATATAAATCGAATCAATGTTTTCAAATGTCAATGAGGCACCTTGGTACAATGGCTAGAGCTGGCCTTGGACTTAGGAAGTCTTGGATTCAGTCTTGGTTTTTTGACAAATACTGGCTAGTTATTTCCTATCATCTCCAAAGTTCCTTAAGCTATCAGTTCACTAAGCAATTCACTGAACTAGACAGAGTTCTTAGCCTGGATTCTAATTTGTTTTGTTCAATTTAGAGAACTGTATTTTAATACAGTTTATTTGTGTTCCTATGTATTTTATTTGCTTCATTTAAAAACATTCTAAAAAGTTTCATTGGTGTCACCAAACTGCCAAAGGGGTCCATAACACAAACAAGGAATAAATAGTTTCCATACTAAGACTAAAGTGTAGAGATGGTACCAATTTGCATTGATAGTGGGAGGTCCCTATACCAATCAATGAAACCACAGGTCCAGTACCAGCCCCTGTTCCTAAAAACATCTATCCCAATAGAACCTTTTTTTTTAATACACCCACATTCATAGGATAATGGAATTAAAACTGGAAGAGACCTTGGACAACATCTAGTCCAAACATCTCATTTTACATATTTGGAAACTGAGGCATAATGAAGGGAAGGAATTTGTCTAGAGTCACATAAATACTAAGTAGCAAAGCTGGGATCTGACCCCAGAGTCTCAAACTCTAAAGTAGCACTCTTTCCATTTCATCATGGCCCCTCATCATTTTCTCTTAAGACTTGGAAAACTCATTAAGGTAAATTACTGAGAATAACTAATTCAATAAGTAAATTTAGATATCAGGTATTATCAGGCATTGCCCAGAATGAAATAAACAGTTTAGATGAGACATATTGTACCTACTTTCATGGGGCTTAGTGGGTGGAAATAACACATTTAATTCTCATTTTATATACAAATATTGAAATAACACATCAATTGATGAAATATCACATCAATATAATTGTAAATAAAGCATAAAAGCATTAGAGAGGTGAAAATCAAAATGCCAGTGACATCCTTGGTTATTACCAAATATCAGGATGGGGAAGGTTTCATGGAGGAACTAATATTTGAATGAGGCTTTAAAGGATGTCCATTCCAGGTATATGCAATCAATGCCTTATTTGAGGGACAGAAAATAATTTGGTTTATTAGGAATGTAGAATGTATAAAAAGAAAGAGTTCTATAAAATAAAACCAGAAAGGTAGAAAGGAACCAATTAGTGCCTTCCATGCTAGGCAAAGGAATTTTAACTAAGTAGGCTTAAGACAAAACCACTAAGACCTTTTAACTCAATATTAAATCCAAAAAAGTCTAAGTATTACTTCATTCAGCAAATATCTGACGAATGATGCATTTACAAAGATAAGACAGTAGTCTCTGCCCTCAAGGGGTTCACAATCCAATGTTCTGTTCACCATAAATGCAGATGCTAGTTTACTAACTGCTCACAGCCCTAGCACATTACAGAACTTTCTGGGTAAGTTTCATAGGAATGCAAAGGAAACTGGTCTAACCATCCACACTGAATTAAAAACTCTAATGGAACAGATTTGAGACTTAGCAGCACAAATAACCCTTAGAATTACTCTATAAATATATGTTTTGGTCAAGAATTGACCATGGACTATCCGGAGGAATTGATGAGAAAGAATGTTATCCACATCTAAAGAAAGACCTGTGGGAGTAGAAATGCAGAAGAAAAACATGATTTCACTTATTTATTTGAGTTTAGGATTTGGGGGTTAGGTTTTAAAAGATTACTCTATTGTAAAAATGAATAATATGGAAATAGATTTTAAGTGATAATACATGTAGAACCCAAGGGGATTGCTTGTCAGCTCCAGGAGGGGAGAGGGAAGAAGGGAGGGAGAAAACATAAATTATGGAACCATGGAAAAATATTTTTAAAAATAAAATTATATTAAAAAAGAAAAGAAAGAACTGACCATGGAAGGTGCTGGGCCCAGAATTAATGAGCTTAGGCTCATTAAAGAAACAGAGTGGTTCCAATAGAACCAAAAGGCCATCTCTTTATAACCGATATTTTCTCAGTGATGCTGGATGGCTATAACTTGTGGAATACTATGATCTAAAAAGCATCAGCATTACAAATAGTCTTAAGGGTGATGTAAAAACACCTGGCAGGTCTAAGCGGGCTGCAGCATGTTACCAACAATGACTTATACAGAAGAAATGGTGTCAAAAGACATTATCAAGGAAATGACTAGAAAAGGAAGTGGTCCAATTGTGTAACAAGGATGAGAGGCAACAGATGGACCTCCCAAATGGTATTGTGTCTCTGAGATAAAAAAAAAAAAAAAGAGGAAAGCCTCTAGTCCACTGGCAGAGTTTCCAGGATTTTTTTGGGGAAAAATGGGCAAAGATCACATAGGAATGGCATATAAATAATGATCTACTCTAGCAGATAAAATCACAGACTCATCAAAGTATGAACAGACAATGATTATTAATAAGTTGAGTCAATTTGGCACATTTGTAAACAGTATTTTATTAGGATACATAAGATTTGAGTTTTAGTTCTGCTGTTATTAACTTGGTAATATATTGGGCAAACAACTTGTTCAGGGCCTCCAATTTCCACACCTGAAAATTATGGGGTTGATATAGATCTCTAATGTCCCTTCCAGATTAAAAGACTGAATCTTTGTCACATATCTCCTTTTCCCCCTCCTTTTCCCCTCGACCTCCTTTCCTACTCTTTTCCTTTTCTAGTGATGGAGGGATAGCTGTTTTGTGGCAAAGTTAAAATTTAATATGTATAATATTTATAAAACATATTTGTATAAAATGTATTTATAAAATAGTTTATGGTTTACAAAGTGCCTTTACACATATTTTCTTATTTGATTCTTACAAGTCTGTGAAGTAGGTGCTATTTATAATTTTCCTCATTTTAGAAATGAGGAATGAGATTTTAGAAATGAGGCTGAGGGTGGTCATATATCTAATAAGTAATTGGGAAAAGAATTCAAAATCGGGTCTTCCTCACTTCAAGTATACAGCATTTTATATGCCACACCACCGAGCTAAAGACAAATATCCCTTGATTTATCTATTCATGTGGTTCTGAATTTTTAAAAGCACTAATTTTTTTTAAAGCACAACATAATTAGATCAAGTTGGAGTTCGGAATAGAAATTGCAAGGAAATTTTCAACAGCCTAAAATTTTCAAAATAGAGTCAACCGATTCAGCAACTTGAATCTAAATAGTGCCAACAAAGCTTTCACTGTAATATTCAGAATGAAAAAATGTATACCTCTACCTATATATTGTCTAGGAGCTGACAAAAAAGATGAGGACTTAAGAACCAAAAAATGAGACTCTGGAAAAACTCACATTTCATGATTACAATACAGCTAAAAGACCCCTAGCAATCAAACTCCATAGACAACAACTGGCCCAGTCACCATACACCAATGTTATAAGTCATGGAGATGGAGCACCTTTTAATATAATTCTATTAAAACATAAGGCTCTAGATAAATCAGGCCGCCTTCTTTTTGCATGCCCAATTATTTGACATTTAGAATTTATAATGATTTAACCACTCCCGGTTTGGACGCTATTTTTGAAATTCATTTTCCCTCTGGTTCACATCCTATTGGATGGTCTCTCATTATCATTGTGTAAAGGGCTGGGCTTCCTGGTTATTAAAATTAGGCTTGATCTATGTCACAGGTGCATTTCCTTTGGCTGCTCCCATGACCTTTCATTTCACTCTAGCCCTCTGGTTATTTTTGTTTTACTGACCCTGAGAGTAGTTTGGTTTCATTATCTGCAGAGTAAAAAATGTTGTTGTTCATTCATTTCAGTTATGTTCCACTCTTCATGACCCCAGTTGGGGTTTTCTTGGCAAAGACAATAGAGTGGTTTGCCATTTCTTTTTCCAGCTCATTTGACAGATGAGGAAACTGAGGCAAACAGGGTTAAGTGACTTGCCCAAGGTCACACTTTTAGTACATGTCTGAGGGCAGATTTGTACTCAGGAAGATGAATCTTCTTAACTTCAGCACAGTATTCAGCAATGCAGGCAGTTTTTGCTAAGCACAAGGCTATTAAATCAGGCTAGCTAAAGTCCAAAAAGGGTTCTGCATCCCTAAGTGATTAAAAAACCCAACATATTAGGGCAGGTAGAAAGCCAGACCTGGAAACAGGAGGTACTGGGTTCAAATCTAACCTTTGACACTTTCTAGCTTATGTGATTCTTAGCAAATCACTTCATACCAATTGCCTAGCCCTTCTAGATCATCTGCTCTGGAATCAATTCTAAGATAATAAGTAAGTTTAAAATTTTCCATTAGAAATAATTGATAGTTTTGTGAGATTACTGTAAAACAATGTAAATTTTTTTACTGGATAAACTCCTGGGTCTTGAAATCCTACAGTAGGGGTGGCTAGGTATCATGGTGGATAGAGTGACAGGTCTAGATTTAGGAGGACCTGGATTCAAATCTGGCTTCAGACACTTCCTAGCTGTGTGGACCCTAAGGCAGGTCACTTAACCCCTTCTGTCTTAAGAGTTGTTACCTGGGCAGAAAATAAGGGTTTTAAAAGACAAGAAAGAAAAAAATCCTACCGTTAACAGCTATGAAGGTAAAAAAGTGAGTCATGTCCACAAGAGCATCTTATTTCCTTTTTAGGCATTCTAAGAACCAGAGACTTTCTAGGCTTCTAGCACTTTCATGTCAGTCAGCCTCTAAGAAGCACATTCAGAGGCACTTGATGCTTTTCACTTGATTATAAGGCAAGTACTTCATAATTTTAACCCTCTCCAGAATCTGAAACAAGTCCAAGAATCTCAGATTCTTTGTGACCTCCCTACAGGCATTTCACACTATTGACCATCCCTTACTTCTGAATACTCTCATCTCCCTTAGTCCTCTGACCACCTCTTAGCATCCATCCTGTCATCCTCTGCCTGCTCTCAACTAGAGCTAATCCCTAAATCTCTGTCCTAGACCCTCTTCTCTATCCACATCCTGTTCCTTATCAAATTCATCTATTCCAATGGGATCAATTACCAAGTGCACATATGTGATTCCCAGATCTTTGTCTCTAAACCCAATCTGTCATCTAAGTTCCAGTCCTATCTGCTAGACATCTCAATTTCTAAGTGCCACAAGCACTAGAACTAAAACCCTTGATTTTCCATTCAAATCTGTTCCTTCCTTGACTATGTCATTTCTGTTGATGGCATTGCCAACCTCACAGATTCAAAACCTGAGAATCCTCTTAGCCTCTTCTCTTTTACTGCCTTCTACTTCCTAATCTCTTTTACTTTTTAAATGATGGTCTCCTCTCCATTTATACTCCCACTAACTAAATTCAAACACTCATTCTCTATTGCTAACTATTCCCCATCTCATCTTGCGCTCTGGACTCTCAATATTTCCCCAAGGTACTCTATATTTGGAATGCACTTGTTTTTCATCTCTACCCCTTCTTCAAGGCCTACCTCAAACACCACAGCCTCCATAAAACCGTTCCTTGAGCCCCCAAATAAAAAGTGATCTCTTTGAGACCCAGGCCCAGAGATGGGAGGTCCTCAGTTCAAATCTCCCCTCAGACACTTCCTACCTGTGTGACCCTGAGAAAATCACAACCCCCAATGCCTTGCCCTTGCCACTCTTCTGCCTTAGAACCATTAACATAATTATTGATTCTAGGATGGAAGAAAAAGGATTTTAAAAAGAAATAAGTGATCTCTCTCCCCCTCAAATTTCCCTAGAGTACTTTTATCCACTCTTTCCTGTGCAATTTGCATCATGTTTATTTATATACCCATACATCTCCTATCTGACTAACTTCTTAGGACCTAGACTGTAATTTTGATTTTGTCTTAATTTCTCCTGTAACTCAAAAAATATCTTGTTCTAAGTAGCCATTTATTAAATATAGATTGAACTGAATTCTCTAACAGTTTCGTGGCAGGTAAAGAAAAAAGGAACATATCAGAAACTAATGGATACTGATTTAACTATCAAACTTGAGAAAATAAATTTAGGAAATCTTTCATATTCCAGTGTTGTTTGCAATTTGGCTTGATTGAGAATTAAGTGAATCATCAAATTTGTCAGGAATTTTATAGGAAAAAAAATGTCACCAACACATTATTTACTCTCCAGGCAGGCCTATGACCAGCTTTGACTATCCGGGTTCTAAATCTACACAAAGACTAACATTTTTACCTGATCATGCCCTTTGGAAACACAGAGCTCAAAAGGTGAACCGGCTAGGTCAATTTGTATTTTTTTAGTTCAGATTTGAAACTTAACTCCTAAGGATTTCAGCAGTGCCATGGTGTCCTGATCTTTCAAACCTCTACTAAGTTAAAACGTTTTGTTCCACTAAGAGGTGTAACCAAAAAATAGCATTCTGAGCAGCCTCTTTTAAAGTCAGTACCTAAAGATTTTTAAACTCAAAGTTTCTCGTCCTCAGTCATTCAGTTCCTCCCCCTTTCCCTAAAAAGTCTATGATTATGTACCTTTATGTACTGCAGAAAAAGTTCTCTGTCCTGGAAACTGCATTCTATGTTCTGCGGTCTGTTGATTCTGGAATGGCTTCAACTCAAGTGGGGAGGTGGAGGTTGGGGGGAGGGGGAGCCCTTTTGTTGATTCTTTCTTTTCTTCCCCCACCCCCACCAAGCCAGATCAAGAATGCAACTACAGGGTGATTACAACTAAGCACCAAAAAAATTGGTTTTAATTCTCTCCAGGAAGATAGTCTCAAAAAAACAAAAACAGAAAATCAACAACAACCCCAACAACAACCAACCAATCAAAAAACCCACTTCGAATTGGTTTCTAATAAACCGGATCATGTGGGAAGCAACACTTTGTGAAGTTTTCTTGGAAAGAATAAAAGAGAAAACTGGCTGAGCCAACTAAGCTACCACGTTTCCCTAGGCTAGGCTAGAGACAGTGACGGGGGGAGGGGACATGTCACTTTTCCAAAAGACTGAGTCTGGATTGGCCTCTAGCTTTAACCTGGGAGGGAAGGGGGTATGTGAAAAGGGACCAGGGTTCGAGGCTTTAGCTGGGGATGAAGGCTGCAACAGTATCGTGCTGGGAGGTAGAAAGGAAGGAGATATATCTCAGTTTATAGGCTGTTTTCTCAGCTGATCTATTTCTGCTAACAGGTGGTTGGTTAACTCCACCTTAATTTTTTTTTTTTTTTTTTTTTTAAGATTTCACTCGGCCACCCCCGGGAAGTACAATTTACCCCTCACAAGACTCGCACACGCCTTAGGGGTAAACCACAGGAAACACAATTAAAACGAACTTGCAAACTCGTGTCTGCCACAAGTAGCCCCGAACTCATCAGCACAGCAGGAGAGCTGGAGCTCTCCGATACTATAACTTTCTCCCCGTGCAAGCACACACACGCGCGCGCACAAAGCTGGACCAATAAGAAGAAGACCGGGATCTCTCGGATACAACTCCCTCCGGGGAACACACACGCGCGCGCGCGCGTACTCATGCAAACACGCACACAAAGTTGGACCTCTGAAAGGAAGACTCTTCTACATTCTCTCCCCGAGAGCGCGCACGAACACACACACACACACATACACAAAGGTGAACCTCTAAAAGGGAGATCCAGATCTGATGCAATTCCCCGTGCACAGTCACACATATATACACTCATTCACTACACATATACAAAAGTAGGACCTCTAAGGCAGAGACCCAGATCTGTCGGATACAACTTTCTCCATGCACCCCACGCATACACATACACACACACACACACACACACACACACACACACACACACAAAGGTGGCGCTCTGAGATGGACACCCGGATCTCTGTGATACAACTCTCTCCCCATGCACATACACATACACATATATACATAAAGGTGGACCTCTAGAGGAAGAATCGGATCTCTCCAATACAACTTTCTCCCAGTGCAAAAATACACAAGAACCTCAGAAAAGCGCCGCCACCTGCCAGGATTCCTGAAAACATACTCAGGAGGGAAATAAACTCTCCAGGGAGGCAAGAGAGGTGGGGGAGGGGGTGAAAGTTAAGGATCGAAGATTATGTCGCTGCCACCGTCCGGGTATTTGCCCGATCCCGGGAAAGGATCTAATGGGGTCTCCTCCCTTTCTCTTCATCCTCCGACACCGCCCCAATAGGAAGGGGGCTCTGGCTGAGGGGAAGGAAGAAGCAGGAGTCGCGCGTTCAGCACTGGCCAGTGCCTTTGCCCCAAGGCAGCCCGCCCGGACAGACCAGCTTGGCCGCAGAGGAGAGCTGCAGCGGGCGGGGCGAAGAGGACCGGCGGGCCCCGCAGGGGTGGAGACCTGCTGGGGCTCTTCTCAAAAGAGCCGCCTCGGGGGCTCTCCAAGGCTGCAGCGCTGGGAGGGGGTGGGTGGGGAGAAGAGAAGAAGGGAGGAGGGCAGGGCTGGGCTGGGCTGGGCTGGGTTGGGCAAGGCTGGGATGGATGGAGGGGTGAGGGAGCCAGTAGGGACCGGGCGGTCTGGGAACTTACAGCCTCTTGTCCTGTGGATGTAGCTGCCAGTGCATGGCTAGGGAGAAGCCGAAGAGACTGTCCGGATCCCCGCTCTTGCGGATCACGTTTTCTTCCCGAGTGTCCAAGTTAAAGGCGGCGCAGAGGCGTAGCAGCAGACACGCCGACAGGTAGAAGAGGAGCTCCGGCTGCCCCGCAGCCGCCATCGGCAATTACGGCTGGGCGGGGAAGGGAAAGGAGAAAGGGACCTGCTGCTGCTGCTGCTGCTGCCGCCGCTACCGCCGCTGCTGCAGCCACCACCACCACCACTACCACTACCACCTCGCCTTCCCTGGCTCTGCTCCCCTGCCCCACCCCCCGGGACTAGCCGTACTCCTTGTCCAGCCTCTCCCCCTCGCAGCCCGCTCTCGAACAGCTGAAAGAGCTCGTTGTTCTCTGGAGACTCGCAGGCGTTTTATCAAGTGACGAAGGAAGCGGGGCCCCGCCTCTCCCCCCACCCCTCCTAGACTCTCACTCCTCCCCGGGCCAGTCCGGCCGGCTCTCTCCCCGCCCAGCCTTCACCTTCCCCGGCCGTAGCACCCGTTGGTCTGCTCTCCAGGGACGGCTCGCCCAGCCACTTCACTCCCAGCTCCAGCCGAGGACGACGGTCCTGGGAAAGTCTGCCGCACTTCAAGTCACTCTTTATCTAACTCATTCATTTCGACACGTGGCTCGGCATCTCAGGCTTACCTATTCCCGAAAGCTCCAGGGGTGGAAAAGGAGCGAGTCCTGTGCTGCACCGGTGGCCCAAATTGAATCATTAATCCCTTGTACTAAGAAGGGTCCTGCAAAGTTATCTAGCCCACCCTTCAACTGGCAGGCTACATTGTCCCTTGCCTAGGAAGGAGGTCGCTTTCCCTAACTTCCTTTTTAAAACAGCTTCTGAAATTAGGGGTGGTGGTGGATAGTTATTGAGCACCTACTGATTTGGACCGCTGTACGTTGCAATGTATAATGAAAGCATTTAATTGTTCATTCATAACAATGATAATGAGCTCTCTACTGACCCCTGCTTACATTCTATCATATGTTGTACTATCCATGGACACTCAATTTCAGAAGCTACATTGGGATGGATAGGTGAAGATAAACGTTTTTTCAGGGAAGTCACATTGTGGTTTCAGTCCTCCAAAATATATTTTATATATTGTACCTCCAAAGAGGAAATTATACAGGAAAGAGCTGATCTTTAAAACTGACACCAAAGAGGCCAAATCTCACTTGCATGTCTCATTTAACACAATTTTCCTGCCACAGATAAATTAGGAGAGAGATAGGAGGCAGGGAGGCTACTATTGCAGTGGTCCAGATAAGTGGTAATGAGGACCTGACCTAGGGCCAGGACATAGGAATGGATTAGAGAGTGGAGACACAGTTAATATAATTTTTTTTAATGGATACAGGAACTAAGTGAGAAAAAAAGGCCAAAGATATCTGATGGTCCAGAGAATCTTAAGATGTCCAATAAAAGAATAGTAGTAAGTCTTCTTGGAGTATGATATACTGGTATGTGAACTGGTACTCAAGGACATTTCCTGATTCGTGTAGGAGATAAGGAAAGATGCTCCAGTCTCTTCTGGCTGAAGAACACAGAGAGATGACAGTTACTGCCAGATCCTCTCAGACAAAGTGGGCCATAGCAGGCCCAGGACCCCAACTGATATCAGGTTCCCTCGACTTTCAGCAACCTGGATCAGTCATTAAACTGGGGAACATCTATTTGGTACTTGTACTACCTCTCAGTCAAAAATGAATAAGGTCAAGCCTAGACAAACTAAATTATGGGAGACAATCCCAGTAATTCCACAGTATCAACAAGTATATCTGAATAGTTGCTGACAAGATTATACAGAATGAATTCCAGCTAATTGAGCCATTATAAACCCAAGGAATATTACTCAGTCTTTGTCATGGCAACTTTTCATATGCTTGCAAACTCTTAGAGTAAATCGAATTCAATCCAATGAGCATTTAACTACCTAATATGTATAAGGCACTTTCCTAGGTACAAGGACAAGAGTTCTCAACCTAGAATCCACTGCTTACTTCAGGGAACCCATGAATTTGTATGGAAAAAAAAATCTTTATTTTCATTAACCCCTAGCAAAAATTTAACATTTTCTTCAATTATGATAGTATCCAATAAAAGGCAATAGTATTAGCACTACCTATGACTTTGTCATCAACAAAAATTAGATATTTTTATATCACTTTATAATTGTTGCAATATCTCAAAATATTTATACTCATCACTACTTTGGAATTAGTTATTATATGGTAATTATATTTGTAATATAGTTTGTATATAATATAGTTATATAGTAGTTATTAGACTTGCAGCTAAATATATTGTTGTTCAGTTATAGCTGACTCTTCATGACAGAAGGACTATAGCTATCCATGGGGTTTTCTTAAGGATACAAGAGTGGTTTGCCATTTTCTACTCCAGTAGATCTTTTTGTCAGGCAATGAGAAGTTAAGTGACTTACACACCTAGAAAGTGTTAGAGGTCAAATTTGAGCTCAGATCTTCCTGAGTCCAGGTCCAATGCTCTACTCACTGAGCCAAAGCTGCCTTTGCTAGATATATTACTATATCACAAATTTTAAAACTATTTTTATAATCATATTTTTTTAACCCTTAACTTCAGTGTATTATCTCATAGGTGGAAGAGTGGTAAGGGTGGGCAATGGGGGTCAAGTGACTTGCCCAGGGTCACACAGCTGGGAAGTGGCTGAGGCCGGGTTTGAACCTAGGACCTCCTGTCTCTAGGCCTGACTCTCACTCCACTGAGCTACCCAGCTGCCCCTATAATCATATTTTAATATATACTTTTTGTAGTCATATATCATAATAATAAAATGTTGTGTTCCTGTGTATTATCATTTATACAAGCTAATAAGCATTTATTATTTGCTTACTGTGTCCTAAGTCCGGGGGATGCAATGAAAGGCAATGAAACAATTCCTACTCTTAAAGAACTCACAGTATAATAGGGGAGAAAATACACAAACAAGAATTTAGAAATAAGATCTATACAGGATAAACTGGGATAGTCTCAGACAAACAACACTAACATCAACTACTCTTAGGAAAGCTTCTTTGAAAAGTATTTTAAACATTATTCTGAGAAGGGGGTCTGCAAGTTTCAACAGGCTGCAAAGGGGCTTATTCACAATGGAAGGTCACCTTATACTAGGGATAAAAAGAAAAATGAAAAACAGTCCCTGCAATGGAGGAGTTTCTGGGTGAAAGGAAAAAGTATAGAATCATATATTTAAAACTGAAAAGGACCTTAGAAGCCATCATGTACAACCCTTTCATTTTACAGATGATGAAATAAGCTGAGAATTTATGACTTACTCAGGATCACACACTAGGCTATCTTTCAAGCATGCTAACTCTTTTAATAACTTAGCAAGAAGAAGGGCTGCTGGAGAGTGGGACAAGCAACAGAAATGGGGGATTAAGACTGCTGGAACTGAAAGGGAGAGGGGTCACAACTAGGAGTATTCCCATGGAGAAAGGGAAATGGTTCTAATCTATGATATTAGTGAGTGGGGGACAGAGGACTTAGAGTAGGTGTCCTTCCTAGACATTTTCCCAGCCAATTGATTCAAGGTGACTCTGGTGCATACTGGTCGGCAACAGTTTGGGAATGATTCCAAGGGTTCAGCTTGTTTTTTTTTATGATTCAAGCACTTTCACCTTGACTTCAGTGGTTTTAATTTGATCTAGACCTCAGCCCAATCTGCTTCATCTGATGCCCAGGACAGGTCTTTTACAGTCTTTTCCAAGTTGAATTTAGCAGCCACTATGAGCAGCAGGTCCAGGGACAATACAGCTTCTTTCTGCCGATTCCTGTCCAGAGGAAATAGGATACACTTCAGCAAAGCCACTGTTCATGAAATATTTGGTGGTTGTGACATCCTCAGCACATACTAGGATCACACCTGGCACCTGGAGGGTGGGGATGTTGGTGGCCAAGATCCCAAGGTTCTAGGCTAGATTACAACATCCACCTGCTTTAAATTGAGCTCAGTGAAATACACCTGCATGGGCAGGTGAAGGTGAAGTTGAGGCAGTTGGTATGTGTGTAGCTGGGCCAAACATGAGGAGGGTGAGAGAACTTATAACCTGAATGATTCAGAAAGGCTTCCTAACATAAACTGAATCTTGAAGGAAGCTGGGGATTTTAAGAGGAGTAAGTTAGGAAAAAATGTATTCCCCACATGAAATACCCCATACATCCCATACCCCACCATCATGTGAACTTAACCCCTGTCCCAAAGTCCTTTGGTATGAGAGTTTCTTCTTATTTGCACAAAAGCTCTTGTTTCCATGTGAAAGGTGGGTGGAGTTGTCAGAAGTAAGAGAGCTCCAGAATTCTACAGTTCTCCTTCAAGACTTTTGAGCCTGTCCCTTTTGAGGCTAATTAAGCTTCAAGATTTCTTGCATGCTGAGCTGGCTTCCTGAGCTTGCCACTCAAGGGTTTCCCCTTGGGTAAGGACCCATTGTCTTGATCAAACTGAGTTGTCTTGCTCCCAAAAGAAGAGGACCTTAATCTTGTATTGTCCAGTTCATGTTCTTTACCTTCTCTGGTTTCTATTTTGCTATGATTTAGATAAGTGGGTTTTTTTTTATTGTTTACCATATGTGTTTACTGTGGAATTGATATTTGCTGGGAAAGAAGTCAAGCTTTGGATGTATAGAGTTTGGAGTCTCCCCCTCAGAAAGGACAAAGCAACTAGAAGTTAGTTGGAACTCAATTACGTCCCCTAGACTAACAATGTTTAAAGAGAGTAGATAGATGTATTTCTAGCCTAAGACCCTGTTTCTCTAAGAAGAGCTAAGTAGCCTCCCTCTGCTCCAACTTCCTGCTTCCCCTCATGGCAGGAATTAAAGCCTTCCTTGGAGAGGGTATAGGGAGAAGGATGGGGTAAAGAGACTAAAGAAGTCTATTCTGCCTCCATTCAAACCACAAAAAGACATCATTCTTACTGCACATAAACACACTCTCATGTAGGGCTCCATTTTGCTACACACAGGCAAGGTAGTGGGGCACAGAGTCTTGAGTTCAGGGAACCACAAGTGAGATAGTTTGGCTACAAGGAATAGTGAATGACACAACATAAATCAGGAGAGGCAGGTTGGGAGCCATCTTGTAAAGGGCTTTAAGTACCAAAATGATGACTTTGTACTTTTCCCCCTAAAGGCATTAGAAAACTATTCAAGGCTTCTGAGCAAAGGAGTGACATGGTAGACGTGTGTTTCAGGAAGATTCTTATGGTACCTTAGTGGAGGATGGACTGGAAAGGTAAGAGATAGGGAGCTGGAAGTCCAATTAGGATGGCTTTGAAATAGCCTAGGTGAGGAGGGCCTGAACCATTAGATTGTGAACTCCTTAAGGGCAGAGACTGTCTTTTCCTTCTTCTTGTATCTCCAGTGTTTAGCACAGTGACTAACATACAGCAGGTGCTTAATAAAAATTTATTTATTAATTGATAGCTAAAATGGTCACCATATCAGTGAAAAGAAGGTGGTAAATGGAAGATATGTTGTGGAGGTAGAATGGACAAGATTAAGCAATAGATGAGTGAGAGGGAAGAGTCAGGCATCACATCATGCTCAGGTTGTAAATTTGGGGACTAGAAGGATCACAACACCTCTGCAGAAACTGAAAAGTTTTTAGGAAGGGTGAGTTTACAGGGAAAGATATTGACATGTTTTGGACATGTTGAATTTGAAATGTTCATTGGACATACCAGATGCAGATGCCCAGGAGATGGTTGGTGTGAGGGAGGAACTGGTGCTCAGGAGAGAAAGTAGGACTAGATGGATAGATCTGAGAATCATCTCAGTGAGATGGTAATTGAGCCCATAGGAAATAATATGATTACTAAGAGAGAGGATATAGGAAAAAAAGAGAAGAAGGCCCAGGACAGTCTTCTCTTAATGTGGACCAATTTTTTCCCTAAGCCAAGTAACCTAAACTCCTTTAACCATTCACCTCAGATCCCATTTTCCATGCCTTTCTTAACTTTTTGAAAAGTTCCAAATGTAAACAGACTATTTCAGAGAAGTTTGGGGTTTCAGCTACTTCATTAAGGTAACACTGATAATGTTCGTATCAAAATGTATTTGCAAATAAAACAAAATTCCCAAGAATATTTCCAAGATGCTCATTTAAGCCCACTGTATCCCAAATTGGAACTAGATTCAACTATATATTAATATTGCTGAGCTCAATTACTTTTATATGGGATGAAGAGAGACAGGGAGAAGAAGGCAGAAAAACAAATAAGGTTTAGGCTTTCCCTATTAAGTACTCATTGTGTTATGAAGTACTCTTTCCATTGCCTCCTCCCCATAACTTTCCCCTGACCCGGATGCCAAGTATATATGGGAATGAGTCAAGATCTGGAACTCATTTTTAATAAGAATCTTTTTGAAGATTTCCTGGTCTTCCTGACAGATTAACAATAACAATCAAAGCTTGTGATTCAACAGTGACTTCCTCAGGGATGACAAGAGTTTGGCGACAAGCAAATAAGCAAAAGATAAAGATTTTCCAAAAACAGGGTTTTGAGATCCCTTGGGCTCTGTTGAACATGACGTCAGCCTCAGGGGCTAAAGGATGGAAGAAGCAGAACATTGTAGATTACCATGGGGCTGGAGGTCCAGGACACTTGATAAGAAGTTGTCTGGAATGGTGGGGAGAAAACAGTGGCCTGGAGATACAAGATAAAAAAATAATGGCTATAGGGTATGAGAGGAGAATAGGTAGAAATGGATAAATAAAAAAAAGTCCACTTAATTCTGGCAAGTGAAAAAAAGTTTCGCTAAAACTTCATCATGTTCAAAAGATTCAGGGAGAAAATCTGAGAAACAGTAAGAAATTGCAGCATCCTAGAAGAAATTAGAAGAAGAAACACTAAGAAAGGTAAATGAGTTCTCCACATTTTTCCCCAAGAAGTGAGGGGGAAGTCTTATCCATAATTTCACAGGTCTGAAAACACCAATTTCAGGTATATAAACTCTCTCCATCAGTGCAGAATGATGATAACCCATCTATAACTCATGGTCTCATGACTTATATAATAATGTGACTCAGATAATCACAATGTGTCAGGGTCAGGATACTAGATCTACAGTTAAAAGGAACATTAAAAGACATCTAGTAGAATCCTTTCATTTTACAGGTGAGGAAACTGAGACCCAAGAGCACTGATTTTTCCAGTCTCACAGGTAGTATGGAATTTGAATCCATGTCATATGACATAAAAATCACTGCTCTTTCCACTGTATTCTAGTGCTTCCTAAACTTCACTTGAACTCAAGTGTTCTAGAGACCAAGGCCAGCCCCCTAACCACTATATTCCATCGCTTTACAGTAAGCAGTCTAGATACATTAGAAAAGGAAAATTCTCTTTATTTGGGGAGGAAGGGGAGGGAAAAGGATTGTCACAAAAATCCAAACTGAATTTTGCATATTACACTTGGGATGAAAATGTCTTTTTAAAAAAGTAAATATCATTTGAATATTTCATATTCATTTACATTGGCCTCATCAAAGGTTTTGTGGCAAGAGCCATTTGATACTATATTTTCACATTAAATTCATTTTATCACTGCTTATTTGTTTTGAAGAAGAAGTTATTTTTTTTTAATAGCCAGGAAATCTCTGGAAGAAATTAATCCAATGAAATAGTTCTCCTTATGATTATAGCAAGATCATAACTTGACACAGTATGATTCTCTATCCCTTCTATCTATGGTATGAACATGAAGTTATGTGTAATTCATTCCACATGCAAAGTAGGCTTCAAAGTCCAAGTATAAAGTAAAAATGGTTCTTAATACCACCAAAAGGAAAACAAAAAAGTATCCTTCCTAAAAAATTTCAGTTTTTTAAAAAAGCCAACCTGTAAATGTACTGGTGGAATAAATGGATTCTAAGATAAATCTTTTGAGAGTCCCTCGACTATAATACTTTTCCATTTGCTGAGAACCACAGCTCTACAAAAAAAAAAAAAAAAAAAAAAAAAAGATCTTTCCATTCAATTCATTCCCAAACATTACCTCCCAGCAATCTACTGAGCGGATCAATAACTCAAGGCAATGTCAAATTCATAGCTATCCTTTACAACTCAACTCAAATTCTTCCTCCTCCAGTAAATCATTTGCAAAATAATCACCTTACCCCTCCAACCTCAAAGAACTTTTCTTTATACCTCTTTAATGCACTTATCATATTATAGCATATCTATTTATCTATGTATTATGTCCTCCTACTAATATGTAAAGTTCAGGAGGGTACCTATCTTGTTTTAGCTAAACTTTGTATCTCTTTTAATGCCTAACCCTGAAATGGGTACAGCCTGTGATATAAACCTGTGATGTCATTAGCAAACGGAAATCCAATTGGGGAAGAATCATCAACGCAGAGCAGCAACTAACTTCAACCTAAAGTCTTTTATTTATTTATTTATTTGTTTTTGGTTTTATGTAGGAACCTCTGAAGCTCTATTATATGTACAGTCAGGTTGATTTTTTTCCAATATGTAATAAATTCTACAGCTTAGCTTCAAAGCTATCCTGATTGTTTATCTTCCTCTGAACTTCTTGTTCTCTTCAGTGTATCTTTTAAAAATACTTCACAGCCCTTCTTTCTTTTCCCTTTTTTTCATCAATAACCCCTACATTACTTGCAAATCTCCCCTCAAAAAAAAAAAACCCAAACCAAACAAACAAAAACCAAAACCTCTCCCTTGTGACAAATGCACAGCCCAACAAAACAAATCTACATATTGGTCAAGCCAGAAGTGAATGTTTATGCCCTATCTCTAGTCAAAGCATAGGAAGCATGTTTCATCATTGTTCTTCTGGATCTGTGGTTTGTCGTTACATTACATTACAAGTGGTTAAGTCTCAAAGTTTTTGGGGAATTTTGTTTATAATATTATCACCTAGGCGGCAGCTGGGTGGCTCAATGGATTAAGAGCCAGGGTTAGAAATGGGAGGTCCTAGGTTCAAATCTGACTTTAGACACTTCCCAGTTGTGTGACCCTGGGCAAGTCACTTAATCCCCATTGCCTAGCCCTTACCACTTTTCTGCCTTGGAACCAATATTTAGTATTAATTCCAAGATAAAAGGTAAGGGTTTAAAATTTTTTTAATATCACTTAAATTGATTTCCTACTCATGTAACTTTATACAAATCTTACCAGATTTCTCTAAATCCATCACTTTCATTACATCTTATAGCAAAATAATATTCCATTACATTCATATACCATAATTTGCTCAGTCATTCCCCAATTAATTATTCCCTTCCTTTTTTTGGTTTTCAAGTCATTGCTGCAACAAAAAAGTGCTTCTATGAATATTTTTGTATATGTGGATCCTTTCCTTCTTTCTTATTGTTCTGGTATGTGCCTAGTAGCCCTTGTAGCAGTATCACTGCATCAAAGGGTATATACAATTTAGTAACTTTTGTGTATAATTCCAAATGTCTTTCCAGAATAACTGGACTAATTTACAATTCTACCAATAGTGCATTAGTGTGTTTATTTTCCAGAAGCCCCTCCAAAAATTGTCATTTTTCCATTTTTGTCATCTTTGCCAATCTAATGGGTGTGATAGACTTTCATAGTTGTTTTAATTTGCATTTCTATTATTATTGATGACTAGAGAAATTGTTTTTATGCAGTTGTTAATAGTTTTGATTTATTCCCTTCACAACTCCCTGTTTAGTCTTTGACCATTTAACTATTGGGAGAAATATCTCTTGTTTTTATATATATATTTGAATCAATTTTCTTTATAGCTTAACTATAGGACCTTTATCAGAAGAACTTGCAGAAAACATTTTCCTATTATTTATTTCCCATCTAATTTTAACTCTGTTGATTTCAGATGTATAGATTTCCACTTCATATAAAATTTAAATGTCCATTTTCTCTCCTGTGAGCCTCTTTTTCCTTTGTTTAAAAACTCTTCCTCTGTTCCTCTAATTTGTTGGTGATAGAACTTTTTATATCTAGGTTCTAGACCCATCTAGAATTTATGATGTGTTTTAGTGTGAAATGGTGGTCTAAGTCTAGTTTCTACCAGTTAAGTTTTCTAATTTCCCCAGTAATTTTTGTCCAATAATAAGTCCTTAATCCAGTAATTGGGATCTTTGGGTTTATTAAATATTATGTTACTATATTTGTTTGATACTATTTATTACATGACTAATTTGTTCCACTAATCAACTTTTCTAATTTTTAACCAGTAATAGAGTTTTGTTTTGTTTTGTTTTTTAAACCCTTGTACTTCGGTGTATTGTCTCATAGGTGGAAGATTGGTAAGGGTGGGCAATGGGGGTCAAGTGACTTGCCCAGGGTCACACAGCTGGGAAGTGGCTGAGGCCGGGTTTGAACCTAGGACCTCCTGTCTCTAGGCCTGACTCTCACTCCACTGAGCTACCCAGCTGCCCCCCTAGTAATAGAGTTTTAAAAATTACAGTTTTGTAGTATAATTTGATATGTGGTGTTAGAACTCCTTCCTTCCCACTTTTTTTCATTATCCCTTGACATTCTTGACTTTTTATTCCTACATGTAAATTTTGTTATTACTTTATCCAGCTCATTATAGTAACCCTTTGATAGTTTGACAGATGAATTAATTTACTGAATGAATAATCTAAGTAATAATTTAGGCAAGTAGGTAACAAAGTGGATAGAGTGCTAGGTCTGGAATTCAAATTCGATCTCATATTATTTTCTTAACTGTGTAACCCTGGGAAAATCTCTTAAACTCCATTTGCCTCAGTTTCCTCATCCGTAAAATGATAATAATAATAGCACCTACCTCCAGGGTTGTTGCAAGGATCAAATGAGATAATAATTGTAAAGTTCTAAGCACAGGGCCTGCTCTATAGTAATTGCTATTTAAATATGTAGTAGTAGTAGCAGTAGTAATAGTAGTAGTAGTAGTAGTAGTAGTAGTAGTAGTAGTAGTAGTAGTAGTAGTAGTAGTAGTAGTAGTAGTAGTAGTAGTGTCCTTTTTAATATATTGACATGGCCCAACCATGAGCAATTAATATCTCTCTGGTCATTTAGTTCTGTCTTTATGTCTAGAAAGGCAGTATCATATGGTAAAGAACAGCCATTTTTCATGAGGAAAGCCTTAGTTTGAGCCCTGCTTCTGATGAATACTGACTGTCTGGTCCTGAGCAAGTTGTAGAAAAGTTGATAACCTAAATATCAGAGGGAACTTCCTCACCTGTGAATTTAAGGAAATTGCAGGTCCAGTTGTTATCCCATTTATTTTATTTTTTATTTTATTTTTCACTTGATTTTATAAATTCTATGTCCTGATATAAATGTTTCTTCTTTATTTATTTTTACCATTTTTTGTAAAAATAGTGAGCTCCAACTTCTCTCCCTCCCTCAAGCCCCTCTCCTACCTGTTGAGAATGTAAGCAATATGAAATACCCAGTACATATGAAAACATGTTGAAATTTCCATATTAGCCATGTTATTTTTTAAATCTAAAGAAAATGAAAAAGATATACTTCAGTCTGTATTCAGAGTTCATCAGTTCTCTCTTTGGAAGAGGATAGCATTTTTCATCCAGTCCCTCAGAATTGTCTCAGATCATTATATTCATCAAAGAAGCCAAATCTTTCATAGCTGATCATTATCACAATGTTGATATTACTGTGGACAGCGTTTTCCTGGTTCTGTTCACTTCACTCTATCGATTCATATAAGCCGTCCTAGGTTTTCTGAAACCATCCCCTTTGTCATTTCTTATATCACTATAGTATTCCATCACAATTACATTCCACAATGTATTCAGCAATTACCCAATTGATGGGCATTTTTTGTAATTTTTGCAATTTTGAATTTCTAATTCTTTGCCAACACAAAAAGAATTGCTATAAATATTTTTGTATATAAGAGTCCTTTCCCCTTTTCTTTGATCTCTTTGGGATACAGATTTAGCAGTGTTATTTCTGGGTCAAAGGATATGCACAGTTTTATAGCCCTTTGGGCATAATTCTAAATTGTCTCCAGGATGATTGGACCAGTTCACAACTTCCCCAACACTGTATTAGTGTACCTATTGTTCCACATCCTCTGGAGTATTTGTCATTCTCTTTTTCTGTCACATTAATCAGTCTGATAGGTTTGTGATGGTACCTTAGAGTTGTTTTATTTGCATTCCTCTAATTAATCGTGATATAGAATATTTTATATGATTATTGATAACTTTGATTTCTTCTTCTGAAATTCATATTCTTGGACCATATATAAATTCCTGAATGGCTTTTAATTTTTTTATATATTGGCTCAGTTCCTTTTATAGTTGAGAAATGAGGCTTTTATCAGAGAAACTTGTAAAATTCCCCCCATCCTCCAGTTTCCAGCTTTCCTTCTAATTCTGGCTATATTGACTTTATTTGTGCAAACCCTTTTTTAATTTCATGGAATCAAAATATCCATTTTATTTCCCATGATCCTCTACATCTCTTGTTTGGTCATAAACTTATTACCTCATCCAAAGATCTGACAGGTAAATTTTCTCCATGTTCTCCTGATTTGCTTATGATATCACCTTTCATGATACTTCTTTAGTATCATATAGTATAGTTAAGGTACTATCTCCAGTACCTTGTCCCTTCACTTTTTTTTTTTTTAACCCTTGTACTTCGGTGTATTGTCTCATAGGTGGAAGATTGGTAAGGGTGGGCAATGGGGGTCAAGTGACTTGCCCAGGGTCACACAGCTGGGAAGTGGCTGAGGCTGGGTTTGAACCTAGGACCTCCTGTCTCTAGGCCTGACTCTCACTCCACTGAGCTACCCAGCTGCCCTGTCCCTTCACTTTTTAAAAAAACTTTACCTTCAAACTTGGAATGAATACTGTTCCAAGGCAGAAGAGTGGTAAGGCTAGGCAATGGGGGTTAAATGACTTGCCCAGTCACACAGCTAGGAAGTATCTGAGGCCACATTCGAACCCAGGAACCTCCCATTTCTGGGCCTGGCTCTCAATCCACTGAATGAGCTAACTGCTCCCACCTTCATTTTAAAAGCAGGCTTTATAGTGACATTCATACAATTGCTTTCTAGTCTTGTATGTAGACTCCTAAATATTTTATACATCTGTTGTTATTTTGAATAGACGCTCTCTTTCTAGTTCTTCCCCCTGGGTTTAGTTGTAAAATGTAGACAACCTGAAGAACATCTTAGGTTATAGAGCTGCAAAATCAGAGAATCATCAGCTCCAGAGCCTGCCTCTGTGGCTAGAACACTGTGAGCTTCTGGCTAGAACACTGTGAGCTTCCCACCGTTGAGGAGTTTCCCCAAGCAAGCATCCCCAGCATCCTGCCCTCACAAGGTGAGGGAGCATCTGCAGACTTCAGTGCTAGTTTCTTTACCTGTATTTGCACTGCTTGTCCTGGCTATATTCCTTTCCCAATGTCTACAGCCTTCTAACTGTCTTTTTGTGCAGTCCTGGGCTAGATGAAAATTCTTTCTGTAATTTTTCTTTGGATTTCTTGATCTTTTGTTGGTCTGGTGTTTTTCTTAAAAAAAAGTCTTTCCTGAAAAAAATGTGGAAGAGCTTGGCTCCTTAGTGACCTTTCAGACTGCAACTTCAGTCTTAAGAGCTACCCAGGGCAGCCTGAAGCTATGTGACTTGTCTAGGGTCATCTAGATAGTATATTATCAAAAACAGGTTGTAGGGGCACCTAGGTGGTTCCATGGATAGAGATCCAAGGTCTCCAGTTGGGTTCAAATCTGGCCTCAGCGGTGTTACTTAACCTCCATTGTCTAGCCCTTACTGCTCTTCTGCCTTGAAATCAATACTTATGTTGATTCTAAGACAGAAAGCAAGTGAAAAAGAGGAAGAGGAGGGGGAGAAGAAGGAAGAGGAAAAGAAGGAGGGGAGAAGGAGAAGGAAGAGGAAGAGCAGGAGGAGAAGGAGGAAGAGGAAGAAGAGAATAGGCAATCAATAAACATTTGTCAAATTGGGGAGGGGAGGGATCTTGCCAAAAGTTCATGTGAAAGAAAACACACCCAAAGGGGCTAACTGAACTATGATAGACAGCTCAAAGGGGAACTAAAAACTAACCAGAAATTTTCCATGTTTCCAATTAAGGTTTCTTGACATTCTGTTTCATTGACATTCATGATAGCTAGTATATAACATAAAAAAGCCAGACAATCTGTTGATACTTTCTTTGGTTAATTTTTTTAAAATCTTAAAGTATTTATTTTTCCCTATCCCATTGGAAAACAAAAACAAAACTGTTGTAATAAAATACAGTCAAGTCACATAAATTCTCCCATTGAGCATCTACAAAAGAGTGTGTCTCCTTCTGCATGTTAGTTCCATCTCCTCTCTGCCTAGAGGTAGCTAGTATTCTTCCTTCTCTGTCCTTTGGAACCAATGTTCCATGGATCAGAGTTCCCAAGTCTAACAGTTCCTCAGAATTGTTCATTTTTTAACACTGATGTGATAAGTTGCTTTCCTGCCTCTGTTCACTTCACTCTGCTTCAGGCCATCAGTCTGATGATGCCTTAACTGTTACCTTAAGAAATCACCTCCAGGCACCATTTTTGGGCTTTAGTTCCATCATTTCAGTTGTGTCTGATTCTTCATGATGACCCCATTAGAGGTTTTCTTGGCAAAGATGCTGGAGTAGTTTGCCATTTCCTTCTCTAGCTCATTTGACAGATGAGGAACCTAAGGCAAACAGAGTAAAGTGACTTCCCCAGGGTCTTCTAGCTAGTAAGTATCTGAATCAGGATTTGAACTCAGAACTTCTTGACTCCAACTTCAGTACTCTACCTTGTGTGCCATCCAGCCATCCCCAACCCCAACCACCCCATCCCTTGGTACCATAGTGCAATGGAAAGAGAGGCAGATATATTGGGGCAAAGGATCTGGGTTTGCATGCCAGCTCTGCCATTTATTTTTCCCATATGACTTGGATAAGTGTCTTAACCTCACTAGATATCATTGCTTTCCTCCAATGTAAAATTAAGAAGTTGGACAAAATAACTTCTAAGCTCTGTTTCAGCACTAATCTATGATAACTATGACATCAATTCCTTCTGTTCAAAGTCTAAGGTTCAAAGAAGTTGCATGGTGGCTAGATTCCCTGGACCTAGAGTCAGCAAGACTTGAGTTCTAATCTTATCTTATCTGAGAAATTAGTTGTGTGACCCTCAAAGAGTCATTTAATCTCTTCCTGCCTCAGTTTCCTTATCTGAAAAATAGGAATAATAATAGCACCTAGCTTCCAGGGTTGTTGTGAAGATAAAATGAGATATTTGTAAAGTACTTTGCAAATCTTAACATGCTATATAAATATTATGATGATGTTACTACTATTGTTGTTCTTGTTGTTAACTGGAGAGTCTAAGTGAATTGATATTTCACTTCCAGGTCCAGAGCCTCTTGTACCTGTCTGGAAATGGGACAAAGAATAGGAAAAAGGGGCAGCTGGGTAGCTCAGTGGATTGAGAGCCAGGCCTGGAGACGGGAGGTCCTGGGTTCAAATCTGGCCTCAGACACTTCCCAGCTATGTGACCCTGGGCAAGTCACTTGACCCCCATTGCCTACCCTTACCACTCTTCCACCAAGGAACTAATGCACAGAAGTTAAGGTTTTAAAAATATAAAAACAAAACAAAAAACAAAAAAAAAAGAATAGGAAAAAGATGAAAAAGCAGAAAAGGACTTTTATTCCCACATCGTAATTATATTCAATTTTCTCATTGTTGATTCTCATGGAAACAAACAACAATGGAGTTAATCTAAAATAGTGAGCAATTTAAAATTTGTTTCCATTTGTCCTTGAATACATTGACAATTTTCAAAAATTCATAATGGAAGGGACAGCAAGATGACTCAGTGTATTGAGAGCCAGATCTAGAGTGAGATCCTGGGTTCAAATCTGATCTCAAACACTTCCTGTGTGTGTGACCCTGGGCAAGTCACTTAACCCTCCATTGCCTAGCCCTTACCATTCACTCTTCTGCCTTAGAACCAATATATAGTATTAATTTTAAGATGGGAAATAAGGATTTAAAAAGAGATTCATAATGGGTCATATTTATATGGTACTTTAAGTTTTACAAGGCACTTTATATACACTATCTCATGTAATCTTCACTATAACCCTATGGGTGGGTGCTTTTTTGAATCATTATTTTTACAGATAAAAGAATATGCAATTCAGAGAAATAAAGTGACTTGCTTAGTGCCACACAGCTAATAAGTAGTAAGTGGGTATAGATATTGTGAGGTCTGGGGGGGTCCTCATCCAATTCCCACTCAAATTGAAGAATCCTCCAGAACAAGGTCAGCTAAGAAATTCTGGAGTTTCTTATCCCAACTCTCTTACTCAAAAGTTGAGTTCCCAAAATAAAACTCCTCCTCCTCAATTTTCTAGGTATATCCCTGAGGGGTTGGGGGTGACTCTGCAATGTTGGTGATATTCTTCTATTGTTCTCCATCTCTTTTTTTTTTAACATTTATTAATATTCATTTTTAACATGGTTACATGATTCATGCTCCCCTTTCCCCTTCAACCCCCCCCCCGCACCCCCCCACCCTTGGCCGATGCGCGTTTCCACTAGTTTTGTCATGTGTCCTTGAACAAGACCAATTTCCAAATTGTTGGTAGTTGCATTG
>NC_058132.1:250207280-250240070 GCF_016433145.1 Gracilinanus agilis
GGTTGTGAGGAGTTTTCCTTATTTGGGGAGGGTCTGGATGGTTGTTTGTTCTCCTCCTCTGTTTGCTCGGTTGTCTGGATTTTCTCTGTGTAGAAGCTGTCGAGTGTTAAAGACTTCTTTTTTTTGTTATTATTCTTTCTCTTCTGAATTTCCTGTAACTGGTTAGCCATCATTAGCCCAGCAGCTTCTCAGGTTTATCCTCGCTCTCAGTGTCTGTCTGAGATCTATTGGCTCCTGAGGACTGAGTTCTAGTTTTTTCCAAGGTCAAGCCCCCTGGTGGATTCCCTTGCTTGAACCTCTGCAGGAGGTTTCTTTACAAGTCTCAGGGAGCTACTTCCACAGTCGTATACCCGTCTGCACTGGTTCCCCACTTAGGCTTTAGTTCCTGGTTGTGTTTGCCTCCACCCACGCCTCTGCTCAGCCGGCACCCACGCCTCTGCTCAGCCGGCACCCAAGCCTCTGCTCAGCCGGCACTCCGCTCCCAGCGTCTGCTCCCGTGCGCGCGCGCTCAGATTTCGCGTGCGTTCTTGACTTAATGGGGTCCTAAGTCTTGCTGCTCTCAGGAACAGGTCCCGGAGCTGCCGATGACTCGATGGGTGCCCCAAACTTGCTCTATTTCTTTTTAGCTGGGTTCAGAGCTATAGGTGAGTGTGGAGGGGGTGGGGGTGGGGCGGTTGCTCAACTCGCGCTTGAGTGAGAGCCCTTTTTAGCTTGGAAATGTCTCGATTCCACGTACCTTCCATGCTGTGCCCTGTTGTGGGGTTCCTCCGTTCGTCTGGACTTGTTTTTATGTCCCCTTGAGGAGTTTTGTGTGTTTCGGTCAGGAGAGGTTTAGAGCTGCTTCTTACTCTGCCGCCATCTTAACCCGGAAACCTCCATCTCTTTTTAAAAAAAAAAACCCTTACTTTTTGTCTTAGAATCAATACTGTGTATTGGTTCTAAGGCAGAAGAGGGGTAAGGGCTAGGCAATGGGGGTCAAGTGACTTGCCCTGGTCACAGAGTTAGGAAGCGTCTGAGACCAAATTTGAATCCAGGACCTCCCATCTCTGAGTCTGGCTCTCAATCTACTGAGCCACCCAGCTGCCCTTCTTCTATCTCTTTTGCCAATTATTCCATCAATATCATCTAATGAGTGGTAATTATATTTCCTAAGTGCTATCAATACCTTTGATTAGCATTCCATTATTGTTTAATCCAGTGATTCCCAAAGTGGGTGCCATCGCCCCCTGGTGGGTGCTGCAGTGATCTAGGGAGGCAGTGATGGCCACAGGTGCATTTAGGGGCAGTGAATAACTGTAAGGGGGCGGTGATAGTATGTAACAGGGGGCGCTAAGTAATATTTTTTATGGAAAGGGGGCGGTAGGCCAAAAAAGTTTGGGAAGCACTGGTTTAATCAATTAGCTTTTACAAAGGGATATTATCTGAGAAGAGAGAAGAAAAGAAGTTCAAAACGGCCCCCCCAAAAAACAAGGGACACCCTCTATTATGCCAGAGTGGTCCTGGGGAGACTGGGTTTATCTTAAAGGGGACAGACAGATGCTATAGAGCAGTTGCCCCACTAAATTTACTTCTCAGTGTGGTGTTGAGGACAGACACATAAACTTTAAACTGGCATCTAGGAATCAAGCTTGGCTCTTTCACCTGGGCTGGCCAGGTGTAAACTCTGACACAGACTCCAGTTCCTAGACCCCTGGTACTCTCATGACCATCGTAGCTTTTGAGGTCACATCCTAATCTGTTCTGTCTCTAGTGCTACTTCATCTAAGGTGGAAGGAATAAATATAGCAGGATCAAAAGCAGCAGCAACAAGGCCATTCATTCATGGCTTCATGTCAACTTGGGTGAGGGGAATCGTCCCCTGGCACTCTCCTGGACCACAGGCTTATAGCCATCCTTGTCTCCTTTCTCAAATTCAACCAGGGAGCCATTGGGGTTTTTTGTGTGCATAGTCACTTCTGGCTCAGAAACTGGTAGAAAAGCCTATCCTCACCACAAGGTAAGCAGACCAGAAATAGTCATAAATTACCTGTGCATGCTCTAGAATTCCAGGTAGAGATTGCATCAAGCTGAGCAAACCATCAGGGCTGGGTTCTTTCTCAAATGGCCAGTCCCCCATTATATCAACTAAGACAGAAATCAAACCCAGGTCTTCCTGACTCTAAATGAAGCATCGTACCAACTGACTTTCAAGCAAGCTACTTCCTTAGAGGTTTTGCTTAAGCTAATAGTGAAATCAGTTTATATATTCCCTGAGTACATAGTGATTAAAGGAAGTGGCTGGCTGGCAGCACACTATGTGAAGGGAACTAAGCTTGACTTTAAAAATTGCTGAAAACAATCTGTAAAATGATTTCCATATAGATAATTAAAATTTGACTGTTTGGAACAGATTCACAATATTAGTAAATTAGTAATATATTTGGGAATAGCACAGAAATAGAAAAGATTGTAAATTCTGCCTTTTTTCTGTAAAACACTGAAACAAATAACAAAAGGGGGAGAAAAATCAGAGTCCTAGAGTCACTTTAATAAAGGAAATATTTCTCTAACAATCTGCACCCCCAAATCACAAAGCCAAAATGAAGATTCACATGTTCTGCCATCATGTGTATTACTGGAAACATATGGGCATTCCCAGTAAAGGGGAGGACTGGGTTCATTAATAGTGGATATCAAGTTTCCTTTCCATAACTCTTTAGAAACATTATTAATTTTAAGTCACCTCATAGCCATGAGGCAAAAACTATTGTCCTGAGGTAGAATATGGAGAAGCAAAGATGGTAGGGTTTTTTACTTTGTTTGTTTTTGGGTTTTTTTTTTGTTTCTTTTTTTTTCAGATAGTGAGGATGTGAGAGCATCAGTGCCTGGATTAGGACACAGTACTCAGAGCACACTTTCAGGCCCTCCTTTAGTGTTGGCAGAGAATTATTCCATTGAGACCAAATTTCCTGCCTCCTCATGGAGGGGTAGCAGTTGAAGAAGTGTGATCTCAATCGAGCTTGATTTCTGGCATGAAGTAGCCCGCAGTAACATATTGGCAGTTAGGTTGGACTGTTCAAAATTAACACAAGTTGCTTGTTCTTTCTATTCAGAGAAGGATAAGTACCAAAAGAGTCACCAGTGAAATTCTTGCCTCAGCCTCAACAAATTCTGCCCTGAGTCAATGGGTTCAGATTTGGATGCCACTGGTAAACAGAACCTTCCCCTCTTTGCTTCAGACAAAGTTTACTTTCCTCATAAAAACCAAACCCCTCCCTGGTTGCTGTTAGCTACAGAAATGGTTGGTCAAATGCCAGATTGGTAGAGAAGGAGGAGGCAGAGTGGTTGGAAGACAGTTAGGTCTTTGATTTTTCTAGGTTTGTGAATTTTTAGAATTTCCTAATATACACTCTGTAAATAACCAAAATATACCAATTTCTATAGGACTTTATGCTCCATTCTAACAGTCAAAGAGTCCCAAGAGTATTTTGAACATAACACAAGGCCGGGGAAAAATGAGAAGGAAGAGTCATTCTTTTGTTTTTTATTTTTTAAATGTGAGAATTTTTTTTCTTATCCTCTTACTTTTCTTTTTTTTTAAAACCCTTACCTACTATCTCAAAATTTATTGGTTCCAAGGCAGAAGAGCAGTAATGTGTAGGCAACTGAGGGTAAATGAGTAAATGCCCAGAGTCACATAGCTAGGAAGTGTCTGAGATCAAATTTGAATCCAGGATCTCCCTTATCTCCAGACCTGGTTCTCTATCTACTGAGCCAACTAGCTCTCTGTTTTTATTTTCAGTGGTTAACTTACATGGTCCTACACACACAGACACAGACATACACACAGACACAGACACAGACACACACACACACACACACACACACACACACACACACACACACCATTAGATTGTCAGTTTCTCCATGTCTTTTACCTTCCTTTATATCCTAACACTTACCAGAGAGCCTGACACAGAACAGGCCTTAATGAATACTTATTGACTGGATCACATATATATTATTCTGATAAATAGCTCAGAAGGATGTTTTTTAAAGAGGTGGTTAAGTTACCAGGATATGTCTAATTTCCAAGCATGTGGAGGAATTTTTTGTTAGGATGGAGAGGAATTTAAAAATTCTTCTTTAAAATTCTAACTTTTATGTACTACTCTCTCAACACTACTTTCAAAGAAAGCTTGTCTTGTGTTAAATATTTTTTAACCCTTAATTTTTGGTGTATTGTCTTATAGGTGGAAGAGTGGTAAGGGTGGGCAATGGGGGTCAAGTGACTTGCCCAGGGTCACACAGCTGGGAAGTGGCTGAGGCCGGGTTTGAACCTAGGACCTCCTGTCTCTAGGCCTGACTCTCACTCCACTGAGCTACCCAGCTGCCCCCTCTTGTGTTAAATATTAACTGTGTATGGACTCATGGAATAACAGTTTCAGAGTTAGAAGAGACCATCTATTCTAACTCAAGCCTGAAGAAAAGAATCCATACTGCAATGTACCAATCTTTGCTTGGAGGCCTCAAAGAAGGGGAAATTTCCCACCTAGGAAGGCATCCCATTCCATTGTTGGATAGCTGTAAGTGTTGGCATGTTTCTCCTTATATCAAAAAATATATTCGTGTCTTTGTAACTTGCACTTACTGCTTCTAGTTGTACCTTCTGGGACCAAACAGAACAAATTGCAGAGCTAACCAGTTCCCAAATTTTGTTTCTAATCTTCAAAACATCTCTTCCATCTAATCTCTTCTCTCTATTCACACTGCCACCACCTTAGTGAGGCCCTCATCAGAATGGGCTAAAAGTTTGAAATGAGACCCAATTATGCCTCCTCTGTGCTAGATCAGGACCTCCTCTTGTCTTGGTATATAGTGTCTCTCTATGCTGAAGTGTTCCTTCTTATGGCATGTTCTTGGCCAGACCCAGATGTTAGTGTTTGCAAACCATCTCTGTCTCATTTCCCTTTGCTGACCTGGGCTGGAAAAATAAATCACTCTGATTTTTTAATTGTATTTCCCAATTAGGACTTGGTCTGGTGTATTTTCCAGCCCTGTTTGGAGAAAGTTTTTTTTTAAATAATCTCAAAAATGACAGAATAATATCTGTTTGAATCCAAGGCAAACCATTTAACATCACCATAATACCAAGTTTATGTTCCAATCACTAATGCCAAAGAGTTGCCATGAAGACCTACAACATCTTCTAGAAATAAAACCAAAAAAAGATTCACATTCATCATAGGGAATTAGAAAGTAGGAAATCAAAAGATAATTGAAATAATGGGTAATTTTGGCCTTGTGGTATAAAATGAAGCAGGGGAGAAACCAATAGAGTTTTGTCAAGAAGCTCTCATTTTAACAGACACCCCTTTCCAACAAGTCAGAAGAAGCCCCTACACATGGCCATCACCAGATAGTCAATATTGAAATCAGATTGATTATATACTTTGCAGTCATTGGTGGAGAAGTTCTATGTAGTCAGCTAAAACAAAACCTGGAACTGATTATGGCCCAGACCACAAGTTTCTTATTGCAAAATTCAGACTTAAATGGAATAAAGTAGGGAAAATCATCTAACTCTATAGGTATGACCTAAGAAACATCCCTTCTGAGTATGAAGTAGAAGTGATGACTAGATTTAAGAGATTAGATCTGGTACATTGAATACCTGAAGAATTATGGACAAAGATTCACAATATTGTATAGGAGGCAGCAGCAAAAAAAAAAAAAAAAAAAAAAAAAAAAACCATTCCAAAGAAAAAGAAGAGCAAAAAAGTGAAACGGTTGTCTGCTGTCTTACAAATAGCTGAGGAAAGAAGGAAAGGAAAAGGTAAAAGAGAAACAGAAAGACATACCCCAATTGAATACAGAATTCCAGAGAATAACAAGGAGAGATAAAAAGATTTTGTTAAACGAGTCATGCAAGAAACAGAATAAAACAACAGTATGGGAAAGACAAGAGCTCTCTTCAAAAGAATTAGTGATATGAACAGAATTTTTCATGAAAGAATGGGCATGATAAAAGAAAAAAACAACTTTTTTTTTGTCTTAACATAAGTAGAAGAGATTTAAGATGAGGTGGTGAGAATACACAGAACTATGTAACAAAGCTTTCAACAGCACCAATAACCACAAATGTCTGAGATATGATTTGAACCCACATCTATTTAGCTCTAAGTCCAAAATTCTATCCATTACAACATGATGAAGGGACAGCTAGATGGCATTGTGGATAGAATGCCAGGCCTTGAGTCAGGAAGAATCATCTTGAATTTAAGTTTGGTCTCAGATTCTTACTACCCTGGGCAAGTCACTTAACCCTATTTGCCTCAGTGTCTCCATCTCTAAAATGAGTTGGAGAAAGAAATGGCCAACCACTCCAGTATCTTTGCCAAGAAAACCCCAAATAGACTTATGAGAAAGAACTATAGGAGTAGAAACACAGAAGAAAAACATGTCCTTGATCACATGGTTCAATTGGGGATATGATTGGGGATGCAGACTCCAAATGATCACCCTAGTGCATATATTAATATGGAAATAGGTCTTGATCAATGATACATGTAAAACTCAGTTGAATTGCTCATTGGCTACAGGAAGGGGGAAGGAAGGGAAGAAGGGGGGAACATAAATCATGTAACCATGGAAAAACATTCTTAATTAATTAATTAAATTTAAAAAAAAAGAAAAGAGGACAGTTGGGTAGCTCAGTGGATTGAGAGCCAGGCCTAGAGATGGGAGGTCCCAGGTTCAAATCTGGCCTCAGACACTTCCCAGCTGTGTGACCCTGGGCAAGTCACTTGACCCCCATTGCCTAGCCCTTACCAATCTTCTGCCTTGGAGCCAATACACAGCATTGACTCCAAGACCAAAGGTAAGGGTTTAAAAAAAAAGAAAAGGAAACCCCAAATAGGATCACGAAGAGTCAGACAAACTGAAATGTCTAAACAGCAACAAAAGTAGAAGCATCATTACTTGGGGAAGGGCAGGAAATCAGGAAATGCTTTCTTTAGGAGCTGCTTTTTTAATTGTGCTTTAGAAGGTAGTTTGTTAGTTTTGGTGTCTGGGAAGAAATTGTGGAGAAGGCAGGGGATTCTTAGGATAAGGAACAAAATGAGTTCAAGCCTAAAAGTACATGGCATATATGTATATATACATTGCATTATTTCTGCCTTTTTATTCCCAGTGCCTAGCATAGTACCTTGCATAAAGTAGATCAATAAATGTTCATTAAAGTGAGCTGGATTGAATTCATTTACGTTTATAAGGCTTCTCTTCAATATAGCTATATGTATGAATGACAAATCATTTGGTTTGATTAGAACATTGATTATATGAAGTAGCATCATATGAAAAAAGATTAGAAATATAGGGAGGTGCCAAATTGTGAAGGACTTTGAAGGAATCCAAACTTTATTTAGGGGTAATAGGAAGGGTTCATTGCAGTTTTTTGTTTTGTTTTGTTTTAGCAAAAGAATGATACAATCAAGTTTAATCCATAATGAAATTTAATCTGGAAGTAATAGAAAAAATGAATTGGAATGAGTAGGATTGGATTTTATCAAAATTATTTAGGGATCTTCTGGATCAAGATGGCTGAAGTTTAGAAGTAACTTCATGACTCTTCCTACTACAGATCACAACAAAGTATCCCAAAAGGACAAAATCAAAATCAGATGAGGAAAGGGCACAGCCTTGAAGGTAGGCAGGGTTTGGGCATTTCCACACTATAAGGGGGTAAAATGACACCTACCAAAGCATGAGCTGATCATCCTTCCACCATGCCACCTACCATGCTAGAGTCAGAGTGAAGGCTGGGGCAATCTCTAAATTCTCAGGAGCTGGCTGAGGGCACCATAGTCTTACCCCTGAGGATAGTACAAAGCCTTGACTGCAAGACTTGGAACCCATGGATCATGGAAGTAGAGATAGCACAGAGAAAGGCTGCCCACAACAGATTCTGGGGAGACTTGAAAAATAGCCTCAGGGCAAAAATCGCTCCATAGCTTGCTACATCAACAGCTGCCTGGCCTCCTCACTCAGATTTCTGGCTGAGAAGGGAAGATAAAACTAACACAGCAATAGCCACTAACACCCAAGAACTACAACCCACAAGTACCGAAAAAAGTAAGATACAACAGAGAAAGCCTCTGACATTGGATAACTTCTGTGGAGAAAAGGAACAGAGTACAGAGGTGACAGCAAAGAGTGACAAACAAGCAATCACACTCAAACTTTCCAAAAAATGGAAATAGGTCACAAGCTATTGAGGAACTCAAATTGGAGTTTAAGAATCAAGTATGAAAGATGGAGGAACAATGGGAATAAAAGTGGGAGAAAAAAATATAAGTAATTCAAAAGGGAAATAACAATTTAAAAGATATAATCTCCCACTTGGAAAAAGAGGGACAGAAATCACATGAAATAATAAGCAAATTGGAGACAAGAATTAAACTGCTGGAAGCCATGAAAAGCAGGTTAGACCAAACTGAAAAGAAAAATCAAAAGATGATAGCTGAAAACCAGTCTTTAAAGACTAGAACTGGGCAAGTAGAAGCTAATAATCTCACAAGACTTCAAGAATTAATAAAGCAAAGTCAAAAGAATGACAAAATAGAAGGAAATATGAAATATCTCATTGAGAAGATGATGGACATGGAAAACAGGCCCGGTAGAGACAATTTGAGAATCATTGGTCTACCTGAAAACCTACAAAAAAACAGAAGTCTTGACATCATATTACAGGAAATTATCCAAGAAAATTGCCCTGATATTCTTGAACAAGAAGGCAAAATAGGCATTGAAAGAGTCTATAGATCACCCTCTATATTAAACTCTCAAACAATAATCCCCAGAAATGTAATTGCCAAATTCAAGAGTTTCCAAGTCAAGGAGAAAATATTGCAAGAAGTTAGAAAATTATTTTGGCCTGATCTCAAGGTTTCCTAGAATTTTCTATCTATGAATACAGTAACTCATTATTACTTCATAATTTATAACTCTATCTTTGTTGAATTTTATCATTGATTATCTAACAAGAAAACTGGCTATAGGTAAAGTTGGGAAATAAGCAAAGTTTGTTCTCATTCATCCACCTATCCTATTTGTAAAGTGCTTGAATTATGAGCTACTAATATCATTTATCCTTTTCCTGCATTATTTTGCCTTTTTCAATGTCAGCCACCTTTATACTTAAAGATCTGAGTTCCATGATTCTGAAGAAGGATCTGCTATACAGATTTTGAAGATATTAATTTGACCACAGGGCTAGATTTCCCAGGAGTAACTGCCAAGGTGGAAAAATAGAACAAATGAAACTCCAATGAAAATCTCACTCTCTACTCATCAGATTGGGAGATATTTTTTGGATCAGGCAGAAGATGTATTCCCCACGTCTTACTTCTTGAGGAGCCCATGAGTAGAGAAGTCATAGGCCTGGGAGGTACCTTGCAACTCATGACTCCTGGAGTTCTTTTCTACTCTGTGTTGTCTTCGCTAAATTCCTCTTAGCTAGCCCCTAAAAGTCCGTGCCTGTATTAAGTCCATAGCTGACACATTTCTCTCCTGACCTGAGGTGCCTGTTTCTCTGTATCCATCTGCAGTTACTTCCATTGGATGGAACTGCCATTCTGGTGGCAGCCACTGCCTTTTGTCACTGGTGGGACTCTGGATCTTCCAAACTCACCAGGTCATACATGTTCATCTCTCAGTACTCATTAGCTTAAGATCAGGATTGAATAAATATGAAAAGAGAGGTGATCACATGCTCAGACTTTAGGGTAAAGGAAGGCAACTCCTTACTCCCAACCCTTTAGGCAGCTCAGAGCCTTCTTCATAGTCACAAGAGAAAAAGATGGAAAGATAGGCACAATCAGTTCTGACTTGGCAACTCTTGAGTCATCAGTTTTTGTTGCTCTGGGTCAGCCACTGACACATCATGGCCAGAACCTCACTTCCTCTAAGTTTCCATGTAGTAACTTGGACTAAAATCTGGTGGGAAATATTAGTGAATACTTAAAGGGCTAAAACTCAGCATCAGGATGATGGAGTAGCATGAAAGAGTATAGTGAGCCCTCCTCACCACAAAATTCCTCCAAATAGACCTATAAAATGCAAAATATTGGTTACTAGTGGAGAGATTCAAGAAAAAATCACAGTGAATCATTTCACCAGCCTCAGTTGGTATAGGGTAGTGATGGCGAACCTATGGCATGGGTGCCAAAGATGGCATGCAGAGTGCTCTCCATGGGCACTTGGTCACTCTCCCCTCCAACAACACCCCGCCACACACACCAAGAGTGTGTTACTAAAGGCAGAGGGACTTAGGCAGGAGCTGCTCCCCTCCCCCTCTCCATCACTCCTGATGACATTTTTTCACATCCCCTCCCCTCTGCCCAGCAGCCCAATGGGAGAGTGTTCCCCCTCCTCTGTCTGGGATAAGGGGAGGGTGTGGCACTCAGTCTTGGGTGGGGGGATGGCATGGCATTCATCTCTGAAGGGGGACTGGCATGGCACTCAGTCTAGGGGATGGGGCCTGGCACTCCATATCTAAAAGGTTAACCATCACTGGGGAGACAAAAAAAAGGTCTTTCAACACTGGGGAATGGGTCTGTACCCTAGGTCAGCGCCATATTGAACCTACAAGAGCAAGAGGAGGTCTCAGACCCATACCAGCCTCCCACTCATACCTATATTAAGGCACTGCTATAGGAACAGATAATAACTGGCAGCTTTGGAGCCCACTGCCCAGTTCCAGGTGACAGACTCAGGGTAAACTTAAGGAGATTCTATGGTAGAGAGCTGTCAAAGGTTCTAAGCAGTATATTAAGAAGCAGCAAGTTAAAAAACCAACAGCAGTGGGGCTCACACTCAAGGAGCAGAAGGGCAAGAAGTCCAGACTAAAAGGTAGCCTATATAGTTCCATCACTCTGAAACAGCAACACTTCCCACGTGGCAGATAGTGGCAGAGACCAGTTACTCAGACTCAAACTCAGGCCAAGAACTTGTAAACCTCAGACCAAGGAGATGGCAATCTAATTTTGCCTTGGTTCAGATCACTTTGAGAATATTGAAAGTTTACAATTCCCTAACCTGAGCTGCCCTTAACCTGGAATAATGCAATACTCAAAACTCTAAAAAGCTGCGGCAAGACTGGCCCAGCAAAACTAGGCACTAATATAAAAGTCCAAAGTCAGGATGAGGATGGAGGAATAAGAGAACCAAAAAAGTTATGGTGACAAGGGACAATAAGGACATAAACCTAAAGGGAAAAAAAGAATGATTCCAAAGCATCTATAAGCAAAATCTCAAATTAAAACACAACTTAGACACAAATTCAACTAGAATTCCTTGAGGAGATTAAGTAAGAGCTTTAAAAAATAAGGTTTAAAATGTTTTTTATCAATGAAATGAAATTGCTAGAGGAAAAAATGGAGCATAAATGAGAGATATGGAAGAAAGAATTGGAAAGGAAATTAACAGGTGGCAAAAAAAGGTACAAAACTTTGCATAAACAACAAACTTTCTGAAAATTAGAATGGGCAAAATAGAAGCTATTCTGTTCTAAATACAGCTCAAAATTAGGAGCTCATTAAGACATTGGGGACGTTTAGATTTTACTGAGTAAACTACACCTACCCTTCCATTTTTTTAAGTACTCTTACCTTGCATCTTGGAATTAATACTTAGCATTGGTTCCAAGGCAGAAGAATGGTAAGGAATAGGCACTGGAAGTTAAATGACTTGCACAGGGTCACACAGCTAGGAAGTGCCCAAAGGCAGATTTGAACAGAAGACATCCTATCTCTAAACTTGGCTATCAGTCTGCTGAGCCACCTATCTGCCCCCTTTTTCCATTATTTTCAAAAGAAAAGTGGTAATGATGACAAGCAAAAATTTGCAAAGCTATAGTGACTGTCCCATGCATTTCTGAGATATGACGATGGTGACTTGTCTTAGGGTGGCTATCAGCGACGTTGTGAGGGGTGATGATTTCATGACTTTCTGGACAAATTCCAAGAAATATGTTTTCTGCAATGTTTCCAAGTTTGTAGCACATAGAAAAATACAAGTTCCCCAGGCCTCTTTCAGGTAGGGACTGCTTCCTTTGATTCCTACAAAACTCCTTTAATTTACTTCACTTTTACTTTAAAAGCCATTTTATACCCCAAATAGTCAATACCCAGCCTTAGCATTTTCATTAGCACTAAAGATTTTTTTTAAGTAATGACAATTTTCCAACTGAGCTGGAATGCAATTTGTGTTCATTCTTGCCCCAAATAGAAATAACCCAGATAGAGCAGGATAAGGTATCCAAGAAGAATATAGGGTTTTGCAAAACTTGAGCCAAAGTATTCCTTTTCTTCCTCCCACCTCCAATCTCCAAGGCCTTCACTTGTCTCCTTCTTATGGAGATTTTTCCCCCCTCCAGCTCCAGTTTCACTATGTGCAAAGGTTCACTGCCTTATGTTGTCCTCAGCACACAAGCTTATCGAGTGAACTGTAAATCCAATCAGTTTGGCAAAGAGGCTTCATGGGAGCCATGGAAACAATAGCTGGAGTTGTATTAGCTTCAGTGACTTCAACTGGTTCTCGGTTTGGTTCACTTGTGCAGAACAGTTGGGAAACACAATGAAAAGCCCATTAATTGCTGAAGAGCAGTTCTAACAAAAGAGAAAACTCTGAACCCCTGGGATAGTTTTGGATGTTAACCTCCACTAAAAGGATTTCTATTTGTAAAGTGGAGATTTCCCCTCACAGAGGTATCCCTTATCCCTCTATTTCCTTCCCATTCTCTCAATATTCCATATTTCCATGGAATTCCTGGCAACTATCACTGAAATCTGAGTCATGAAGAGGAAGAGAGAATTTCTTTCCTCGTGGTTCCTATGGCCTCCGTACTGTTCTTACACAACACACCATCTCCTAACTTAAGGCATTTTCACTGGCTGTCCCCCATGCTTGGAATTCTCTCCCTCCTCTTCTCTGCCTCCTGGATTTCTTGACTTCCTTCAAGTCTTAACTAGTCTCACCTTTTTGCAAAACAAAAAAAAAAAAAACTTTTCCCACTCTTATTTCATCTTCAAGTCTTCCCTCTGAAATTATCTCCAATTTGTTCTGTATAGATCTTGCTTACATATAGTTGTTTGTATGTTGCCTCCTTTAGTAAACTATGAGTTCCTTGAGCACAAGGACTATTTTTTGCCCTTTTTTAGTATCCTCAGTACTAAGCAGCACTTGGCACGTAGTAGGTACTCTATGAGCACATTTTAATTTGATCATTGAGTGAGGATGATGATTTTGTGTGACTCTGCCTCACTTAAATCTGATTCATGCCTTAAATCAAGGCAGTATTGGTTCCAAGCCAGAAGGTAAGAGTTTAAAAGAAAAGGACAAACAACGGCATGACTATTAATATTGATCAAGACCCAATTCCTAAACCCAGTCCATGAAAAAATTTTTAAAACAAAATTTTAATTGATATCTTTTGCTGTGCCACATTCATTTCCCAGCATAGCCTTTGCTGCCCCTTACGTAAAGAGCCATTCATAATAACAAAGGCTGGCCCCCACTGACTGAAGGTCATGTGTGTTGCATTTTACTCCTCCCATAGGATTCTTTAATATCTTTAAAGGATTTTGGCAGTATCTTGTCTCTGCCATTGACACCACCTTCCACTGATTATGTTCCCCTAATTTTAGGGGTCTTTGGTACTTCAAAGGTACAGCATGAACAAATATACAAATATTGCCCAATAATACCTAGAGGATACATCTGTTAGTCTCTGGGAAATAGAGGACTATTAGGTTTACAGTTTCATTCAGTTCCTATATAGTGTAATCCCACTAAGTTCCAAGTCCAAAGCCTTCTCTGCTGAGCCAGCAGCAACATCTGGCCCAGAATCCTGGCTCCAAGGTTACCGTGTTTTGAGTTTCCAGGGACAGGGATTCCATCGCCTCTTCTTAGAACTGAAAAGGATGAGCAAAATGAAACTAAACCCTAAGCCCATTTCTTGGAAGCAGGAAAGAAAAGGGCCATATTCTTTTTCCCTCAACTTAGTGAATGGTTCTCAAGTTGTGGACAAGATGTTCACCCCCCAAACATAACCAGAAAAGAAAGAGAGACTGTCCCAGTCTGGTAGTTCCAAAGATGCAGCTTGTTCTAGCTTACATAGTCAATGGACTGCGCCCACCCATGTAGGAAGGGGGCACAGAATGACTTCTCCCAGAAGTAGATCCTTGTTTTCTCCCACATGAGTACCTTCATCTTAGATGATCTGGACATGAGCAAAAGCCTGTCATAAAGGCTAATCCTCTATCCTCTAATGACATCCATTTCATAAAGGTAAAAGATGTCCTGTAAGCTTGTAAACTTTTTATAGCTATTGAAATCACACCAGTTTTCAATATCCTCACACATGCTCAGTTTCCAGATGGAAAAAAGAATATTTTTACAGCACCACTAGGGATGCCAGTTTCCCATCAGTCTCTGGCATTAGGCAATAGAGTTGTAATGTGTTAATTTAAGACATTTTTCTGTCCTCTAGAACCTCAGATTTAAGTGCTGGCTGAGATTGCAAATGAATATGAATGGGACTGATGGCATTTGCCTTATCCTAATTTGTCTGTAAAAAGAAGGAACACATTTATGTTTGAAACGAGCAGAGATGGAAGCATTTATCATAATCACAATATTTATGATAGTGTTAAAAGAGGCCTTATGTTTAGAAGCTGTGAACTCAAGCTGTACACTTAATGGAATTGTATTTCTAGGCAGGCTTTTTGGAGCTTGGTTAGAGATGATTACCGGCAACATCATATTTCAATGTTTATTAGATTTTTTGACAGTAAACTGAACTTAGAGAAATATATGCCTGACATATTCATTTCACCGTGATAGGACACAACCTTGTTTACCCCTCAAACCCCTATATCTCAAAACAGTAGAAGAAATAAAATATATATTTTTAGCAATGCCATCACAAGGTGCAGCAGAGCTATCTGTATGAATGCCCATATTAAGAGCTCTAACCAGGAATTTTGTTGCTTTGGCAAATTCATTAATAGGAAGGGGAAGAGTATGATATAGACTCCAGTTCAAATGTAGGTGTCATTGTATCAGAAAAGCAAGTCATTAGTCACGGAGCAGATATAGTCCCCAGTCTAGGGGAGATGTGGGAGAATGTGAGCCTCAGGAGAGGAACAACATGGTAATGAACCCTTAAAGATGTAGACTCACATGCAGTCATGCCCAATGGTGGTTCAGGATGGTAGAGGACCAAAAGGCAGGAGATGTTGGAGGAAATCATCCCTCCTAGGCAGAATACAAGATGGTAGCACCTGTCCAAGGTGGTAGCACCTTGGAGCAAAGTCTCAATCTCCACGTACCAGTTATATCTCTGACCACTTTTGTTTAGTTTGTATACACTTCAAAAGAGCCATGAATTCATCAGGGTGAGTCCTAATTCCTCCATGTCTCAGTAGACGATTTTTATGAGTTGCTAAGATGAAAAAAAATCATTATCTGGTGAGTAACTTTCTTATGATGAGCTTCTTAGTACCCAGCAAGGCTGATCTTCAGATAAAAGATAAATGATCTGTCATTTGACCTAGACTTGAATTCCATCTAGTTAAGTAGAAACTTTTTCTTTATTAGCTTTGAGAAGCCATCATGATGAGACATAGCTATAAACTTGAATAAAAAGAAAAGAAATTTATCATTTTGCAAAAATTATCATGTGGGACACAGCTTTTAATGAAAATATGTAAAATTCAATTAATTGATTAGTATAGTTGCTTCCTCCTTTAGTGTTCAGAACAAGAAATATATACAGTGAAGATATCTGGAAGGAAGCAACCAAAATGGCTTTGTGAAGAATAAATCATGCCCTTTGAGTTTCCATCTGTGATAGAAGATATCCAGATACATTACATATATCACTTTTCTGTAGTCTGCCTTGATTTCAGTAAAAATTTTTATTCTCTCTACCTGATAGTTTCATTGACAGTTTGACAAAGTATAGGTGGATTTTGTCAGTATCGTTTTGGAATAAACCAATAATTGATTTCGGGGACAGGTTTCAGAGTCACAGTGAATAGAATAATGAATAATGAAGCTGGAGTCAGGAAGATCTGAATTCAAAATCAACCTTGGACATTTAGTAGCTATAAAATTCTGATCAAGTCATTTTTCCTCATCTATGAAGTAAGGATAATAAGAACATCTACCCCAAAGGTGCTACCACATATTCTTGTGGTGGGGATCAAATGAGATACTATTAGTAATGTGCTTGCAATCTTTAAAAAACATTATATAAATGTTAGTTATTATTAGCAAACTCAAAGAGTAGCTATCAATTACCTCCTGTCAATTTGGATGGCTATTTTGAGTAGTTTACAAAGGGACTAGACCTGAGGTCTAGAATATTCAACATCTATATTTATGACCCTGAGAAAAAGAATTGGAGATATACTGAGAACTATTGATAATCCTAAATTTGGTGGGATCGTTAAAATTGAAAGACAAAAAATAAATTCAAAAGTCTTAGCAAAATGGAAAAATGGGCCTATGAAAAAGAAGATACATTTTAATAGAGACAAATAGAAAGTGGTGTATTTGGGACAAAAAAACCCAAGATCATAAGTACAAGACAGGAAAACATTGGCCAGGTACAAATATAAAGGGAGGAAGATATGGGCTATAGGATAAGGACAAGCCATCAATGCCAAAATTATAGCAAAAATTAGGTTATACAGTGGTAGGAAAATATCTTGATATACTTTGCATTAGTCAAACACTTATTAGAGTATTGTGTATGACTTTGGCTACCATACTTTTGAAAAGATGTAAGAAAACTGAAGAAGGTTTAAAAACTAGACTGTGATATTACAAAAGTGGAAAATTGGTGTACAGGGGAAAACCAGAAGGAACTTGGTTGCTTAGCCTAGGGAAAAAGTTTACACTTGGCAGCTATCAGTTGTTCAGTGCAACTCTTCATGACCCCATTTGGGGTTTTCTTGGCAAAGATACTGGAGTGGCTGGCCATTTCTTTCTCCAGTTTATTTATAGATGAGGAACTGAGGTAAATGGGTAAATGGCTTGCCCAGGGTGACACAGCTAGTAAATGTTTTGGGCCAGATTTGAACTCATGAAGATGAGTCTTCCTGACTCCAAACCTAGCACTCCACTGTACCATCTAGCTGTACTCTAACAGCTATCATTCAAATATTTGAAAAAAGTGTATGAGGAGCATATACATAAGGGATATTTTATGTCCAAGGGAGAGGTATTGAAATTGGTTTAAAGCCCTCTTAGCAGCTACAAAGAAGAACCTTGTGACTGAGAAAACATTAGAAGAGGCTTCTTAGGACAGGTGGGGGGCCTTTGGCTCTCAAGATCTGCAAGAAAAAAAGGAACATTCATATGAATGGTATGGTCAGGCTAGGAATTAGTATCCCTTTTAGACTCTTTATCAGCAATGCTGATAGGTACTACTGGCAAGCTAGAGCTAGATGATGAGGCGTAGGGAAAGAAAAATAAAGGGCCTAGATAAGGAGGAAGATAAAAGTGGGAGGGAAGGTATAAATGTTGGAGGATAAAAAAAAATCATCTTGCAAAGCATTTATGTGTCAGGTGATCTTTTTAAGGTTTATCTTAGTAGTGTTATTCCACACAAAAAATTTTGATTTATAGAATTTTAAATTAACGTATTTTAAAAATTGACTAATTTAATCATGCATTTATGCTGATTAAATGAATGAGTTCTGGCTTCATAAAATGTCTACACAGTCTACAGGGAACAATGCACCAGGGAAGGAGCCAATAGCTAAGGAGCTCTTATAGACATTATGTAGAACTTAAATGGGAAGGGAACTTAGGACTTAAATGCTATCTTCTCATTTTTTGCAAATGAGGGAAATGAGTCAGAGAGGGGAAATGTCTTAATCAATGCTACCTAGTTAGTGGAGAGCTGCAATGAACCTGATTCCCTGTAGAGCTTCCTGTCTATGCATAGCCTGCCCAAGCTCTTCTTCCCTATCTTTTTTATCAACATATCAGCTCAAAGGCCAGAGCAATTTAAGCCAAAACAGACTTTGAGGCCCTCTTCAAGACTCCACTGGAGGGTTGTTGCTGAGCAACTTGAATGGTAATGGAAGACTGGAATGTCCTGGCCAGTGCAATAATTTCTAGGAGACTGTTCTGGTGCTCCCAGCCCACACTGCAGCCCTGTGATTTCTGAAAAGGTAAATGAATTGGTCAATTTTTTTCCCCAAGCTATTGCATATCATCCAAGAATATGACTACTTGATTGATGAAAGGAGACTGGAAGGCAGCATGGTCCATGATTAGGGTAGTCTGGAGAGCTGAGTTCTATTCCCCAAATCCATTTCTGTTCCACTGATAGACTTGGGCATTCAAATTCTTTCTGTTCTCAATTTTTCTGTCTCTAGAATGGAGATAATAATGGCTGCTTTTTATCTACTTGACTGCTATTATGATGATTGCTTAATGTTGGCTTATAAAAAGTCAGTGGATTACAAGGAATATGTCATAAATACCCGGTAAATATGAGGTTCAGTTCTAAGTGATATTATTTATCTTCTTATAAAATAATGATTCTTGAACTTTGAGGTCTTTTGACCACTTGATACATTTTAGAGACCATCTAAACCATTGTCTCATCTAATTTAATATCTATCACTTTACATATGAAGAAATCAAAGTCTAGATTCATTTAAGTTCATACCACCAGATACTGGCAGAGTAAGTCAAAACTGGAACTCAGATCTCGTGGCTCCCAGTCTCATGTTTTATTTACTAGACTAAGCTGGGACTAAAAACCCATGTATACAGTTCTCTCCTTGCTGCCACAAAAGAAAAAGATTCAAACTCTAATAATATGGCAAGATTATATGCCAGATGATCTTTTTTGGGGGGTTCATTTTAGTAAGGTTATTTCATAAAAATTTTTAATTAACAGATTCAATTAACAGGTTTTTAAAAACTGACAAATCTAATCATATATTTACGGGGCTGAATGAATGAATCCCGGTTTCATAGAAATGTCTACATAGTCCACAGGTAACAATACACAAGGGAAGAAGCCAATAGCCAAGGAACTTTGTAGACATTATGTACAACTTAAGTGAGAAGGGAACATAGGACTTAAATAATCAATCAACATGTATTCACTTATATAATCCATGTATTAAATGAGAAGACTTGGCCCTTATCCAGTGTTGGAGACATTAATAATAACATCATGGCTTATGATACTATCTAAATAAATATGGAAACATTTGTATTTGGCTTATTATTAGAGCTCATGGCCTCAATTCTTTCTCTCATTTGATAGATAAAGAAACTGAAGGAAACAGACTTAAATGACTTATCCAGGGTCACACAGCTAGTAAATGTTTGAGGCAGGATTTGAACCTAGGGAGAAGAATCTTCCTGATTTCAGAGCTGGCACTCTATCTACTACACCACATAGCTACTCCATGATCCTACCATGTAACAGATTTATTATAATACTACCCTGAGGTATAACCCTCAAGCAGGGTGGTACCTCTGTTTAGTAGTCTTCCAAAAGCTGGAATTAAATATTTGTACTCCTTTTTTATTTGCCTTTTTTAGCCCTCATCATTCCCCTGGTAACAAGTATTAGGCTATGCAAATTACTCTAATCATTGGATGTCTTAAAATAATAGTAGTATTAGTGGAGATAGAGGGGGGCAGAATTGACTCATGTTCCCATTATACTGAGAATCAGCGTTGTGTTAGATGCTAGAAAAATACAGAAAGGAAGCACACTCATTCTGCCTGCAAAGATCTAGTGAGTCACCAAAATGTCCCAAACTTATTTTTTCTCCACTATAAACTATTGTGAAGGCCTTTTACTTGAACCTACAAATAGAACTTTATATTTCTCCTTTTCAAATTTCATCCTGATGGCCTGGAATTTCTAATCTATCAAGGATCTCATATTCTTTTAGCCATCATATTAGGTATTCTATTTTTGTGTTATCCAAAAAATTGGTGAATATGATTCTATTTCTTTGTAGATTTGGTTGCTCTGGCCCTCTTACCCAACACCAGTCGGGTTATATTTTCCCTCAGGGACCTAGGATTTGTAGTTTTATCTCCTCTACCATCATTGATTTAAACCTCTATCAGCTATGTTCTCCCCTCCATTTTAGGGGCTCTGGTTCTAGTTAGCCACTTAATAGACATCTATTAAATCTTTAAAAATATCTTTACTTTAAAGATTTAGTTAGAAAAAAGTACAGATATTCTCCTCCCCCATTACCTCAAGGGCATAAATTCCTCTATATCATCTTGAACTCTTGAGAGAAATAAGCTCAAAATTTAGTTCAAATCAATGCTTGGTAGCATTGATCCTGCCACTTTCATGTCCAGATGAGACATTGCAATTGTGTGAGTTTCCACTGTGCTGGGATGCTAAAGTCATTTTCAAATTTTACTGCTTGTCCCATGGGACATAAATGCTGCACTGACTATAAAACCCAAGCTTAGATTTTTGATGCCTTGATTCCTGTGGCTCTCACTCTCCCAACTTTTGAAACTCTCAAGGTCTGAAATTCTCCTCCTTTACCCATTATATTAATTAATTAATTTAAAAGAACAAATGAAAAGGCCATGGGCCAAGACCTGTTTCTAGAGGCTAGATGACCTTCGAGGGGAGAACATGCCAAGACCCTTTCCGTTATCTCACCAGAAAAAAATGAGCAGAGTCCCTGAATGAAAAGAAAAGAAAGACTAGCTGAAGTTGAGTTGGGCCTTTCTGAAGACACCAACAATTTCAGCTACATAGCTAGCCAATTGAAAAAGGTCATCCAGAATTAGGTACAGGATGCCTTCTTATGTTCTACAGTGCTTCCAAGGTACTTTCCTTACATACCATCCTGGAAACAAGCTCCCCAGTGTCCTCTACCTGAAGAGGATAATCCATCAGCCTACCAAGCTGATAGGACTCACACATGCATTAGATCCCAAGAACATCTTAATCCAAGCCATTAAAATATTTAATAGGGTTCAAACCCGGCCTCAGCCACTTCCCAGCTGTGTGACCCTGGGCAAGTCACTTGACCCCCATTGCCCACCCTTACCAATCTTCCACCTATGAGACAATACACTGAAGTACAAGGATTAAAAAAATATTTAATAGGACAAGACTAAAAACAAATTTTAATATGGACAACGCTATATATATTGGAGTATGCATGAATATGTATGGTCTATGTTTAAGTTTTTATTGTCTTTTTTTAGTTTAAAATTTTTTATTCTGAATTTAGTATGCAACTTAAAATTTATACATATAAATTTCCTACATACATTTCTATATACAAAGTGGAATAGGAAAAGAAGATTAAACGTGAAAGTGTGACTCTCTTTTACCTATAGCTTACTTTTAAAAAGTATATAAGAAATTCACATTATTTCCAAAACCATGTTGCTTGTTTGTATTTCTCTCTCAACTTCCTTTGTTTTTTCCTCCCAGGCATTTTTAAAAGCTTCAATGAACCTCTTATATTTCCTTTCTTCAGCAACACCATCAATTCCCCTGAAATACTATCACCCCCCAAGTAAAAAGGGAAAAAACCATAATCTTTGTAACAAAGAGTCAAGCAAAGAAAATTTATACATTTACCATTTTCAAAAATACATGTCTCATTTTGTATATGAGTCAGTCATCCCTATGTCAGGAGGTAGATATTGTGTTTTATTATCAGTCCTGTGGAATTATAACATTGCATGGCTTTGGGCCCTTAAGTCTATCCAGAAGAATTTTACTTTGCAGTGTATTCATTATGATAAAAAACTTTTTTATAGGTTCTGCCCATTTTATTCTGCATCAGTTAATATATGTCTTCCCTGGTTTTTGTAAACTTAATCCTTTTGTCACGTCTTATGGAAAAATACTATTTCATTATTTTGTGTACCATAATTAGTCCAGACTAACCCCTATTGCTGAGAACAATACTCCAATATCTTTTGTTTTTATACTACTTTCATTTCCAAATATACTCCTTCTTTCTCCTATTCAGAGAGTCCCATGCATGAAAGAAGTTTTTAAAAAAAGAGAGAGCAAAAAATCATTTCAGCAAACTGAAAAAACAACCCTGTCTCATCAACTGAGTCTTGAAAACATATGCAGTATTCCACACCCTTAGTCTCTCACTTTTGCAAATAAGGGAGGGAAGTCCATTTTCTTATCTTGTATTTAGGGATAAGTTTGGTCAGGATAATTATAAAAAGTTTAATTTTTTTGTTCCCTCTATACTGCTATGGTCATTGAATATATTGTTTTTTGCATTTTACTTCATTTTATACTAGTTCATATAAGCATTCTCATATTTCTTTGTAGTCATTGTACTTGTCGTTTCTTATGGCTTAGTAGTATTCCATTATATGCATGTTTCACAATTTGTTTAACATTTTATCAATTGATGAACATCTCCTTTGTTTTCAGCTCTTTACGACTACAAAAATTCCTATTATTAATGTTTAATCATAAATGAGATATATCATTTAACTGTTTACAGTTGTGTCTAACTCTATATGACCCTATTTGGAGTTTTCTTGGCAAAGATACTAGAATAGTTTTCCATTTCCTTCTCCAGGTCATTTGTCAGATGAGGAAACTGGGGCAAAACGAGGGTTAAGTGACTTGCCCAGAGTCACCATCTGGGGTCATATTTGAACTCAGCTCTTCCTGATCTAAGCCCAGTGCTCTGTCAACTGAACCGTTTAGCTACATAAACAAGACATATTTGTATTCTAACATTATACAAATTTAAGTGTTTAATAAACTTTTTAAAATACATTTTCACCTAATTTGTATTTTAGAACAACTCAGGGACCAACCAAACAGTTAGGTGGTCTATTAATCTACAGCCCTCTATACAAATCTGTTGACCACTATAAAATGTTTTCCAAACAGCGGTTTGAGAACCACAGAGGTAAGAAGCCCTTAGAACAAAATGTACATTGTCATTTATATTTATAGTCCAGTTGATGGGAGAGTGGAATGAGGCCAAATTAGCTATTAGGAAATACAGTAGATAAAGGCTGTGTTGAGGGCTGAGGGAACACTGAAGCAGTGTCCTAGCAGTCATTGCTTCAGGCTAATTAAAACATTTCCAGCCTCACTAAGGCAGTATTGTGGCCTCGGGAGGGAAAAGGCAGTCTGTCACCAGTTATTGCTAGCTGAGTTCCTAACAAGTGTCTCTTTGCCTCTGTTGTCTTGAAACTGACTCATCTAGTGCCACAAATGGGAGAACGTAGGAATAGAAAGTTAGGAATGCAACTATAATGAAGGTGATATTTTTGTTTTTCAAGTTGTTTTAGTCCTACCTGATGCTTCGTGACCCCATTTGGAGTTCTATTGGCAAAGATACTGGAGTGGTTGGCCATTTCCTTCTCTGGTTCATTTTACAGATGAGGAAACTGAGGCAAATAGGGCTAAGTGACTTGTCATGGGGTCACACAGCCAACCAATAAGTATCTAAGGTCAGATTTGAACACTGGAAGATGAGTCTTCCTAACTCCTGGCCCAGCATTTAACCCCCCGTGTCATGGAGCTGTCCCAGTGAAGGCAATACACATATGATTAGGTATGTAGACCATTCAATCACTCTCAAGCCAGAAAATGATTAAAAATAGACAAAAACTCAGGGCTAGGAAGAGCAATGGATACCGTATGGTCCAACCCCCTCATCTGATGTTCCTAGTCATCTTACACATTATAGTACTCCACTCCACACACTCAATGGTATAGCTAGTTGCAGCTGTGATTCCTCACATATAATGATCCTCCCTCTCTCTTTTCCAAGTCTTTGCACCGACTCTCCAGTTCCTGGGGAAGGGAAGTGAAGATGGAATCTGAGTAAGGACCTGCCTTACTCAGTTTTACAAAATCTATCTAAAGAAAATAAATGATGATTTGATTAAATTATAAATAATGCTGTCAATTAGATAACTCTTCACAGATTTAACTCCTCTCTAATTTCTCTCCTTATAAACTCCACAGCCACTAAGGTAAGGGAGGGAAGGCAGGGTGGTATTAGGAAAGGAAGATATAAAGGGTCTATCTAAAATAATAATGTCTTAAGTAAATCTATCAATGCTAGGCTAAATTTCAATATTGAAGCTAGATAATCTAAGAGCTCGCTCATTGACTTCCTCCCTTCACGGAAGATCCAGTCAACTGCCTCTCCTCAAGATTCTAAAACCTCTAACAGCTTTTTGGAACTCAGCCAAAGCTAGAAAAAACTATATCCCCCAATTCTGTATACTACACTCCTCATCTCTTCCTCTTTCAGTCCTTAGTTTCCTTCAAGCCTTAGCCTAATATCATCTTCTATAGGAGGCTTTGGCTAGGCACCCCAACTGCTAGTGCCTCCTTTTCTAGGGCTATCGGGTATCTACTTGGCATTTATTTGGCATCTACCTGTCTAGCATCAGAAGATAACTTGGATAAGCACACAGGAAGCATTCATCCCTCCTTGCCCCATGCTCAGTGGTATGACTCAACTGGCTTTAGACCTCCACAACTTCACAGCTGAGGAGAGGGGACTCTCTATTTCCACCGTAAGCCCCTACCATCATGGTGCCTTGAGGGAATGAGGACCTTCTCAAAGGAGAAGAGTAACAAAGATTATTGATGTAGATTACAAATCAGACAAGAGATACATAATTTATTCCTTTTCACATGAAAAAAAAGTTAAACATAGAAGAATAGTATACATTAACAGAATTTTTAAAATGAGCAGATTACAACCTTTAATGGTGTTCATAATTATAATTTATTATTTGCTATATTTTAAATTACAATTATAATTATGACTATGATAGGATGGGAGGCTAATATTTAAGCCTCATGAGAACATTAATCAGTGTTGCAAGATTGCTAATCATTTTATTTTATTTTTTATATTTCATTTTGTATTTCACCTCAGTCCGGCGCTATATAATTGCATTGATACTTCTTTAAGGGTAACACGGGCCAGGGTCAAACCTCTTATTGGTGGCCCTCTTCTCCAGAGTAGGAGCATATATCTGCCATACATTGTTACTCAGGTAACACAATAGCTATTGGACTTGTAAACTTCTCAGAACATTTAGGTCTCTGGAATTCTCGACATCAGATGAGGCACAAAATGATATACTCATTTGCCTAAAATCAAGAAAGAAAAAGCCCCAAGGGGTAAAGGCTACCATGTACCCACAAACTAACAGAGAGAGCAATTCTGTCCCTTTCTTTAATTGATTCTTGGGAAACAGCTGGGAACAGCCCACACGCTTCACAGCTGGAAAAGAAAAGAAAAATGAAGAGAATTCACTTTTGGACATCCAATGAGTCATCAACTCCTTAGGCAGAGATGTCCAGTAAGAGCTTCCTTGTCATCTCCCATTGCAAGCCCCTCAGCAGTTAGTCATATATTGCCAGAATCAAGTTCTCCCCATCCTCCAAGCCTCCATGGGGTCTCCTGGAACCAGGAATAGTGACTGAGTGACTGAACATGCCTGGGTGGAAAGGCCCCCACTATACATTCACACACACACACACACACACACACACACACAAATCCAGAGATTCAAGAGAATTTTTTTAAAGCTCAATAGTAGATGATTATAGGATATTTTACTCTGATCCATGCTATTAACTTAAACCATCAAAATAAAATTATTTTAATTACAAGCCTCTCCAACTCCCCTCTTCCTCCAAAAAAGCTTGGCACAGTACTAGGCACCCAGGAAGCACTTGTTATATGCTTATTGATTCAATCAATCAATCAACAAGAATTTATCAAGTGCTTCATATGTTCCAGGCACTGTTCTAGGCACTAGGAACACAAATAAAATGAATGAAACAATTCCTATTCAAGAGCTATAAGGAGAAAGACAACAACTATGTATGTATGTATATGTAAAATAAATAGGGGAGGGTGGAAGCTTCCTGTGGAAAGTTGGTCCTTGAGCTGTTTCTTGGTATAAAAGATTAAATCTATGGGGCAGAGGTGAGGAAGGACAACAAGACTGCATTCCCAAAACAGGAGATGACTAGTACAGAGGTAGAGATGGTAGATATACTCTGGGTGAGGAACAGCAAGAAGAAAGACCCTTTTGGCCCAATTGCAAAGCACAGGAGTAGAATAAGTTCTAATAAGGCTGGTGTGAGAGGCTGAGAACAGATTGTGAAGGATCTAAAAGCTAGGCAAAGGAATTTATGTTTTATTCCAGAAGCAATAGGAAACTGCTGGAATTGATCAAGCAGAGGAGGGACATGGTCAGTTATGATTAAGGAAGAAAACTCTGGCAGCAGAGTGTAGGAAGTTTGAATGGTAAAGAGACTTGAAGCAGAGAAACAAATTAGGAGGTTGTTTCAATAATATAGCAAGAGGTGATGAGAGCCTGAACTTTGTAAGGTGTATGAGTAGAGAGATGTTGTGGGGGTAGAAATGACAAAATTTAGCAAATGACTGCATATGTGGGATGAAGAAAGATGAAGAGCTAACTGAAAGAATGGGAATGCTTTCAATAGAAATAGGGAAGTCCTAAAAAGTGATGGATTTGGGGGTGGGGCAGATAATGAGTTCTGTTTTGGATATGTTTTAGATATCTCTGGGAGAGCCTGTTTGAAATGTCCAATAGGCAATTGATGATGTGGGACTGAAGATCAGAGGATTGACTAAGGTTGGAGATAGATGTCTGTGATTCATTGGTATAGAGATGGTAGTTAAATCTATGGGTGCTGATGAGGTCACTGAGAGAGAATATAGAGAGAAGAGGATAGAACTTAAGTTTGAGCCTTGGGGAACACCCACAGTTAGGGGCGTGATATGCATGATGAACCAGCAAAATAAAGGAACAGGGAGGGGTTAGACAGGTAGGAAAAGAACCAGGAGAGAGTAGAATTTTTAAAACGCAGAAAGGAGAAACTATTATTTCCAGGAGGAGATGGAAGCCAATAGAATCAAATGCCACAGACAGATTGAGAAAACAAGGACTGAGAAAACATCCTACTTGGCAACTGATATTATCATTGTTAATTTTGGAGAGAGAAGTTTTAGACGTCAAATTAAAGAGAGTTTAGAAGAGAGTGAGAGGAGAAGAAATAGAGGCATAAGTCTAGACTGATTTTACACCATGTGTTTGATTAAGAAAGAAGCTATTATATGTCTGTGTGTGACTTGAGTATATAGTAGAGTCTAATGAAATGGTTTTTGATTGTTTGTTGATTGTTTTGTTTTTAAGATTAAGGGAGATTTGGTTTTATTTGAAGGCAATAGGTAAGGAACCATGAGATAGTAAGAGGTTAAAGGAGAGAAAAATAGACAAGAGACAGAGAAGGAGGGATGAAAGGGAAAAAGAAAAAAAAGGAGGGAGGTAGGAGATGGGGGAGAAGGAGAAAGGAAAGAGAAAGGGAAGTGAGAAAAAGAAAGGCAGAGACAGAGACTATATTAGGCATGACAATGATATACAGGAAGAGAAAGGGGGGGAGGGAGGGAGAAAACAGATTATTGTAGTAAAAAATCTACTGGAGAAGGGATGGGATGAGATTGGCTTTGGCAAGGAGAAAGGTAACTGCATTGTGGGAGGCTGGGGAAAAAATAAAAAGGTAAAGAGCTGGGCGAAGATGTCAGTAGAGTTTGAGACAAATAGAAGAGAAGAGGAAACTCATTATTTTATAGCCTCATTGTAAATAGGGAAGACCTTTAGGGTTTTGAGAGGCTGGAGGAAAGAAAAATCTATGGATAGGGACAGCTAGGTGACTCAGAGGATAGAACATCAGACCTGGAGTCAGGAGGACCTGGGTTCAATTAGATGCTTCCTAACTGTGTGACCCTGGACAAGTTACTCAACCCACATTGCCTAGCCCTTATTGCTCTTCTGCCTTGGAACCAATGATTCTAAGATGGAATGTAAGTTTGTTTGTTTGTTTTTTTAATTGATACTAAGTGACAGTTCGAAGGCAAAAGAGTGGTAAGGGCTACGCAATTGAGGATAAGTGACTTGCCCAGAATCACATAGCTAGGAAGCATCTAAGATCATACTTGAACCCAGGTCCTCTTACCTCTTGGCTTGATCTCAGTGCACTGAGCCACCTAGGTGCCCCACTCATTATCAATTCTAAGAGTTAAGGTAAGTTTATTTGAAAAGATAATATATGAAATAGCCTTTGTGGGGAGTGAGATAGGAAATCGGTTAGTGAAGACTAAAAGGACCGCCTTAACCCGATATGGGTCCATTTAAAGAAGGACAACATGATTATATAATGTACCCAAGTGAACATTGTTTTATGACTTCCTCTAGCTCTGTTCAATCAGTTAATAAACATTTATTATGTGCCTAGCAGATAGGAATTGTGCAAAGTGCAAAAAAAAAAAAAAAAAAAAAAGAGGCAAAATATAGTCCCTGCCCTCAAGGAGCTCTCTCTCATGGAGAATATTCAGACAAAATGGTGAGAATAATCTAGTACTAAAGTTTGACAAAGGATCAATTGCCACTAGGACCAAAGTCCCAGATTTGAGAGTACAGGATATTTTAGAGTTCTATTTGCTAACTATAGAATTGAGAATAAAGAGAAAGGGAAGTATAGTCAGAACAGAACTAGGTGGCTCAGTGGAGAGAATGTTGGGCTTGAAAGTCAAGAAAACCTGAATTCTAATTCTTCCTCAGCCTAGCTGTATGACCCATGAAATGGTACTAAACCACCGCCTGCCTCAGTTTCCTCACCTGTAAAACGGGCATAATGATAGCACCTACTTCCCAGGCTGTGGTGAAGATCAAATGATATAATATTTGTAAAACTCTTTACAAACCTTAAATTTCTATAAATGACCTGAGATGACATGAGAATGACTGGATGATGCAGGGAATGGAATGAAGAAATGAATGAAAAGATATCTATGAAGGGTCTCCAATTTGCAAGCACTGTACTTTGGACTGGAGGTCTTGATGAGGGTGAAGGATAGACTTAGTAAAGGTTAGGCACAGGGAGAGATGTAATGGTAGGATGTTAAGGTCAGAAAGAGGAAATGCTTGATTCATAAGGATTTTAAGCTGTTGAGATTCATGTGGCTTGTGCCAAGGATTTGACGTTTGAATATGGTTTCATTTTCTATACCCAAAGCATATATTCAATCTATGCCCATTTTACAACCCAAATGAACATTTTCAAAGTAGTAGAAGTCATAGAAGTCTAATAATATGGCAATAATGTCTAGACTGAAATCCTTTTCCAAACCTCTTCTCCCGGGTTGCCAAAAGATCTCAAACACAGAAGAACTCTGCCTTAGAGGTAACTGGCTTCTTGAGGCTGTTCTAGGGGCAGTGTCTCTGAAATTTCATTTCTCTGTAGAGAAAGCTTCTCTAAGATCCTGTTTTGGTTTGTTTGCATTAGCAACTAGACCTAAGTCTAGGTGAGGTTCTCCTGATTATTATTTTTTTTTCCAGAAACAAATGTAGGTAGGTTGGTTTGACTTTTAAAGGAAACTTCTCTCCAGGTCCTTGATGACTAATGCAGGCCCACACCCAGATAGCTGTGGGTTGTGTCTTCACATGTTTCAGGGCAGAAGACATAACCCTGAGGGATATTTATCTGAAACAATCCCAAAGCTGCCAAGAGCTTGCCAACTGCACACACCTATACTAGAGAGAGAACTGTCGCCTCTACATTAGGCAGTAATACCACCTCCTTGCCATACTCCCCCCCCACACACTTCTTCCACACGTACAAACACCTCCCCACCTTCCTTTGAGCTATAATTATAACCAGATAACATGTTGGGAGTTGACTAGTTGACTGGCTTTAACTCCAAGTCCCAGACAGCCTATTAACTTTCATTTGGCTCCTTTTAAGCAAAAAGTAAAGGATGAGGGGCAAGGACAAAGTAGAACATGAAAGTGAAGTGACTGTATATTTCCTTCAGGATGATTTTGGATGAACCTCTAAGCATTGTGGTCCAAGGAACTGGGACAAAAAAAAAATCAAGCCTAGGTGATTGTCAGAGAAAAAAGGAACAGAAAGTAAAACCGCTTAAAATGCTCTAATTGGGTTGTAGTCACAGCTCTCCTCCATCAGGCAACTCTGAGTTTCAATCCTAGTTTTGCCCTTTCTTTCATCCATGACTTTGGAGAGACTTGCCCATTATCTTAGTTTCTCCATTTGTAGGAAGGGTTAGAAGTGACCCCCAACAGAGAATGAATTTCTTCCTGGTCAAGGTCAAGCCCTTGAGAGACTAGTCATCCATCCACATTCTCCAATGGTCCTAGAATTCAGTTCTATCTATAGTCTAATACTTCAAGGGTCCATGATTTTATGGACATGAATGGGTACGCTCTAAACTGTGGCAGATTCCAATCCCTTCATGCCTCAGGAAGCATCTTTGTGAATTGTAATAATCCCCACAAAATTCAACACCCAATGGCCAAGCCTCTAGTCATGGGACTCTAAATTTCTCTATGCTGGTCCCCAAACAATAGACAAAGCCATTCTGGTTGGATTAGACCTTAACAGAACTTTGCTCCACCTATAGGGCTTTTGAGAACTTAGGGTTCTGGCCACATGATGAGGCATCTGAGGAAAAAAAAAAAGACTTCAGTTCTATCAAATACTGCTTCAAGTAAGGAAGCCATCAACTGGGGCTTAGAAATCTTGTTATGCTTGGCATTTTATTTTGAGTCCCTGAAGGCAGGGAGTATCCTGCTTTTATATTTGTATTCTTAGTGCTGGGTAGTTAGTCAGTGAGGAGTCAGTCAACAAGCATTTATTACCCGTTAAAGCACTGTGCTAAGCTAAGGTTTCAAAGAAAGGTAAAAAAAAAAAAATACGAAATACAAATGCCCTCTGCTCTCAAGGAGCATCCAGTCTAACAGGAGAGATAAAATGTACCTAATTAATTACATAGAAACCGAGTAGATGGAGGCAATCTGAAAGGGGGAGGCCTTGGCAGCTTGGGAAGGGGGGAGCAGTACTTAATATATACTTTTAATTCATTTTCAGTTCAAAGGAAAGTTAACCTGTGCTTTTTTAGATAGATACTTAAGGTTCATGAAGCTCCCCCAAATTGTCAAGATTTTAAAGAAGTTATAATTTAGTTTCTGTTTTAAAAAGAAACATTGTCAGCAGAGGTAACATTATGTTTTTATTGAAAGGTAAGATCACTTTAAAAAAACTCACTGAAAAATCACTCGGGAACTTGATTACAAAAGCACATTTTGTAGGGGCAAAATAAGTGGGCATTAAGCAGCTGCCCATTAATTCAGAGTGGCTGAATAAACTATGTAATATCATTACACTAGAAGAAATGATAAATGTGATTAATTTAAAAGAATACGGCAAGACATGAAATTATGCAGAATGAAGAAAGCAAAAATAGAAGGGCACTATAATACTGCAATAATATTCAAACAAACAAGCCACTAAAATCAATTTCAATGAACAGTCTTTATCCCAGACAACAGATGGTTAGTGGAAAGCTACAGGTATAGAATGTTGCGTATGTTATCAGATACGATTGCTTTCATTAGTCAATTTTACTTAACTCTTTTTCTTTGTTGTACAACTGAGTTCAGTGGGGCAGGAAACATGATAAAAAGAAACTCCCAAGGTATTTTTAAAAAGCATGTATAAAAATGTTTAAGAACTCAAATTGGTAATAATGATAAATACTGAAACTAGTCGATGTTGGATAAGTTATAGAAAAACATACATGTATACATATACATACATGTAATATATGTAGAGGTCTGGTTCAACCATTCTGTAAAGCAATTTGGAAATTATGTTGAAGAAGTGATTCTAACGTCTATAACTTTTGACCTAGAGATCTCACTGCAACCTGGCGCCAAGGAGATCAGAGACGGAAGGAAAGGTCCTTTGCACACCGGGCTATTTATTTATAGCATCACTTTTTGTAGCAGTGAAGAAATGGAAACAAATTAGATGATTATCATTTAGGAACTGGCTAAAAGACAAGTTGTAATCTATGAATTTAATGGAAGATTACTTCATTGTAAAAAAACAATGAATATGATGAAAACAGAATAACAGGGAAGACATTTGAGCAGATACAACGGGAAACAAGCAGATGAAAACCAGAAAAGCAATATATTCACTGAATTCTAAATAAATAAAAATAATAAGCACATAAAATATAATAAAACAATAATCAAATGTAATATAGTGATAAGCAAAAAACTGCTATGAAATTATAATGATCAAATTTGACTCCAAAAGGAAAATATGAGAATGCACTTCCCTCCTTTCTCTGCAGACATGGGAGACTATGTATTGGAACTGATGTTGGACCTAGTGATGTATTGAGTAGTTTTGCTGAACAATTTATTATATTTTTAAATTATTTATTAATAGGGAGGGGGGGAGAGAAAGACATATAATCAAGCGATAAGCATTTATTAAATGCCAGTATATGGCAGGTACAGCATTAGACTCTGGGCATATAAAGACAAAAAAAAAAAAAAGAAACATTTGCTACTTTTAAGGAGCTTCCATTCTATCAGGGAAGATAACATGCCTCTCTCTCTCTCTCTCTCTCTCTCTCTCTCTCTCTCTCTCTCTCTCTCTCTCTCTCTCTCTCTTTCCTTAAGTTGTCATTTGAATTCAAACTCTTTGGAAAACATGCATAATAACCTTAATGATGCCATTGAGCAGTTTAAATTCAAATTGTGGAGCACTTGAAAGACCAAACTGGCAGCACTCTCCAGAAATTACTTTCAGATTCAATACATCGTTTAACAAAAAAAAAAAAAAAAAAA
>NC_058132.1:250240279-250310639 GCF_016433145.1 Gracilinanus agilis
ACATATATATGTATGTACATATATATGTATATATGTGTATATGTATGTATATGTATATATGTGTATATGTATGTATATGTATGTATATGTATGCATACAGAATAAATAAAAAATAAAAGATAATTAAATACAAGGTAGTTAAGGATGAAGGTGGGGCATCATGAAAACAATTTATGTAGAAGGTATCACTTCATGAAGGAAGTGAGAGATTCTCTGAGGCTATTTTGGGACTTAACAGGGTGGTCTGCTGGTTCAGGAACCAAATTAGAATGAAATAAATGCTCACAGAAAAGCTAATAGCTAAGAAAAAGAAATTTCCTTAGCAATCTCTTGGAAAGGATATTCATTAAGGATACAACATTGATTCATTTGGGAGCAGCTTCTCTACTTTCGCATTTGCCAAGGTGCCACAGTGGTCAGACCTGGGTGGGCAGCCTGAGGGAGGAGATTCTGGCTCCTCCTGTGCTGGCTTTGATACTTAGGCCACCTAGAAACTATGTCAAACATTTGAAACGTAGTTTTTTCGGTGCCAATTAAATCTCAAAGACAGTTTTAACACCCTTAAAGGAAAAACTATACTAGTTTGTGTGGGGTAGAAACTTAAGAAAAGTGAGACCAGCTTATGTGGTGGGGCTTTAGAGAAAAGCAGCCTACTCTGTATGATAACAATTTGCTAGGAGATAGTACTGCTTCAATAGATGCAAAGATAAGAAAGAAGCATATTCCAGAAATGAGGATAGCCAATGAAAAAAGGAGAGACAGGAGATGAAGTGCCACATATGGAGAATAGGGAATAGGCCAGTTTGTCCAGACTGTAGAGGGAGTGTGGAAAGATAGGTTGGAGCCAAGTTGCAAAGAGTTTTAAAAAACAAATTTATATTTTATCCTAAAGAATAATAGGGGAGTTGGGAGCCAAGATGGTGGAATGTCAAGAAGTACACTGAGCTCCACCCCACCCCAACTCTTGAAAGCAGATTTAGAAAATACACCAGACTGAATTTTAATGGGTAAAGCCAAGAAAAAAGACCCAGTGAGTCATTTTTCCAGCCCAAGTTGGCATACAGAGACAAAGAAGTTTGTGAACACTGGGGAAGGGGTCTGGCCAGGAGCATGCCATTTATAGAGCACTCTAGTGCCTTGAGAGAAGCTAAGCATTAGGGTAAGAAGAGATCCCAGACCTAAAGCTAGGGCACTGTGTGCGAACAGGTGCCAATGGAGAACTTTCATGTTCACTACTCATTTCTGGGTCACAGATCTAAGGTGTAAAGAGAAGGATACCTGCACCCAGGAGCGATTTTCTGGCATAAGGAACAACCTCAGACTATAATTTGTATACCGAAAGTGGAGGAATTTCAGAAGCGAGCAGCAGCAGTGCCTCAGATCCTAGGAGCAGAACATCAGTTTTAGCTTCTAGCCTAGTCTGAAGGCTGCAGAGGAATAACTTGAGGAAGAAGTCTAGAAGAAAGTGGGACCTAGGCTTCTGTCACTCTGAAACAGTAGAGCATCCCAGCAGGCTAAATAGTGGTGAAGACCAGCATTAGTCTATGGTGGCATCAACCTGAATCTGGGTCAGGAATTTGCAGTGCTCAGACCAGGAAGATAGCAATCAGACTGCTTTGGATCAGACCACTTTCAGAACACCGAAAATTAATATTCCGAGAAAGTTATAGTATGACCAGCCCAGATTTTCCCTCTGAAAGTTCATAGAACCCAGCTGAAATATCAAGTCTGAAGTCAAGAAATAACCTAGGAGGCAGCTGGGTGACTCAGTGGATTAAGAGCCAGGAGCAGAGATGGGAAGTCTTGGGTTCAAATTTGGCCTCAAAACACTTCTTAGGCTGAGCATGTTATTTAATCCCCATGGCCCAGCCCTTACCACTCTTCTGCCTTGAAACGAATATTAGTATTGATTCTAAGATGGAAGGTAAAAGTTTTTTTTTAAAGTAATCTAGAAGAATAAGCAAATGGAAAAAAAGAATTCTATTATAAACAGCTATTATGGTGGCAGCTATTATGGGCACAAACCCACAAGAAGAGGATGACTCCAAAGTCTCTATGAGCAAAGCCTTAAAGAAAAGTCACAACTTGGACACAAATTCAACTATAATCCCTAGAAGAAATGAAGTAAGATGAAGTAAGTAAATGTAAGTAAGTAAGTAAAATGAAGTAAGTAAAAAAAGATTTTAAAAAGATTTTAATCAATGAAATGAGAGCACTAGAAAAAATCAAAAAGAAAAGGGAATTGTCAAAGAAAAGAATTTGAATGGGAATTAATAATTTTGCGTAAGAGGTACAATACCTTACCCAAAAACAAACTTCCTGAAAATCAGAATTGACTAAATCAAAGCCAATGAGTCCATGAAGTAACATGAAACTTTAAAATGAAGTCAAGACTGAAATATTGCATCATATCTATCTCATAGCAAAAGCAACTGAAGAAAAAAAGAGATTGAGAAGAAAAAAATTAAGAATCATTGGACTATCTAAATGTCATGACCAAAAGTATTTCATATTTCAAGAAATCTTAAAGCTGCTCAGATCTCTTAGAACCAGAGGGCAAAGTGCAAAAAGAATCTGCTGGCCATCTCCTAAAAAAACCCCAATATGAATACTCCCAAGAACATTATAGTCAACATCCAAAGCTTCTGGGTCAAAGAAAAAAATATTGCAAGCAGCCAAAAGGGAAAAATTCAAGTACTGAGGAACCATAGTCAGAATCACACACATTTTAGCAGCTATCATTACAAAGGAAAAGAACACTTTGGACTATTATATTCCAGGAGGCAAAAGGCTTACAAGCCAAGAATAACCTACTTTACACAACTGAATATAATCCTACAAGGGGAAATAATGAATCCTTAATAAAATAGAGGGCTTCCAGGAATTCCTGATGACAAGAACAGAGTTGCACAGAAACTTTGAAGTTCAAACACAGGAGTTAAGAGAAACATAAAAAGGTAAACTAATGGAAAATTGATTAAAGAGGAATAAAATTCTACTATATTGAAATGGAGAAGTGATACTGGTACCCTCTGAATCATCAAGGAATCATGGAGATCAAGGATCTCCCTCTTTGATGACCCTCTGAATCATCAAAGATAATGGAGATCAAGGATCATTAGAGAAGAACTGGGGGTGGTTCTGCTATGTTTTGATGATCTTAAGAGAAGAATTGAGATGGGAGAGGGGAAAATACACTAGTGGGGAAAGAGAAGAAAAGGTTAGGGGAAATTATCTCACATAATTAGGGAGACATCTATACAAACAAGGAGGATGAAGTGGTGTGAAGAGCAGTTAACACTTGAACCTTAATCTTATCAGAACTGGTCAAAGGGGAAAAAATGCACACACAGAAATATATTTCTCTCAACAGGGAAACAGGGATTAGAGGAAAAGGAATAAGGAAAAATTGGAGGTTAGATTAAAGCAAGGATTCGTCCTAAGTAAAATAAATTCTAAGGATGTTTTTTTTTTAAATAGCTCTTTTCCAGGTGATAGAAAATGGCAATCTGAGTGAGTGCCTATCAATCAAAGAATGGCTGAACAAATTATGGCATATAAATGTGATGGAATACCATTTTTCTGTAAGAAATGACGAAAGGAGATGGTTTCAGAGAAATCTGGTAAGACTTATATGTAAAGTAAGAGTAAAGTTCGCAGAATCAGAACAATTTATACAGTGACAATAATTTGATAAGGACAAATAGCTTTGAAAGAATTAGGAATTCTGATAAACATAGCGATCAATCTGATTCCAGAAACTGAATAAGAAAATATGCTATCTGCCTCCTGATAGAGCTGAAGGACTCAGAGTGCAGAATAAAGCTTTTTTAAAAAAACATAGTCAATGTGGAAATTTGTTTTGCTTAACTATATATCCCTATAATAGGAGTTTTATTTTCTTTAATTCTTAACTGTTGGTGGGAGGTGTGTTTTGGGTGAGAGGAAAAGAAGACAGATTTTGTCTGTATATAATATATAAATACAGAAGACTGATGAATACATATATACATTTGTTATACGTAATGGGAAGCTTCTGGAGTTTATTGAATAGAAGACTCATCATCTAATTTATTCTTAGGGAAAATTACTTTTGTAGCAGTATGTAGGCTAAACCAGATTGAGAAGTGTCTTGAGAGGCTGGGATATCAATTAGGAAGCCTTTGTAATAATCCAGACATGAGATGATAAGGGCCTGAATTAATATGGTGGCTGAATAGAGATAAAAGGACCAGTGCAAATGATATGCTGGAGGTAGAGATGCCAAGATTTGGCAACTGTTTGGATATATAAATGTAAAAATAAAGATAGATATGTTTAGAAATGCTGGTGATGTAAAACCAGATTCTGTTAACAAAAAATTCTAAATGTGGGTTCACAAAGCTTACTATCTGAAAGAGAAAGAAGCAACTGGATTTATGATAAGATAATTAGTAAAAAATTATTTTGCAAGTTGTATCATAATTCATTAAATCGCTTAGTAAGCTAGAAAAATTTATTGTTAAAATCAAGCTTATTTTATTCAATAATATGCAAGTATGGCACCTTAACTTTGCCACTTATTTTCTCAATTTATCTTCATAGCTACCTTGTGAGTTAATTACGGGAAGGTAGTACTATCCCCAGTTTATAGAAGAACCAAGCAACAAATGAATTTACATTTATTAAATACCTACTATGTGCCAAGCACTCTGGATAAAAAGACAAAAGAAATAATGCTCTCGAAAACTTATATTCTATCAGATCAGAAAATTCCACGGTAAAGAGCCTAAGTGATTTTCAAGGGTCACATTGTCAATGAAAGCATTTTAAGGCAGGTTGCACACCTCCAGTCTATCATTTATTTTCTTGATCAGTGGCTCCTAACCTGTGGCTTATAGATCCTTAGAGTGTTGTGGAGTTGTTGCAAAGGGTCCCTGAAACTATTGGCACCCCAAGAATTGTCCTTTTGGACTTTATTTATCTACAGTTCCTGTATGATGATCAGTAATATGCCTCACATAGTTGTATCTTTTAAATGTATGTAGATGCCATTGGATGAATAAAACACACCATTATCGAAATCATAGCAGCTTTTTTATCACTATGTATTACTCAAAACACTTTAATAGTGTGACTATTGTCAAGCAGGGTTTCATAAAAGTTTTGGTATTTAAAAGAAGTCTTCACAATAGAAAAATTGTGGGTCCTGCTGCCTTACAACAGGCACTCTCTCTATATAATAGGCATCCTCCCCATGTTGTCATTCCTTGACCCAAATAGATTTTCTACTTAATCAAGACTTAAAATTATCTCCATTATAGTTTGAGTCATTATCAGATCAGATAGAAAATAGGATTGTAATGATTTATACCTTTACATCACACCTTGTATTTGAAAAGGGCTTTGTGGTAATTTCTTATTAATACCACTGAATAAAAGGCAGGTAAGGAGCAGAAGTCTTTTAGCCTTGAAATCAGGAAGACCTAAGTTCAAATCCTATAACCCACACTAACTACATGAACTTAATCACAAGTCATATAACCATTCAATCAATACCCCTGGTCATTCTCAAAGAGTTTAAGCTAGAGAGAATTTGACAATCTACATTAGAGAAAGGAGTTTCCACACTGGAGATTTCTTAATATTTTTTGAAAAATTTTATTTAATTAGTTGATTTAGAATTTTTTCCCATAGTTACATGATTCATGTTCTTTCCTCCCTTTCCTCACCGCCCCCCCCATCTCCCCATAGTCAATAAGTAATTCCCCTGGGTTTTACATATGTAATTGATCAAGATCTATTTCCATATTATTACTATTTGCATTAGGGTGATCGCTTAGAGTCTACCTAGACATTTCTTAAAGCTGATGAAATCACAGATCTGAACCAAAGGCACATACATATCTGTTTACACACCCAGAGGACAGAGTGGTCAGGGAGATTCCCCTTCCAAATCCTGCCTCAGATTTCTTACTAGTGACCCTAGACAAGTCACCCAACCCCCTTTGCCTCAGGTTCTTCCTCTCTAAAATGGACTGGAGAAGTCTCTTTGCCAAGAAAATCCCAAATAGGGTCTCAGAGAGTTAGACACATCTGAAAACAACTGAACAACAAATACTAGTACTCTCATTCTCAAACTACCTTCTATTCAAATACTTTTTATTATTTATTTGTATTTATTCTCTTTATATTGTACATACATCTCATCTTTGTTTCCTCCATCATTAGAAGGTAAGCTTCTTGTGAGTAGGGATTGTTTAATTCATGGTATTTGTATTCCCAGTGCCTAGCACAGAGTAGGCACTTATTAAATATATCTATGCATGAGTGTATATAGATATATGTTTATATATATGTAAGTATAATTATAAACATATATAAACAATATACATAGCATTTGGTACATATTATATATATATATATCTGTGTGTATATATAGATAGATATATACATATATAAAATGTAAACATTTTTAAATATAAATCAAAAGAAATGGTAAGACACTATGTCCCCATTGTAAATGGTGAAGGGTCAGAAAGAGAAATCTCTGAGAACTTGCTGTGTTTCTGCTATGTCAAGCTCTGGTTTTGAAGAGCTGAATCTTGGCATTTTTGCGGCACTGGCTCACTGGTTTGGCCCAAGAAAGGGGGTTGGATGACTGCCTTCCTTTATTATTCAAAGATGCCATAGATTAATTTTAAAGACTTTCTTTCATCTACATAACAGTAAGGGTTCAGATGGCCTTTTAAGCTATTATCTTCAACTTGGAACTTGGGGCTGAAGAGTCATACAAGTTATACAATGGAGGTCTGTTCGGAACAGTGAACAATGGGAGTTTGACATTCTTTTCCTTCTGCCTCCAGAAAAGCGCCAATGCAGCTATTTTATTGAATGTATGCGTCTTATCCAGGAACGCGGGCTTATACTTATATGCCAGTGAACTGGATGAAAATGGCACAACGGAAAAGCTTGTTTAAGGAGCCGTTCTCACTAGCAGCTCCTCCAAGAAACATGGCGGAGCATCTGTTCCACGCTGGGGACTCCAGCCCGTGGAGCCTGTCACAACTTTCACAATTTATGGATGTGTCCAAATTAAAGGATGAAGCAGGAGGGAATGTAGACTTCTCTCGGCTGAAATGGAAATACGCGCTCCTATTGGATGCAGGAAGCAAGCTTTGCTCTTCAACGAGGGCTCTGCTTGGTTCTAAAATACTTTTATGGCATTATGTGGCTTCTGTTTGCTCTGATTTTTTTCATTGATCCGGTGAGAGTGTGTGTGCATACATGGGCCTTCTTTGAATACAAATAATCTAAACTTAAAACTACCTGAGATAACTGCTGCGGGGCCACGGAAATCTGCCTGCCCACCTCTGCATCTCAGAAACGCCTGAGCCATACTCAAAAAGATTCCATTTTTTGGTTGACCTTCCAATGAGGCTGCGATTTTTCTGGGACAAACTCTTCTTTGACTCAAGATGAAAACACATTAAGGCCCTTTGTGGCACAAAGAAATATACATAGGAAATCAAGACATTGTTTCATCAAAGTTTCATCTTTAACTCTGATGTAAACTCTCTGAAAAAAAAATTTTTTTTTTGTTTTTTCCTCCAGAAAAGAAAGTAGTTGGAATCTGTTTTCTCCATACTTACACACACACACACACACACACACACACACACACACACACACACACTCCAAAACAAAAACCATGCTAAACTTGATTTGATCTATAAACAAATTTAAGTGATTTTCCCCATTAACCTTTCACTTGAATTTTTCCCAACATTCCCTAATGTGTTTGGCTATCAAATACAAACTGTAAGCCCGCTAGCACTCAATAAATGATTAGGATTCTGGAGGCCAAGACTAGATTTCTAATTCCCTATCTTAAAGCATTTAGTAAATTATTATTCATATTTATTTAACCTAATGCTGAGGAAGGAGCTTATACAGACATACCAGGAACTGACATGACCTGTACATTACTTCCAAAGCATTTAACCTCCCCCTCATATAGAGAAGTTGGGTTAGTCATTGAAAGAGCACTTGACTTAGCCAAAAAATATTTTGCATTTGACCCCTTGCTTGGCTATCTACTATTTACAGGACCTTAGATAAGTTGCCTAACTTTTTTTTTAAACTCTTTTTTAAAAAACTTAAAAACTTTTTTAAAAACTTAAAAAAAACCTGTTCATCTTAGAATCATGCTGTATATTGGTTCCAAAGTCCAAGAACATTAAGGGCTAGGCAATGGAGGGCAAGTGACTTGTCCAGGGTCACATATCTAGGAAGTGTCTGAAGCTAAATTTGAACCTAGGACCTCTTGTCTCTAGATCTGGCTCTTAATCCATTGAGCCACCTAGTTGCTCCCAAGTCACTTAACTTTTAAAAACATTTTTGTTTTTTTTAACTTAATAAATATGAACATTTTTATATACGAAGAGGGGCATGTATGAAACTGTGATCCTCTGTTACATGGCTTTTTTAAAGCATTTATTAAATTTAGGATAATAATAATAGCTAACATTTATGTAGTACCTATAGTACCTACTATGTACTAGGTACTGTGCTGAGTGCCTTACGGTTCTTATCTCATTTGATTTTCACAACAACCCTTCAAAATAGATGCTATTATTATCACATTTTACAGATGAGGAAACTGAGTCAGACAGAGGTTCAGTGACTTGCCTGCGGACACACAACTAGTGTTTGTCTGTAGACCCTCAAGCTTCCTTCTGGTCTTTTCTGAAGTCACTCAGTTTCTCCAGACCTCAGTTTTCTCCCCTGTTAAATGAGAAGATTGGTCTAGATGACTTCTTAAGTCCCTTTCAGTCCTAATCCTATTATCCCAGGATGGATCTCTCTACCTATAAGCAACTATCAATGGTTATGGTCCAAAGAGGGCATTTCTGAAATAGAGTCTACCTCTCTGGGAATTTTTTTGTATTCCAAGATTTTCCGAGTAGAATATTTGTATGTGTATGTACACACACACACACACACACACACACACACACACACGTACTCATTAATATACTTATTAGTTGGTCACTCATATAGCCAAGACAGTGCAGCTCTGGGGGAGTGGAAGGAAGAGAGTAATGTCCCAATCTCTGCCTTTTCTGGGACATTTTGCACCTAAGAAAAAGGTATTCCCTAATGTAAATGTCCCGAATGGGTCAGTGAGTGGCTGGAGCCATCAGTATTACTCTTGCCTTTTTTATAATTGCCTAAGAATAGACACATTATTTTTTGTAGGCCTCTGCTCTATATCCTATCAAGATAAGGAGGCGGAGAGGCAATGGGCACTAGTCAGTAGCCTGAAGCACTTGTCTCCAAACTATTTTCATCATGTTCCCATTAGTAAAAAAAAATTTCAAGCATGTATCCCCAACATCTGTATATTTATTAATTCAAAAATTATAGGTCTGTTCCTGAACTGACATAGGTAATAAGATATGCAAAAACAGACAGTTTAAAAGATGGGATTAAAATGGGACAAATATTTTAAAATAATTTTTATTTGTTAAAGGTTCAAAAAACCTTTGTGCTCTCAATAAAAATAAGCAAGACAAGTATTGTTTCCATTTCACAAATGGAGAAACCAATCAAAGAGATAAAAACAGTTGTTGCAATAATTAACCCTCTTCTCAATAACTTAAACAAGGGTCAATGGAAAGAACAATATATTTGGAGTCAAAAGACCTGGGTTCAAATCCAGACTTGGCTCCTTAGAACTGGTATGATAATGGTTAATCCAGTTAACCTCCATGGGCCTCAGTTACCACATATATAAAATGAGAGGATTGGATTAAATGAATTCTAAATTCCTTTCTAGGGCTAAGTTTATAATTCTTTGATTCTATATGTCAATATGTCAAAGGCCTATAATTTCTTTGCAGTGGAAATTCCCTTCCAATTTTATTCAACATCTATAACTCATTGGTTGCCTGAGGCTCAGAGCGACTTACCCATAATCATAAAGTTAGAATTATGACTTTGGTGGTACAAAAGACAGAGCCCTGAGCTCAGGAAGACCGGAATTCAAATCCTGCCTCACTATCTGTGTGACACAGAACAAGTCACTTACCCCTATTTACCTTAGTTTTCTCATCTGTTAAATGAACTGGAGAAGGAAATGGCAGACACTCCAATATCTTTGTCAAGAAAACCCTAACAGCATCACAGAGTGTCAGACATGACTGAAAAACAACTGAACAGACCCTACTTCCAAGACCATCACAAGTGAAGACATGCACTTGGAAAAGTTGATACAAATGTAAAAATGAAAGTTAATTCCATTTGGGATTTTAAAATTAATTTAACAACCCCTCCCCCAATCAAATCAAGGTTTATAACTCTTGAGTCAAGGGTTAAAATCCTAGAAAAGGCTTTAGGAGATTTCTAAACCATTTAACTTTGAAGCAACATATAGGTATCCTCTCCATATTGCTACTTTCCCCATTGTGGGATCAGCATAAGAAATGAAATGAGAATTTTGGGAGGAGTTTTGCCAAAGTGGAAGATCACATACAAAAGCCAATAGACACAGAAAAAGTATAGGAACTCAGAAAAGGGTACAATATATTGATCATATTGTATAATATCAACATGTGCTATTTCTTGATACTGTAAATATACACAATAACTTTTTAAAAGTTAAAATAAGTAAAACATTAAAGTTTGTGAAGAGAACATGAAAGCTAGCAGGTGACACAAAAAAGCTAGAAATGTAGAGATAGCCTCAAAAAATTTAGTAACTCATAAATGCATATAAGGTACTTTAAACACTCCATAAAAATTAAAAATAAAAAAAGTCTCATAAAGGATTATTACAAATTATTACAAACAATTATCACAAAATAATTCATAAATATGCCATGCTAGTAATGCCTGAATTTGTGACCCTTGAATAAGCTTCCTCTTATCAAGTCAAAAATATCTTAATTCTAGTCAAGTAGAGACTTTAGACTTGCTTACCTACCAACTTCAACCCAACATCCCAACAGAAGAGATCATGCAAATTATCAAGAGGTACAAAGGCCAGGACAATGTGTAGACTCTATATGTAATCAAAGAAAGACACAGAAATGTAAATCAATCCTAAAAAAGGTATGCAAGTCTATCTAGTTTTTAAACTTTTCCAGGCAAAATAAATCAATTAAATTTTTTACTCTCTATCACTGTTTCACCACAAGCATTCCTCCTTATTTCCAGTTTGAAAGATCTTTCTAACAAACTAATAAATATTTCCTTTCCAGGTATGAAATAATAATAATAATAAATATGTCCATGGTACTTTAAAGTTTGCAAAGCACTTTACAAATGATCTTTTATTTGATTCTCATGGTAACCATACGAGTTGTGTGCTATTATTTCCCCCATTTTACAGCTGAGGAAATAAAGACAAATGAAAGTTGAGTGATTTGACCAGGGTCACCTAGGTAGTCTAAGGTAGGATTTGAATTCACATGCTTCTAACCCATTGTCCAACATCCTATCCACTGAGCCCTTTTTGCTGCCTGAGGTCTATTACAATTCTCCACCACTGGCCAAAGAATTCATTGGACTTTCTCTTTTTTTAATGCATGCTTAAAGAGCAGAGTTGAGGAACAAGATGTTAGTATTTGAAGGATATGGAGAAAAGGGGAACAAATTAAAAAATAAAGCCCATTATTCCTCTCCCAATTAGTTTTAATAATGTCAAAAATCCCAGCAAATGATTTGATTTAACAAAAGTTTACTCAGGCCTTTTTATGTGAAAAGTCTGAAGATACAAAACTAAGTGCCAGAGAGAAAAAGCAAAGAACTTGTATTCATGGAGCTTACAATTTAATAATGAGGGGAAAGGGGTGTATTGGTTCTGGGATCACCCTTCCTTCAGCTTACACTTACACTGGCTGTCTGAGTCCCAAGAGAGCAAATGACTACATTTATCCTGACTAGTGATGTCATTTTGGTCCTCTTTGAATACAAAGGACAAGTGTCATCACTCTATGTATTCTAAGGATAATTATGAAAGTCCATAGTTTCTAATGCTATAGCTCATGAGCCCCCACCAATGTTCCCTCTATTATAAATCAACCAATGGAACCTCATTAGTTTTTGGAGAAGAGATTTACTGAGATCATAGCAAGAACACTTTGTACAAAATATTGGGTGGAACGGATTCAAACTTAATGTATGATGATTTTGGCATGCAAATGGCCAAGAAGTTCTTCCTAAGAGTCTTTTTCTCCCTGCATGGAGTTCTCATGAAATTCCTTTAGGTATCTGCTGGGGTACAAAGATCAGTACTATTTTAGAGTCTATATCCCATACTTCTCTCTTCCATGAGGGCTACACTCTGTGGACCAGTGTCACTCTGAGGAGTCTATCTCTCCAGATATGACTGTAGCTGTCTCCTTGTCATCAGCAATTCTTACTCTGGGAAGCCCCTACTGCCACCTCCAGTCATAGGTAGAAGAACTTCTTTAAAAAATTTTTTTTTAATTCTAAAAATATTTTTCCATGTTTACATATTTTTATTTTATTTCCCTCTCCCTTTCCCTCCCCACTCCTGGATCCAATAAGTACTTCCACTAGGTTATGCAAATGCCATCACTTATACCTGTTTCTATATTATTCATTTTTGCAATAGAGCAATCTTTTAAAACCAAAACCCCAAATCATATATCCATACAAACAAATGATGTCATTTGTTTTTCTTCTGTGTTTGGTAGAACTTCTAATGGGACATCAAACTCTCCCAAATTCATCAGATCTTCTGAGCATTCCCATCTTAGAATATTTGTTCACCTAAGGTCAGGAAATAATAAACACAAAAGAAACATTGGTGCCCTAGACTCATAGATTCCTGGCAGGTGGGTGAGGGAAAATGATCAGATGTTCTTCTCTCACCCAGCAGCTCAAAACAGTGTTTCTCACTCTAAGACACCAAGGAAATGAATTAGGGAATATTTGTGAATGTTCTGCATAACCACTAGGAAAAGCAAGTCTGAGGATGCCTTCTCTGTTAGACATAATCAATAAGAGAGAATGTGATCATTACAAAGAAGAAGTCCAGACAAAGTACTCATAAGAAATTCAAAAAAGAAGAGAACATTTACCATATGATGAGAATTTGTCCATATTATGATTATGATTCTTGTAAGAACCTCTCAATACCAGGAAGAAGTATTCACATTGTAAACACAAAATTGAATATGAATTTATATACATATATGTATATATAAATTAGTATAGGCATGACCAACTGCCATGCAACTAATATAGATCAAAGGCCACCCCACTAGCCCCAAGATCATACTAAATTTTATAATTGATTATTTCATAATTGATTAAGCTACATAAATATCTTTTAAAAAGCAAATAATTCCTCAAATGTATTAATATCATATGATTTGTTAAACTATATTGCTACTTTTCAAAAATCATCGAATTCCTCAAATAGATTAACCAACAAATGGCATGCTAAATGGGCCATAATGGCCTGGGATATGTGGGCCACTTCTGTCATTCCTATCATCTAAGTCCGTTTCCTTCACTTTCTTTGAATAGAATTTGAACTTGATATTAAGTCCCATGATAGCTCCACATAGCCTATTCTCCCAACTTTATTCTCTGCAGAAGTAATTTCTCATCTCCAAACAAACGTTTGGGTTAGGTCTCTCCATCAGCACAGTACATCTGTGGCAGAAGAAAAGAGAGCAGGGTATTAGCTTTCTCAAAACTGGGTGGCTAGAGAGTTAGGTCTAGGGATGAAAAGTCTTGACACTTCCTAGCCGTGTTCACTCACCTCCCATTGCCTAGCCCTTTCTGCTCTTCTGCCTTGGAACCAATATTTAGTATTGATTCTCAGAAGGTAAGGGTTATAAAAACAAACAAAAAACTGGATGTCTAGATATTATGGCTGAATTCAAATGTGCCCTCAGACACTAGCTGTATTAACTTGGGCAAGTTTTATTTACTCTGTTGGTCTCAGTTTCCTCTTCTGTAAAATGAGCTGAAGAAGGAAATGGCAAACCATGCTAGTATCTTTGTCAAGAAAACCCCAAAATGGGGTCATGAAGAGAAAGATGTGACTGAAATGAATGAACAACAGTTGTACGAAGATAGAAAAGACAGAGTCTAGGAATCGCTTTAAGACTATGAGCTATAGCTAAATTGCCTATCCATAAAATGTCTATCTGCATCGTTGGAGAACATTTCCATGTTTGGAGTACCTAATCCCTAACAAAGGCAAGTAGGTGGGGCAGCATTATAGAATGCTCATCTTGGGGTCAGAAAGATCTGAGTTCAAAGCCTGCTGCAAATACTAAATGGGTCACTCTGGACAAGTCTCAGCCTCAGTTTCTATATCTGCTATAGATATAGATAATAATTGCATCTACCTCTTCAGAACTGTTGGGAGGATGAAATGAGATAATTTTAAAAGCACCGTGTTTAGAAAAATCTTAAAACACTATATAAATTCTCACTATTATTGTTCTTAAAAAGTATGGTTTCAGCCTACTTCTCTCTCCCTTATTCCTCTCCCCCAAATGAAACTATCTGGTTCAGTTAAAGAAAAAATAGTGCAGTGGCCAGAAAGCAAAGCAGTCAAAGGGCTTCAACAAATCTAAGTATTATGGTAACACATAACGTGTGTTGATAGCTGGATTCCTGCCTGGTTTAAGAATCATCAGTAACTTAAAAAAATGTTGAAAACAGGCATAAATGACTAACAGGCCCTACATATTAATTCATAATCTGTAGCTTTGTTTTTTTAACTATTAAGTATTGGTCTTTTGATTTTATTCATGGGTAGATTGCAGATTTTTTAAAAGTGAAAAACAGTAAATATTTAATAACTAGCTTGGGGGATGTGGGATTATATTAAGGACACATTAAGTTTAATTTGCATTATTGACATTTTCCCAAGTCTGGACAATCAATAAAACAATAAATCAAGTCCTGATTTGTAGTGTTGGATTTCCAAAGCATAAATGTGCATGTGAAAAATTTAACAATGGGCTCTTATGAGTCTATTCAGCTGTCTCCAGCATATCCCTCACTGAGAGACACTAGAGAATACCAGGTCCACCTCTTTCATTCTGCAGATGAGCATATTTCATCTTGTAGGCAGCATCTATTTCATTTCAGTTAATATTTATTGGGTCTACTATGTGCCAGGCAAGGGCAACTCCGTCTTATAATAGTGGATAGAGAGTGGAGTCTAGAGCCAGGAAGACTCACTTTCCTGAGTTCAAACCTGGCCTCAGACACTTTCTAGCTATGTGCCCTTGGGCAAGTCACCTAACCCTATTTGCCTCACTTTCCTCATCTGTTAAATGAACTGGAGAAGGAAATGATAAACTTCTCCAATATTTTTGTCAAGAAAATTCAAAATGGGGTCATGAGTCAGACATGACTAAACAATTTGATATAGCACAGAGTTGAAGAATATAGGTATCTGTGATACCAAGACTTCTCCCATTGTTCAATTAGTGCTAATAAAATAAAAGGGGGTGCTATCATTAATACTCCAGCTGTTTAAACTGTAATTTTGAATTATTTGAAATATTTTGCATTCAATGGAAATCAAGTGTTCTCACAGTTTTGGCATCCAGTACTGCCTACTTTTCAAAAGATTAATGAATCCTTTGGTTGCTGATTCCTATGAATGTTTAAGTCATCAGAGTTTGTTTCATGAGAGCTGTGATATCTGAGGACTCTCTGGAGCCTTGTTTCTGGGAAACAGGAAACTGCTCTAACCAAGAATGTGATGGTGCTGACACCCAAAGATCTGAATTTGGTTCTAGTCTCCCTACTCAAACATAACATTTGGACTTGGTCAGATATGACCACTATTGCTGACCCGGACCAGTCAACATCTCAGCATTTTCTACATCTAGTGTTTGCCACCCCCCTACTGTCAATATCTTCTTTTTGTTACCCCCAAAAGTCACTAAAAGTCCATTAAAAAGTACACAAATTCTGTAAACGAAAACAGTTGTTTTTGTACCAAAGTATTAACCCTGTTTGCCTCAGTTTCCACATCTGTCAAATGAGCTGGAGGAGGAAATGGCAAACCACTCCAGTCTCTTTGCTAAGAAAACCCCAAATGGAGCCACAAAGAGTCAACCATGACTGAAACGACTGAACAACAACAAATAGTCTAAAGAAAGCAATTACTTTATGGCAGAAAGACATGAATAGAAGGCAGAAAGAACCCCTTCTGAGCTAAAAAGAGGCAAAGAAGACACGTGTGGAGGACCAGAAGAGACAGAAGGTTAACACACCCTTGAAAAAAACAGCCCTTAACCTCAGCATAAAAGTTTCTGGAGCCAGGTGGTAGGCTCAGTCACTGAGGCAAGCCTGTTCTTTGGTCAGCTGGGGAGAGCTGGCTGAATTCCACCACAGAAGAATGGACTGGGAGAGGCTAAGACCAAGGGTAAGGCTGTTTGCTCCTAAGTCTCTTTTAGATTTAGAACATTTTTTATGCAGCAGTTGACTTGAATCAGTCTTCCTTGTCCCAGATAAGCTGGGGAAATGCTTTAAGGAAGAGATTCAGGAAATAGACATCTTTTATATAGCAAGAACTGTATATTCTAGGAAAAGATAATGGAAGTAGGCAGAGATTATTTGGAAAGTTAAAGATATAAACTGGAGAAATGGCTTAAATACTATTTCAGTAAGTTGGAGAAGAATCCATAAAAAGAGAGATGAAGTTTCTTTCTGATTACTAATGGGAAAAAAAAAACCCAAAACACAATTACCTGGTACCATCCTTACTAATAGCTTGAATTAGGTTGTTGTTGAGTCTTTTAGTCATGTCCAACAATTCATGACCCTATTTGGAGTTTTCTTGACAAAGATACTGGAGCAGTTTGCCATTTTCTTCTCTAGCTCATTTGACAAATGAGGAAACTGAGGCAAATAGGGGAAAGTGCCTTACCTAAAAGTCACACCGCTAGGAAATATATGGGACTAGATTTGAACTCCTGAAGATTAGTCTTCCAGAGTCCAAGCCCAGTGTTCTATTTACTGTGCCACTTAATTGTCCTAACAGCTTGAATTAATTTTCTCCATCTTTGGATATTCTTTTGGTTTGTTAACAAGTAATTCATAAAATGATGGGCTTTTAGAACTGGAAGGAAACCTATAATACCATCAAGTTCAAACTCCTCACTTTACAAATGAGGAAACTAGATTTTGGAAAACTAACTTATGCACAACATGACAAACGTAGAAATATGTGTTGTATGATTTTTCCATGTATCACCTATGTCATATTACTTGCCATCTTGGGGAAGGGGGAAGAGATGGAGGGAAAGAAATAACACAAAACACAAAATGTTAGAAAATGATTATTAAAAATCACATTGGGGATGGCGGCTAGGTGGCTCAGTGGGTTGAGAGTCGGGTCCAGAGATGACAGGTCCTAGGTGCATATCTGGCCTCAGATACGTCCCAGTTGTGTGATCCTGGGCAAGTCACTTAACCCCCATGACTTTTGCATACAAAGTTGCTCGACCTATTATTATACTTAAGATAGAAGATGAGAGGCCTGAAGCTGAGCAGTCCAGTTCCAAGACTATTTAATCCCCATTGTCTAACCCTTACCTCTCTTTTCTCTTGGAACCAAGACACAGTATTAAATCCAAGACGGAAGGTAAGGGTTTACAAAAATGAATAAATAAAATAAAAATTGTATAGGCACTTAAAATAAAAGAAAGAAAAGTAATTTATGCTGGGTTGCTCAAGAAGAATAGAACCCAAGATCCTAACTTCCAGGACAGCATTCTTCCATGAGATACTACTAGCCAGCCACAGTGGAAAATAATACAAAGTCCCTTGACCTGTTATTATACTTAAGATACCAGATGAGAGATCTGAAGCTGAGCAGTCCAGTTCCAAGACTACTTAACCCCCATTGCCTAGCCCTTACCTCTCTTTTCCCCTGGAACCAATACATAGTATTAAATGCAAGTGGAAGGTAAGGGTTTAAAAAAAGAAATAAATAAAATAAAAATTGTAGCAAAAACATTAATGGTGTTAATATTGATTTGATTGGTGATAATAAGAAATTAATTAATAATGGTAATCAGTTGATCAGTGCTAAGTTAAATGGAATCAATAATAGTTTAATCAATGTGAATGATAATTTGATGAGAATTAATTATTATTTTGCCCACCACTAATGGAGTCCACACTCAGAGCACAGGCAGACTTCCTCCTCCTTCATTCCAACCTGGAATTCCCAGCTCCAGCTCCTTCCTGCTAGGTACATCTTAATTCCTAATAACTAGCTAATCTCATCTTACTCATAACAGAAGGTAAGGGTTTAAAAAAAGAAATAAATAAAATAAAAATTGTAGCAAAAACAATTTTCACCATACAGATAGAGAACTCCTTCTGAGCTAGAAAGAGGCAAAGGAGACCCATGTGGAGGACCAAGTAACTTATCTGCATTTCTCTAATGACTTTTGCATACAAAGTCGCTTGACCTGTTATTATACTTAAGATACAAGACGAGAGGCCTGAAGCTGACAGTCCAGTTCCAAGATTGCCCCATAGCCCTCCTGAGGCCAGCGGTGGAAGGTCAGCAGGAAATCCTCACTGGGTACATAATGCTGAGAGAGAAGAACAAAGAAGCCCCAGGTGTGTGCTCCCCCCCTCCCCACTCCTGTCCCTGTCATTCCCCATCCCTGCCAGTCAAAGCCAGAATCATTGGAATTTAGCTTGAAGACTGCAAATTAATTTTTGCTGCTGCTGCTGCTGAGAGCTAGCAGCTGGTAAGGGCTTGTTAAGGGAGTGTCAGCTTTCCAAAGAGCCAACTGCATTTCTGAGGAAAGGGCCTGACCCTTCAAAAACAACAGCAATCCTCATAGCTGTTCTTATTCCTAAAGCATGAGTGGTTGGACATGAAAGAACAAGGGCACCTACGGACGCTTTGTTCTGCACCTCTGGCCTGTTACAGCCACTCCTCAGAAAATGTGGATTTGAGGCAATCCTGAGGACACTGGGTTGGAAGGCCACTGTTAGGTCATCAAGTCAAATTCCCTTATTTTGCAGAGGAAGAAAGTCTGGGCATTTTCATCCGTAAGAACTAGAGCTAAAATCCAAACCAGGGTCTCTGATTCCAAAGCCGATGCTCTATTCACTACGCCCAGTAAACCCCCCCAGAATACAATGCCCAGAAAACACAGGGCATGGTGGGCATCTGGGTAGCTCAGTGGATAGAGAACCAGGGCTATAGAGATGGGATGCCCTGGGATCAAATATGACCTCAGACACTTCTTAACTGTGTGACCCTGGACAAGTCCCTTGACCCCCATTGCATAGTCCTTTCTGCTCTTCTGCACCAATACAGAGTGTTGATTCTAAGATGGAAGCCCTTCCTGCTCTTATACACTAATACAGTGTACTGATTCTAAGATGTGTAATCAAGAAATAATAGGGGCTAATGGAGGCTTATAATAGAGCGTCTAGGTGGTACCAGCTGAGTCTTCTAGGCAGGGAGACTATATCTTCAGTATAGATTGATTTGGGTCAGCCAGGGTTGTGTGAGCCTGGGCTGAGATGTTTCAGTCAGTCTCCATGTTGTTTCTAAGCTCCTTGAGGTAATGAGTGAGATGCCCCTCCCTCCTGGTGAGAAACTGAAAGCCAATAGAAAGTGAACCACTTCCTGACCAAGATGGATGCCTGGTCTAGCCCTCTCAGGAAACAAGGGAAAGCTATCTTTCCCTCTTCAGCCCTGGCCCTAGTTGATGGTATAAATGAATCAACTGAAGCTCTTTGAATAAAGGCCAAGGGGTTTATTAAATGCAAGGGTAAGCTGAGGGAAGAGGGTTAAGGTCTGGGAAACTGGTGCTAAAGGGTGAAGGCCCATGCTGACAGAGGGTCCCAGAAGGTAGGGTCAGGCTGAGGAAACTAGCCCCTAACCCAGGGATAAATTTCACTGCCCTGATGTAGGGTGGTCTAGCAGGTTAAACAAATGAAGGTAATGGCTTGGTGTAGGGGTGTCTCTGCCTGCCTAAGTAAACTAATTTCCCATGTTCTCCTCCCACCAAATTCCCTCCTCCCAGGGCCCAAGGGGGAGATACAAAGGATAGCAGGATGTCTGGGTTAGGTCAAGGAAATCAGAACCCCGTAGTTGGTTCTCCAGGGATATTTATAGTCCCAGCTCCCAGGACTAGCTGGGTCAACTTTCCATTTCCCTAACCGCCAGGATTGCTTCAGGTGATTTTGCAAATGTAAGAGATTCTTGCAGCAATCCTGCATTACAGATAGAAGGTAAGGGTTTAAAAAAACAAACAAAACCAATGCACATTGAGAGTCAATTTACCATTACATATTGTAGGACTTAAATTAATATCCAGCAACTCCAAGTATTAATTTTATAAGATTTATTAATAATTACTTGAAGTAGAAGGAATAAAAAGGAAATAGAAGTAAAAAAACTTAATTGTTTAACAAAATTAAGACCATGGGTCTAAGTTCTCCTGGCCTGTTTAAAAAGCCTGCTCCACCAAAGCCTCGACAGGAAAACAAGAGAGTGAGAGGTGGGGCTACAACAAATTTATATCCTCCCTATGTCAGCACATAAGGTGAGGAGAGTATTGTAAGACGGAGATTTTAGATATTTTATAGATATATATTTAAAGTGTGGCTACCAGGAATCAACAATTCAGATTGATTCCGTAATTAAAATAGACCCAAGTCAGGATAGGGTTTAAGGTAGTTTATTTACAATTAGGAAGGTAAAAGGTAAGGAAATAAAGAGAGGGAGAAGATAGAGAGTAGGTTAAAAGGCTAAATAAATTAGGCTACATGCCACAAGGCCTAGCAATCAGATAGGCTAGAGCCTACTTAAGGTAGAGTATTGGAAAAACGCCAAGGTAGGCCAAGGAAGTCAGCCTAACTTATCCACATGACCATTCAGAGTAGAAGCTGCCTGAGGTCTCCCCCCCCCCCCTTCCAGATCCTTCAGCACCAAGTTCAAAGCAGGAACTCCCTTAGCAGGAAGTAACCAACATACTTGAAGAGATAGTGTCTTTTGTCACTTCCTGTGGGTCCACCTCTAATTCAAGAGGACAAATGGCAGCCTCTACACTGATTTGGACTGCCCAAAGGGCAGTCCCTTGTTCTTGGTTTGTTACTTATTGTCACGTGTGGGTAACTCATCCCCCTCCCCACTAAGGAAGGTGGGGATGACATCATCTTGGGTAGGTAGAGTTTAGACTATGAATGGACTAGAGCTAATTCCATTAACACAATCCCCCCTGATGATCATTGGATGCCTAGTCACCCCAAGTGATCATTTTACATAATCATCTTATACTCACAAAGGTCTTCTAACTACAATAGTTAGAGATAAGAGGGGAATGGAAGAGAGAGAAAGTAAAACCAATGTTTTGCTAAGCGCAAATAGCACTTCCCTGAATTTAAGACAAACGGTAGGATGCTGGGAACTGTAGTTTTTAGGGTAACAGATGCTAATTACACAATATGCTAACCAGTGAGATACGAATACTAATTAGATTTATGCTCCTTGATGCAAATGAGTCAGTTTTATTGATCAATATGTACATATAACACTTTCCTCTAAGAATGGTCTTAGAGGCTCCAATATTCCTCTCTCATTCAGTTCTGTTGTTTTTCAGTCACATGCAACTCTTTGTGGCCCTATTTGGGGTTTTCTTGGCAGAGATACTGGAGTGGTTGGCCATTTCTTTCTGCAGTTCATTTTACAGACAAGGAAACTGAGGCAAACAGGGCCAAGTGATGTGTCCAGGGTTATGTAGCTAGTAAGTGTCTGAGGCTAGATTTAAACTCGGGAAAAATTAGTCTTTCTGACTCCAGGCCTGGCTTCCATCTACTGTTCCCCTACAGGAGTCCTTCTTTCTTACTGGACTAAGCCAGTTGTTTTCACTCCTAGCCAACACTGGCTGCTCTAGCCTCAAGTACAGGAAATGTAGAAGCCAGTTCCAGATCTAGGGCAAGGCCTCCAATGTTGTTTTTTTTTTTTTAATTTATAATTTTAGCTATGGGTGTTTTTAAATTGTTTATCATAATTTTACTGGTAATTTACTAAATGAATTACTGATAAAACTGTTTATCATAGAGGGTTTTATATAGACTTATCAGTTGTATAGGAACACACACATATTTTAGTTATTACATACCACACAAGTACTTGTCTTACTATTGAAAAGCAACTTCTAGAAAAGCAATTTACTGAAAACAACTCAATTATAAAATAGAGGCTTAAAACAAAATGAAGTTAGTTGTGCTAAACTGACAAACTTATTCCTATTATCTAACTAAAGTAGTATGTGGGCAGCTAGATGGCACAAGGGATCAAATGCCAGAGCTAGGCTCTGGAAAACTTAGCTTCTTAGGTTCAAATCCAGCCTCAGACACTTATTAGCCATGTGACCCTGGGCAAGTCACGTAACCCTGTTTGCCTCAGTTTCCTCTTCTTTAAAATGAGCTGGAGAAGGAAATAGTAAACCACTCCAGTATCTTTGCCACAAAAAACCCAAATAGAGCCATGAAGAGTCAGATGTGAAAGGAGTGAACAACACATATGCTTTGAGAACTGATGGTCAGTCAAAAAGCATGTATTATATGTTTATAATGTGTTGGGCACTATGCTAAGCTCTGGGGAAATAAATAAAAGCAAATATGCTGTCCTTGCCCTCAAGGAGTTCATATTCTAATAGAAGAGACATATACAAATTCTCATGTCCATACAAGGTGTGCATAATGTGAATAAAAGGTCAGTTCAGAGGGAAAGTACTAGCAGTAGGAAAGGGCTCTTGCATAAGGTGGAATTTGAGCTGTTTTAAAGGAATGAGGTGAAATCTAGAAGGCAGAAGTTAAGAGGGAGAAAATTCTAGACATGGGATATAGCCACTGAAAAGTAGTACCATGTGCTGGTGTTTGAATTTACTTATATGGAAGGAGTGAATTGGAAAATCCATTAGAAACCAATGATGTAGGCAGAAAGGAAGCCTTTCAGGAACATGGAAAGCTTCTAGATATCAATCATTTATTCAAATATTTTCAAGAAGACAATCCCAAGGGGGCAGCTAGGTGGCTCAGTGGATAGAGAACCAGACTTAGAGATGGGAGATCCTGGGTTCAGATCTGGCCTCAGACACTACCCGGCTTTGTGATTCTGAACAAGTCACTTGCCTAACCCTTACTGCTCTTCTGCCTTGGAACCAATATTTCAGTAGTGGTTCTAAGACAGAAGGTAAGGGTTAAAAAAAAGATGTCCAACACTATAATAGGTTATAATGTTATAATATAATATAATAGCAGGATATAAAAGTTAAGCCTGATCCATCAAGGGGGAGTCCTCAAGGAGCTTATGTTTACTATGGATTACAAGGTTAATATATATCATCAATGATCAATACAAGATGGTGTGCAATTAAGAGCTTAACTGTTCAATGCTGTAGGAGTTCAGGGAAGGGTAGATCAATAAGAGCTAGAGTAATTAGGGAAGGCTGATTCTTTTCTCTTTCATCCAGTCCCCATGGAAGAACTTTTTTCTATAATCCCTTTCTTTTTTTTTAAGTTTTATTGATATATTTTGTTTCTACATTACAAATGTTTATAGGTTACCCTCATTACGTAACCAGTTTCTTATAAGAAATTACAATTTAGCAAAACTAACAATACAAAGATCTTATCTAAAAATGAATGCATCACCCCAATTCTTTCTTTTTAAAAAATTGTTCTTTTTAATGAACAGAAATCTATTTTCAGTCTCTCCCATCCCCACCTCATGGAACAAAAGAAAAAAGAAAAACAAATTCCTTCTAAAATATGCATAGTCAAGCAAAACAAATTCCCTTGTTGGCTGTGTATAAAAATATTTATCTGTTATTCTACACCCTAAATGTCTCCTTTCTGTGAGGAGACAGATAGTATGTTTCACCTTTTGTCCTTTGGAATCATGTATGGTCAACTCAAAGTAATCATAGTTCTTGCCTTCAAATTTGTTTCTTTCAGTCTGAATCAGAACAATTCATAAATTGTTTTCCCAACTCTGCTCATTTCATTCTTCATCAAAGTTTTCAAAATTGTTCATTTTAGTAGTATTGATGTCATACTATAAATTGTCCTTCTAGTTTTTCTCACTTCACTCTGCATCATCTTGTCTAAATCTTTCAAGGTCTCTCTGAAGTCATTATTTTCTTCATTTCCAACATCATAATAATACTCCAACATGTCCATTTCCCACAACTCATTTAGCCATTCCTCAATGATCTTTTCTAGGGTTTGTTATTTAATATCATAAGAAGAGTTGCTATAAATATATTTGTACATAAAGGACATTTTCTTCTTTCTTTTATCTGTGTTGGCTATAGATGGAACAGTGATATAATCCTTTTCAATCTGGCCCTCCACTTGATGAAGATCTGATGCTGCCTTCTGGATCAGTGGCATCCTGAGGTTCTCTAGTATAACTCTCTCAAGAGAGACTATAAGCATTCTCTTCTCTTGATTCATGTTGAAGAAGCAGAAGAAGGGAGTTATCTTTTGCTCACCATCTTCTGATTCACCACAACTTGGGAAAAGCAATTACGAGGTCTCTTTTGACCAGTGAGGACCCCAATCAGGCTTCCTGCATTCTTGTTTTTCCTCTCTTGAAAGTTGATTACAAGATCATAGCGGCACCGTGGAGCTGGGCCTGTGGCTTCCCTTAGAGCAGGGGATCTGGGGGAGGACATGCCCACAGTCTAGCAGCTGCAGCTTATCTGGTTCAGCTCAGTGATGCAGACAGATGTGTCCAGGCTGACCTTCCTGACTGAGGAAGTGTGGGAACTGGGGGATTCCCATGGGAAGAAATGACATAACACTGGCAACAACAAAGGAGCAAGATGGTTTTTCTAGGTGTGATGGCATGGCACCAAATTTGAGTGTCTTCCTATCCTCGCCTGCTGAGTCGAGAGAACCCCATCACCTCTTGGGGATGGGTTGGATGAGAAGAGAGGAATGGTCCTCCCCTGAAACCTGAAAGTAGAGGGTGATATTGATACAGCACTGGGTGTGTGATCACTAGTCATGTAGTCATGTTGTATGTTAGCCCCAGACAGAGTACATGGTCAATGAATGCTGTTGTCTCACCATCTATTTAAGTTTATAACCAGTTCTCCTCTCAGCTCATAATTATGATGCATTTATTTATTTTTAAACCCTTATTTTCTGTCTTAGAATCAATACTGTAAGGCAGAAGAGAGGTAAGGGCTAGACAATGTGGGTTAAGGGACTTGTCCAGGGTCCCACAGTGAGGAAGTGTCTGAGGTCAGATTTGAACCCAGGACTTCCCATCTCTAGATATCACTCTCAATCTACTGAGACACCTAGCTGCCCCACAAGATGCATTTATTAAAGCACCTACTTTGTGCTGAACTCTAGGGATATAAAGAAAGACAAAAAAAAACCCAAAGCTTCCAATTCACAGATTTTCTATTCCCTATTCTCAGCCTCCTGTCTTTGGTCTCTTTGCTCTTCTGGCTCCCACTTGTAGTAAATTGGAGCCATTTGATTGGTTATATGTATTTTAAACTGAAAATCCCATAGTTGAGGATGGAAAAAAGGTTTGGACTTTTCCTTAAATGTAAGAAACTCCAAGTCTCTTCTCATACCTGGGGACCTGAAAATGGGTTTATTTAAACATGTGGAGTGAAATCAAAAGCATGGATAGCCTGGTTCCCTTCTCATAGAAGAACAAACTTTAGAAAAATTCCAATTTCTCTTTAAAAATCAGTATTACGCAACATAGTTTGTAGTGTTTTATATTAATTATTTTGTTTGATCTTTATGACAACCCTGAAGGCAGATAGTGCAAACAAAAGATGATCTTTATTTTACAGATGAAAACCAAAGGGTAGGAGAGCTGAAGTGAATTCTCTTTGATCATTTAGCTAGCAAATAGAAGAGCCCAGAATTCAAACACAGGTACTCTGACTCCGGCTTCATTACCTTCCCATTGAAGCACACTTTCTCGGTGGGATAGTTTCTTATTTATTTATTTAGAATATTTTTCCATGGTTCCATGATTCATGATTTTCCCCACCCCTCTTCCTTCCCCCTTCCCAGAGCTGACAAGCAAAGGTGGGAGGGTTTTGAGTACAGATCTGGTAACAAACTTGTTCTGCTGTCCGTGGACTCAGCTTTCCTGGGCACAAGTATTCTTGTTATCAAGTTAGAAATGGAATGATGGATTATTTTTTTTTGGCCAGGGAGATGCATGAAACAGATAAAAATATAAAACCTCCCTCAGACCCTGGTGTGGTCCCCTTGTACTTTTTGTGTAAGTGATGTTATGGGAACAGTGATGGATAGAACTGGGATACATAGAGTGAGCTAAGGCTAGAGAGTCTCTTATCCTTATCAGTTCTGAGCTCTAAGGAGCTAAGCTAATTGATTTGTACCAAGTCTGGCGTCCATCTGAAAAGCCCCAAGAACAGGGGGAGCAACCGGATTGCCTAAGGAGAGTTGAAACAGTTCAGGGGAGAAATAAAACATGTCAACGTTCCTATTTAAGATCAGTAGGTCAAGTAGTACTGTGATTCAGCATGTGAATAAGTAATAATAGCTAATAAAAGCTAGCATTAATATAATGCATTAAGGCACTTTACAAATAGCTCATGTTATCCTCACAGCAAGCCTGGGAGAAAAATGCTATTATTATTATCCCCATTTCACAGATGAGGAAACTGAGGCAGAAAGCAGTTAAATGCTTTACTAGTATGTAGCTGAGGCTGGATTTGAACTGAGTTCTTCGTAATCTCCAGAGTGAACTTTTTATCCACTGAGCCACCTGCCTATCTGTCTAGAAACTTGCAAGGTAGCCACTGTATTTTCAGGCTGGAGAGATAAGAAAAACCTTAGCTTTACATGTTCTTGTGCCAGTATACACGCACACACACATCTTAGAGCATCTGCAAAATGTGGACAAAAATCATGCAGGAGGAGGGGCCATGGAGAAGCCACTGTCTACACTAACAGATTAAGTAATGACAGCAATAGAATTATGGGTCCACCCAATTTAAAGTATGTTTAGTGAGGCTTACTGTGAATCTACATTTGTAAAGGGCTCTGGGATTCTTAGAGGAGGAACAATCCATTATAAAATTATTCTTATCCTCTCACAGAACAAAGTTACCCTCTTTTGGGGAGGAAAGAGAATACGCAAGTTAGACGGGTGAATTATTACAAATAATAACTCACACAGACAGAACTTTAGATTCTATAAAAGTTTACCTCACAACAACCCTGGGAGGGAGGTCAAGCAAGTTTTACTATTATCAGTTCAATTCCCAGAGAAGAAAACAGGACAAGAAAGGGTAAATGACTTGCTCATGGTCTCCCCACTCCTAAATGTCAGAACTGGAATTCAAGCTTTGATCTTCTTATTCCAAGGCTAGTTTGTTTTCTGCTGTCCAGCTTTACATAGGGCAGGGTTGATAGGAACACGTATGAGTCATACCACAATTTCACTGATATTACATTTAACCTCCCATCACTCCATGTGCTTGGACTTCAGAGTCTTCTAATTAAGGACAGAATTAGACACATTCGTGACAGTAATATTTGTTAGTGGTCTGCAGGAAAATCCCAATTTCATATATGAACTGCTTCTTCATAACTGACTCCCTGAAAGAGAATTTCGCTTCACCTACTTCAGAGCTTTGCTTTCAAGGAATATATTTTATTTTTCTTATTTGACAGTGGGATGAGGGTCATTATTAGAAATTCCTCTGAGTGCAGCAGAGCCATCAGGAGAGTGACCCGGCTGCCATTTTCTATTCTGCTTGATTACCCTTTTCTCCTCCTTCTCCCTATCCTGTCCATTCTCGACCCCAGCCAAGCATTACTTTTCTAACAGAATAGACGCTAGGTTGAATTTAGGTAACTAAGTCCCAGACTAGAGAAGAAACATAAAAGCAATGGAATTCAATTTTCCAAAGCAAAATTTTCCTTTTCCCTTACCCAATTCAAACAGCCACAGAGTGGATTTTGCTCAGACTTTCCAAAATAACTTCCCTTTGGGCTGAGACCCAAGCATGTGTCACTTCAGCCTAAAAAGAATATTGAGAAAGTTACAAGTCACTAAAAATAGACAATTTACAACAGAAATCTTTTCTCGCTTCTCCTGTTATTTTTGTTTCTGGTTCCTCAAATACAAAGGCATAATCGACCTGTGGAAAATGAGAAAAAAATATCACATGTTCTAGCACATGGTATATTCAGACAAAGAATAAATGTGAGGAATGAAAGATTATTTTTAACAAATGGATTTAGCCCCAAACTATTTGCGTTAGTAGAGGATCTGTTGCTACCCTACTCTCTGTAATAGATAGATTAATAACCATGCTCATGGCCAACCCTAGAAGGCAAATCTTACTTTTATAGGTAGAAGGGTGTGTGTGTGTGTGTGTGTGTGTGTGTGTGTGTGTGTGTGTGTGTGTGTGTGTGTGTGTTCAGAGACTGTCTTATCCATTTGGAACAGCAGTTAGGTGGCCATGATGCTTTCCCCACATCTTGTAAAATTTTAAAAATCTCCCGTTGGGCCAATAGTCCCAATGAGGTGTGTGCTGGTTTGTGTATCCTGGACATTCTTCAGATTTTCCAGGGCTTGGCTCTGGTCTTGGGCTGCTCTGAGTAACTCTAGTCCATGCCACAATCTGACAAATGGACTAATCCATAAGCAGTATCTTAATCATGTCTGATGATTTGAACTGAACTAACACATTTGAACTTTTAAGTCACAAGGCAGGTTGAGACTTGATTCCCAAAACTCAACCATAATTTCTTTGGGTTCAGGAACCCTGTTTCCTCTTTATTTCTGTTTGCTCCTTGAGGTCTACCTCAATGCCTTGCACAAGCTCTTAATTAGTGTTTATTGAATTAAATTGGAGAAAAATGTCCATTTCAGGGATACTTTGTCAAGAGAAATGATGAACATCTGTGTGTCAGGTTAGCATTCACCTCATTAGGGTGCACAAGGTCCTTATGCTGCTTTGTATCAAGCTTTAGGATATTAATATAAGATGTGGGGTAGAGAGATTGGGGATTCCCAAGAAAACACTCAGGAGTTATTAAGGCATAGTAAAATCTATGTGCAATTCTTAAGCTTAAGCAATCATCTTTTTATACCCTGTATGCAATATAGGTTTGTACAGAACATTCCAAACTACCCCTGGAAACTTCCAGGGACCTGATGGATGAGGTGACTCATTCCTTGGGCTTTGGGGGATGACAAACTACTTGTCTATCACCAGCCACACAGTAGCCCAGTAGTGAAAGAAACTTGAAGTTTTTTTGTTTTTTTTTTTTTAGAATGACTTGATAAACCCAGACTGAGTTGGATGACAGCATCCAGGGGGTGGAGGCTGCATCTGGTGAAAAAAGAGACAATTTCTTCCTGGCTCTCTTTCATCTGCAGGCATCAAGGCAACAAGACACAGGGTAGTAGAATAGTCTAGAATCCATGCTCTGCTCTAACTCTAATCCATGTCTATCTTGATCAGCTAATTGTTGTTCCTCCATTGTTTTTGAAGAAGAGTAATGATATGTCTTGGCTTGCATGCGAATGGAATTTAAGTGAGGCAGAATTGTCTCTTTTCCAGAGTCATCAAAGTCCAGTGGCAAGACAAAAGTCAGAATGACTAGAGATAGCCCTGGATACAGTGAATGATGTTGGCATCTTTGACCAAGCTCTAAGTCTTCATAGTACCTGCCTCTGTTTCCTTAATTATTAAATTATTAAATTTAATTTTTATTAAAATAAAATTTTCTCATCCACCCAGGAAATTCTTCACATGCTTGAGCTAGACATCCCTCTAACTCACTAACAGATGTGAAACCTGTCAGTTACCCTCAACACGGTTTAGTCCATCTGTGGAGATGGTTTTACCAGGATGTGGCTGCTGAAAATGCTACAACTTCTTAGAGCCACAGAGGAGAAAGGTAATCACCAAAGGTAGATGAGCATCTTTACACCAGAGGTTCCAAAACATCCCATACGCTCCAGCTAGTACTGGGTGCTGAAACAAGTTAAATTTGCTCCTGAGTTTGCCAGCACTTGTGTTTCCTTTTCTGGGACAGGTGACCTCGTTATCTTGAAAGTCTAGAGGTCTATGAACAATGGTGGCATCATCTGAGCAGTTGTGTTTATAGCAAGTAAATGTTCTGGGCTGGAGAAAAAAACTCACTAGAAAGGAGATCAAGCTTGATTGTTTGAATGAACAGTGCCCAGAGAAAAGGTGAAATATTTGCACAATTGTGCTATATTCTTATGAGGCTCAAATATTAATTTCCCAAGTAATTATGATCATATTTATATTAAAGAATGCTATTCTAATCACTTTAAATGTATTCTTCAATGCTTTGAGGTTTAACATTGTTTTCCACTTAGGAAGAAATGACTTGTTTGATACCAGATTTATATTGAATATTGAAGATCTCTTTGATTTTTCCCTTTGGAGTCAGGAAGACATGAACCATAACCAATTCTATAACCTGCCCAAGAGAGTGGAGTGAAAGATTATTACCAATCCAAGAAGTGTGAGTATGAGAAGTCCAGTTACCCTGAGTAGAAGGTTTCCCCAATAATGAGCCCATGATAGGATCTCATAGCAGAGTACAAGATAAGGTAGGACAGATCTCTAAGACCTGTGGTCTCAGTCAAGTGGCACTTCTATGCTATGTTCTAGATTTATTTTTAATAATGATATATAATGAAACTATGTCACCTATACAACTCAGTGGATAGAACACATACCAGGACTCAGGAAGACCTGAGTTCAAATCTAGTTTCAGAGGTTTACTAGTTATGTGACCCTGGACACATCCCTTAACTCTGTTTGCCTCAATTTCCTCATCTGTAAAATGAGCAGGAGAAGGAAATGATAAACAATTCAAATATCTTTGGCAAGAAAACCCCAAAGTGGGTCAAAGAGTGGAACCTGACAGAAATGACTGAGCAACAACAACAACAACAAAAGAAAACTGTAAGTCTAAGCCCCCTGACTCACAACTTGTGATGTTTACTCAGATTGATTCTTTTGACCATGAAAGGTTGGGGAAAGTTTGTCATCATTATGGCCCCTATCTCTCCTTACAGAAATTCTATCAAGCTCCAGATGAGACAGGTACTAAGGAGGATGTTGCCACTGACTTGGGTTATTTTAGTAATCCTACTGCCAATTCCTGGATAGCAACTACAAATCTTAGAAGATGGACTTACTTGATAAACAAGGTGGCAAGGCAACCTTCCTTACATATTTACATTAAGAAGGTAAGAAAAATTATGTCGAAGTAAGCATGGTTTATAATCAGTCCATCCAATCCAGAATTCTGTCCCAAACGGTGACACTAAGGAATATATAACTTCAGCAATCAAAAGTTTCATCTTCATCTTATCACAGGAACTGTGGGATAACACTTCTCTGTAGCATATTTGCTATTCAGTTGTCTCAGTCACATCAGACTCTTTGTGATCCCATTTTGGTTTTCTTGGTCAAGATACTGGAGTTTTTACCATTCCCTTCTCTAGCTCATTTCTGTTAAATGTTATCTGTTATAAGGAAACTGGGAAAAATAGGGTTAAATGAGTTGCCCAGGGCCACACATTAAGGAAGTGTGTGAAGCTCCATTTGAACTCATAAAAATGAGTCTTCCTCATTCCAGATCTGGTGCTCTATCCAGAGGCTTACATACCAAAGAAGAAAAAAGTCAATGTGTTCTAATGTAAAAAACTGTGAAATATCTTCTCTAAGAACTAGGAAAAGCAAGTATAGTACCATTGGTCAGCTCGGTGGCATCATGAATAAATAGACAGCTGGAACCCAGAGTGAGGAAAACCTGAATCTGAATCCTGCCTCAGATACTTGATAGCTGTATGACCCTAAGCAAGTCACTTTAAACTCTGTCGGCCTCACTTTCCAACCTGGGCACCTTTCATGGCTGAGATTCACAATATTAGCTCCTTTGCTCTAAAGGTAAATACCATTAAAGAACTATTTGTTGTTAAGAAGGAAGACATTATAGTAATACCAGTCATTATTCTATCCTCGGCCATCTCTATCTTAAACTGTGAAATAATATAATAAAGAACTGAAAACAACTTGCAGTGTACATGCCCATGTAACCTGTTATGAACTTCAGCAGGATGTATTGGCTAACAGAGCATACGGGCAGGCACGGGGCCTTCAGCAAAAGACAGATCTACAGAGAAAAGGTCATAGGACCGTGGGTCTATAGCTAGATGGGACTTCCAAAATCATCTAGTCTGATCCCTTCATTTATAAATGAAGAAACTGAAACCTAGGGAGGTTATGTGATTTGTCCAAGGTCACACACAATGGTTGGAAGCATCTGAAGAGGATCACCAAGGCCCTATGAATCTACTGTCAATATCCTTTCCATTGCAACGTGGTACTGTATTGATAATTCTTTTGCTATGAAGAAAAATGGCTCAAAAGTAACCTTTTTAAAAATATTAAATGGGGGCAGATAGGTGGCTCAGTAGATAGAGAGACAGGCCTGGAGATGGGAGGTTCTCAGTTTAAATCTGGCTTCAGACACTTTCTAGATATATGACCATTAATTGATTAAAAAGTCACTTAATCCTAGATTTGCCCTATTATTCTTCTGCCTTAGTATTGATACTTCTAAGACAAAAGGTAAGGATTAAAAAAAACCTCCACTAAATGAAGCCCCCACTTCAATCATCTATACAATAATAATTTGTTTCTAAACCTGATTTGTGATTTTGTCAAAATGGGACTACTGATGAGGAACCCCTTCAACAAAGAAGATTGGTACCTTCCTTGTATTATCTAATCTTAAAGAATTCTGGGGAAATGGCGGGGAGTGGGAGAGATAGATTAAGAGGGTAAGTGTTCATCCTGGAGTTACAGAAGTCTATGTCTAAAGGGAGATTTGATCCCAGGTCTTCTTGTCTCCAAGTCCGCAACTCTGTCTACCACATAACATATTAACTTCGATTGGAATCCATTCAAATGCATATGGTGCCAGAATGAATGTTGAATCAATTGTTTCTAGTTACTGAGAATCCAGGAAAATGCTTTTTCTCATATAAATTGACCACAGCCTTATCCTCTGGGAAAATGACTCCTCATCCCCTGTTCCTGAAAGCTCCCAGAAGTACATACAGTTAACGTACAGTAAATATTTATTGTTAACAATAATAATGTATCCAATTTTTTTTGGTTGAAAGGATATTTTCTAACTTCTCACAGAATATTATGTAGAATGAATGCTGCTCTGTATAATGGTGAAAACTTTTGCAGTTGATTTTTTTAAATAATGATTTAAATATGTACACATTTGGAAACCATTGCCACTGCTCTGGTTCCGCAAAAGATGACAGGATCTTGAGAAGAACCCTGCCTATAGATTAAAGGGCTTTTAACTTCCAACAATTCAAAAGAAACTGAAGGTCAAATATTTAAAGCTAGAAATTGTCAAACTCAGATCAAATCAAAGAAGACCTAGGTGGCAATCTGGGGACTTCCAAGGTGGCTAGAGAATGTGGATTTCCAATACTTCTTGGCAAAATTGCCTCTTCTTCTTTGACTAGGAAAAACATGCTTTTATTTGTCAAGTTGTATTGAATTAGAAAATATTAAGACTTGTAGGTTTTAAAATTAATATTCAATGACTAAGGTATTATGTTTAATAAAGTTTTATTAATAATAAACTAACATAAAAAAACTAGAGTGAAAAGGTGCTAAACTTCAGCCGTGTTCGTGAAGAAGAGAGAGAGAGAGAGGAGCTACAGAACTTATAAAACAATAACGTGACCACGCAAATGTGGAGGCACAGGAGAGATTAAAGGGAATTTTGGGAAATATTCAGGGACTTCTGGGAGATGAAATCCAAAGGATATAACATTTCAACTTATACAGACTGAACAAGCTTCGCTAAGACTTTTCCATATTTCATTCTGGAATTCAGGTGTCCCTCTTTAGGATAAATAGATTTTACCATAGAGCCACAGATTCATAGCACGAAGGGATTTTAGAGGTCAAAATTGTCAAAGGCTATTTCAGAAAGTCATAAAGTTGGAGGGGGCAACTGGGTGGCTCAGTGGATTGAGAGCCAGGCCTAGAGATGAGGAAGTCCTGGGTTCAAATCTGGCCTTAAACACTTCCTAGATGTGTGACCCTGGGCAAGTCACTTAACCCCCATTGCTTAATCTTTATCACTCTTCTACCTTGAAGCATTGACTCTGTATTGTCAGAGTCAACCCAGTATTGACTCTGAGACAGAAGGTAAGAGTTAAAGGAAGAAAGAAAGAAAGAAAGAAAGAAAGAAAGAAAGAAAGAAAGAAAGAAAGAAAGAAAGAAAGAAAGAAAGAAAGAAAGAAAGAAAGAAAGAAAGAAAGAAAGAAAGAAAGAAAGAAAGAAAAAGAAAAAATCATGAAGTTCTACCTGCTGGTCACAACCTGTTCTGGAAGAATTGGTCTGCCTAAATTTGGGAGGATCACCATCTCTCAAAGATTGGTCACCAAACAATGAATATCCTGGGCCATAACAACGAATTCTAAGGAAGTGGTCTCCAAAGTAGGGAACATGCATGCTGAAAAGGGGACACAAGGCTACCTCCTGAAGTGTGGGGCCAACAGATCAGAAGATACTCCCACCATGGTAGTTAATTGCCCAATGTGGCTCAAGTATAACTTGGTCCACTCTTTTCACCCATTATCTCCCAATACTCCCCTACTCTTCCTAAATATGATTAGCTGGACCCAATGGCCGCTCAAGCTCTTTCCCAACCTCATACTCTTTTTACCTAGAATAGGGATAGTTATAACAGTGGCCTGGACACCCAGCCACTAGACTGACACTATGATAGTTGGCTCCTTCCAGGTGACTTAGCTGTACTACCTAAGCAAGTTAAGAGTCTGGCCTGCCCAGGCTTCTTTTCAGTAGAAGGCAGTGATTTTAATATAGAAATTTGCTTATTTGACTAGCAACTTGGATCAACTTAACTGTATAATTATAATTATTGTTTTTAAACTCTTACCTTCCATCTTAGAATCAATACTGTGTATTGGTTCCAAGACAAAGAGTGGTAAAGGCTAGGCAATGGGGGTTAAGTGACTTGCCCAGGGTCACGTAGCTAGGAAATTTTTGAAGCCAGATTTGAGCCTAGGACCTCTAGGCCTGGTTCTCAATGCACTGAGCCACCTAGCTGCCCCTATATAATTAAATATTAATAGGTAATTATTATTTACTAGTCCATCTTGACCCTCAGTATAAACATAGGGATTTAAAAAAATTTAAATTATGAAGCTTATTCATTCTAGCTTGTAATCTCAGTGTAAGTAGTGATAGACCAAACTGTTAAGTATAGCTTTAAAAATCTACTTTCTTATTTCTTATTTTTATTTTCATCTCAAAAGGAAGGTAATTAAGTTTTACTAATATTTGATAAATAAAAATAAAAGTTAATATTTAATAAATAAAGTATTTAACAAATAAATTTAATGATTTAATAAAATAAACATAAACTTCTAATACTAAATAAATAAGTGAAATTTAGTGGATTTTAGTAAAATAAATAAAATTTGGTAAAATAAAAATGAAAACTAATATTTAATAAATTTAATAAGAGGCAACATGGAAAATAGGTCTCAGGGTCAAAAAGACCTGACCAATTGTTTCTAAACATGATCTTTCAATATAGGTCTACTGATGAAGAACTCCCTTAACCAAGGTAGATTGGCACCTTTTCTACAGGTCTTAGTGAGTTCTAGGGAGAAGGAGAGGAAAGCATTTTTCATATGGCTATAGATAATTTTAATTTTTTCATCTGAGAACCACTTGTTCATATCATTTGACCATTTATCATTTGAGGAATACTTTGTATTCTTATAAATTTGACTCAGTTCTCTATATGTTTGAGAAATGAGACCTTTGTCAGAGACACAGGTTATACATTTTTCCCAATTTGCTTTTTCTCTCCTAATCTTGGTTGCTTTGGTTTTGTTTGTACAACCCCCTTTTAATTTAACGTAATAAAAATTATCTATTTAATTTTTTGCTAGGTTCTCTATGTCTTGTTTGGTCAAAAATTCTTCCTCTTGCCATAAGTCTGACAGGTAAACTTTCCCATGTTCCTCTAATTTGTTTATGGTATCATCGTTTATTTCTAGATCAAGTATCCATTTTGACTTTATCTTGGTGTATGGAGTAAGATGTTGGTCTATGCATAGATTCTGCCATATTGTTTTCCTGTTTTCCCAGCAGTTTTTGTGAGTTCTTCCCCTACTAGTTTAGATCTTTGGGTTTAACAAACACTAGGATATGATGGACATTAACTATTAGTTGATTATCTAGCATTCCATTGATCTATTACTCCATTTCTTAGACCATACCACATTGTTTTGATGATTACTACTTTATAGCATAGTTTGAAATCTGGTACAACTAGATCTCTTTCTTTCATGTATTTTTAAATTAATTTCCTTGATATTTTTGTCCTTTTATTCTTCCAGGTGAATTTTGTTATTATTTTTCCTAGTAACAGGAAATATTTTTGGATAGTTTGATTGGTATAGCACTAAATAGGTAAATTAATTTATGTAGGATTGTCACTTTTATTATATTGTTTTGGCTTATCCATGAGCAATTAATATTTTTCCAGTTGTTTAGATCTGACTTTATTTGCATGAAGTGCTTTGTAGTTGTGTTCATATAGTTGCTATGTTTCTTTTGGTAAATATACCTCCAGGTATTTTATATTGACTACAAGTATTTTACTTTTTCTTATTTTTTTATTATAAATATATTTTATTCTGTCAATTACATATAGTAACAAATTTCCACATAAACTTTCCTAAGCTTTTGATACAAATTGGATTCCTCCTTCCCTCCCCTCTCCTCCCCTCTCCAGAGCTGGTAAGCAATTCAATCTGGGTTATACATGTATTATCATGCAAAATATATTTTCATATTGGTTATTATTCTTTTTAAAAATTTATTTAGAATATTTTTCCATGGTTCCATGATTCGTGATTTCCTACCCTTCTTCACTCCCCCCTCCTGGAACTGACAAGCAATTCCACTGGGTTATACATGTATCATTGTTCAAAACCTATTTCCATGTTATTCATATTTGCATTAGAACAATCTTTTAACACCAAAACTCCAATTATATCCCCATTGAACCATGTGATCAATCAAATATTTTTCTTCTGCATTTCTGCTCCCACAGTTCTTTCTCTGGATGTAGACAGCATTCTTTCTCATAAATTCCTCTGGATTCTCCCAGGTCATTGCATTGCTGCTAATAGAGAAGTCTAATACATTTGATTGTGCCATAATGTATCCATCTCTGTGTACAATGTTCTGCTTCTGCTCCTTTCCCTCTGCAATATTGATTATTTTTCTAAAAGAATAGTCCTATAAAACAAAAGTCCAAAACAAAAATGCAAACAAACTTGCGAAAAATCGAATGATTTGATTTACATTCTGACTCCAATAGTTCTTTCTCTGGAGGTGGATAGCATTATTACTATTTAATATATTGAATAGTAATATTAATAAATAAAATAATAAATAATGAAATAAAACAACAGGTAATTAATATTTAATAATGAATAAATCATTAATAATTAAAATTTAATAAACAGATATTAATACTATAAAATATTCAAAGTACAAAAATTAAATTAAATATTAAAGACAATATCCTACCTCAGGGGGGCCTTCACCTCAGAGGAGAATATTCTATGTAAATAATGTATATTCTTGTATGTAATTGTTTTGCAAGGTTTTAGGTAAATTTGAATTATTAGCTTTAGTTTTTGTTTCTATAGAGCAGGGGTCAGCAACATATGGCTCTCGAGCCATATCTGGCTCCACCTCCCAACCAGCCAGTTGGGGCAGAGCCCCAGGATGTGCCCCAGGGGGCCCTTCAGCCCCTGCCCCATATTCCAGCACCTTCTGCCTCTATCCTCCTCATTAATGGCTCTCACGGCCAAAAAGGTTGCTGACCGTTGCTATAGAGTATAGTTAGAATTGTGTTATATCTGTAACTATAAATATTTGGAATTTTATGTAATGTGTAATTTGTATTTTGCAAGATTTTTTGCTTTCTTTCGTTCCTTTTTTCTTCCTCTCTTTATCTCTTTCTGTTTCAAATATAGAGTAGAGAATAGTTAGGTTAAATGATTCATTGGGGAAATGGGTCTCCCAAGGAATAACAGGAGGGAATATGTTATAAGCAATTTCTTAATTTCATTTATCTTGTTAGAAGCAGAAGTTTCTAGGTTAGAGAAAGTTAAGTAACATATCACTTGGACTCTTTAAGAGCAAAATTCTTCTAAATAGCCCTGGGTCACTTTAAGAGGCCTATTATAAAAAGGAGAAATGAGTTGGCTCTTGGCTCCATCTTCTCTGGCAATCTCAGAGAACAGGAGTGGCTGTTTGGGCTCTCTGTCAAGAGGTCTCTCTGTCAGTGGCTGGTGGCAGTTGGAGTTAAGAACAGATTTAAGGAGGTTGAAGAAGGAAAGACTTACTACTTCTAGTTAAGATAGTTACTGAGAAGTTTTCCTTTTCAGTACTTTGAGGCCTATTCTCCACAGCACTTTGAGGGGAACTGCAGAACTGTCTTATGTCTGTGTGTGACAGGATGCTTTCAACTGACAGTTAGAAGAATTTCTTAAGGAGTTCATTATAATTTAAGTTCATCATTAGCATAGATTTAGTTAGATAGAGAAATATTATTTAAGATAATAAGAATAATTTAAGGAGGTCAACTTTGTAGACAAGAAGACCCTGCAAATAAAGCACATAGATTTGGTGGGTTTTATTTAGAGATTTTTAGAATAAGGTTGAGAAATATCCTGTCTTATTCCTAACTCTTAGTTTCCTATCTCCAATTTCCTCTTCCTATCTCTTCCCATAGAAGAAAATAAATAAGGGTTGTATTAAACTGCTTCTGGCCTTCCATCCACCACCTGCAAATAGTTTAACCCTTGACAGCTTTAATTTGTTATAACAGCTGGGCATTACCATTTGGCTACTGATACTCAATACCATCATTAGATCATTTATAGTCATTCAAGCTTTAGCTTATCAATACAAGCTTTAGCTTTTAACAATAACAGCATTCTTTGTCATAAATCCCTCAGAACTGACCTGGATCATTGTACAGCATTCCTGTAAGATGCTAAGTCTATCACAGTTAATCATTCCACAATATTGCTGTTACCATGTATAATGTTCTACTGGTTCGACTTATTTCACTCTTCATCAGTTCATGTAGCTCTTTCCAGTTCTTTCTGATATCATCTTGTTCATCCATCATTCCTTATAGCACAATAGTATTCCACCATTAAAATATACCAAAATTTGTCTATAGATATTTTAAATGGAATTTTCTTTTTTATCTCTTGCTGTTGAACTCTTCTGATGATAGATAGAAATGGTGATGAGTTATGTGGGTTTATTTGTTTCTCTTAGTTTTTTGTTTGATTCTCTGGGGTCTGTCCTTTTCATTTTTGTTTTGCAATCACCAGTCCTTAACAAAATGTCTAGCACAGAATAGCCCCTTTCATTGAAATGAATTGAATTAAATTGAAATGAGGTGGTTTGAGAGTTACATTGATAGAAAGAGCATCCATGCCAAGGAAGTCATGGGTCCTTGAAATTTTGAAGTAAAATTCAGCAATACTATGAAATCAATATTTCTTCATAATTAAAGGTTTAAAAGTCATCTACTACTCTGAGGGACTTATGAGAAAGAAAGCTACCCACATTCAGAGGAAGAACTGTGGGAGTAAAAACGCAGAAGAAAAACAACTACTTGAACACATGGGTTGATGGGGATATGGTTTGGGATGTAGACTCTAAATGACCAGCCCAGTGCAACTATCAATAATGTGGAATTAGGTCTTGGTCAATGTAACATGTAAAACCCAGTGGAATTGTGCATTGGCTACAGAGAGGGTGGGAGAGAAACAACATGAATCATGTAACCATGGAAAAGTATTCTAAAAAAATAAAAAATTGAAATACAAAATAAAATAAAATAAAAAATAAAAGCCATCTACTATCTATAGGAAGCTTTGCTACTACTGCTATTTGCTAAGAAAATGGAAAGGAAATTGTAGTGTTAGATGTTGCTGCTAAAATATCACTTCAGGATTAAAAGGAAAAGGAATCAAAGGGTAGGGGACTGTTTATGTAATTATTTATGTCAGTTTATCTTAGATCAATTTCTTTTTTAAGTTCTCCAAAGGGAGAGGGGAAGCAGTTGTTTCCTGTACATATAACTTGCTTGGTCATGATCAACAGTTTGGGAACTGTAATGAGTAGTGCTTGTTATATATTCAGATATATATGTGTGTAAAAGTTGTAGTGGGGGTTCAGTCACGTCTGACTCTTTGTGATTCCATTTTGGATTTTCTTGGCAAATATACTGGAGCAATTTGTCATTTCCTTCTGCAGCTCATTTTACAGAGGAGTAAACTGAGGCAAATAGAATTAAGTGACTAGCCCAAGCTCACACAGCTAGTGTCAGAAGTTAGATCTGAACTCAGGTCTTCCTGGCTCCAAGCCCAGCACTCTATTAACTGTACTACCTAACTTTATGTATGTACACATGTGTCTGTATATGTACATATGTATGTGTGCATCATGTGTATATATTTATGTGTGTACATGTATATGTATATAGTGCATGTTTATGTGTGTGTGCGCACACACATCTGTGTGTCCACGTGCACGTGCTTTTTTGTTTCTCTACCAAAAAGTAATGAGGCTTGCTGTTCCCAGCTGAGATCTTCCTGCCCATACTTCCACTTTTACAAGCCTGATATCCCACTACTGGCAGCCAGTGCTTCAAAAGCATTAGATTGTGCTCAGTTAAAGGAAACATTAGACATTTTCAAATTCCCCTTCAGATTTCCTTAGGGAATCCTTTTTAGTTGCAAGATTCACATGAAAAGAAAAGAGCAGAATTTCCCTCATGAGCCGGCCAGCCATTTTTAACCCTGAAGAGATCATGCCTAAATGACTGTGTTGAAGTGTGGCATGAGGTCCTTACTGCTGTAAGGTGACTGGAAACACAGTGAGTCGCAGATAAGAGGATCTTAGTAAAAATTTGACAGGTGTCCATAGAAGGGAAACAGGAAGAAGACCGCAGAGCAGCATCAAGCAGAGTAATATAGTCATTTCTTTTGGTTCAGTTCTCACACTGGGATACCTCGGAATGAATGAGAAACAAAGAAAGAGAGTCTGCATTAAAGTTGGTCAGCAGTGCTTATTAAGCATTTACTCTGTGCGAAACACTGTGTTAAGTACTGGGGATACCAAGAAAGGTAAAAGACAGTCCTTGCTCTCAGGGAGCTTACAGTCTAATGGGGAGACAATGTGCAAACAATTATATATAAACAAAATATAGGCAGAATAAGTTGGAGATAATAAAAACAAGGAGAAGCAGTACCATGTAGTAGATCAGGAAAATTTCTCAGAGGGGAGATTTTGGCAGGCAATTTAAAGAAACAGGAGGAGAGATGAGGAGGCAAAAAATGTAAGTCATGGGGAAACAGCCATTTAAAATGTCAGGCAAAAAAAACAAGAAAAATTTTTTAAAAATGTCAGTCATCAGGAATGAAGTATGAAGAACAGCAAGGAGGCCAATGGGAGAGATTAGAGAACTTGGCGCTGAGAAAGGTGTTAGGAGACTGGAAAGATAAGACAGTTATGAAGAACTTTGAACACCAAAGGATTTTCTATTTGATTCCAGAGATGATAATGATCCATTTAGTTGATTACGTAGGGGAGCTTGGGAAGAACAAAGTTAGACCTGCCCTTCAGAAAGATTAATTTGACAGCTGAGTGAAGGATGGACAGGAGTGGGGAGTGAGGGTGTCCAACCAGAAAGGTTATTTGCAAGAGTCCAGGCATGAGGTGATAAGGGTCTGTACCAGGTGGGAAGGGGACTTATATGAGAGATGCTTAAAAAGGTAGTATCAAAAAGACTTGGCAACAGATTAGTTATAGGAGGTGAGAGAAAATGAAGACTTTAGGATGATAGCTAGTCACAAGCCTGGGTGATTAAGAGAATGGTCGTGCCCTCGAAATTATAGGGAATTTAGGAAGAAGGGAAGGATTTCAGAGGAAGGATAATGAGTTCAGTTTTGAACCTGTCAAGTTTAAGATGTTCAGTAGGCAGTTGGAGACATCAGTCTGGAAGTTAAGAAAGAGGTTAGGGTTGGATAAGTAAATCTGAGAATCCTCAGTGTAGATATGACCATTGAATCTATGGGAGCTAATGAAATTACTAAACAAAATAATGAAGAGGGAGAAGACAAAGGGACCCAGGCCAGAGCCACCGTTAGTGGCAAAGTAGACTAAGAAGGACTGGCCAGACAGACAGTGTTAAGAGAAAAGGAACCAGACAAAAATCTGAGCAAAACTGATTTTATTTTGAGAGCCTCAGGTCACAAAAGCCAGGATCTATAGGTACCCAATGTCGTCTGAGACCCTGAGTCTTAGGTGTTACAGGCTTTACAAGCATAGGCAGTGATTCAATGCTGTTCAAATAGAATGTTCTGAATAGGGGTTCTGAATAAGAACCAGGCACACCTCACCTCCCCTACCTTTTCTTCCCTCTCTTCCTTGGATGACTTGGTCATGAAACTGCAGAGTTCACAATCTCCAGTGCAAGGTAAGGGGAAGTATACAGGAACTTTAATAATAATAATTCCTATTCCTATTATATCATATTTTAATATACCATACTATATCTATTTCTATCTACTCATATGATTAATACATCTTATGTAGTTATTCAAATCAGCTAATAACTGGGGCCATCTTTTACTATAAGTCACATAGCTACAACCCATTACTTAACAAAATGATTAAAGGTTAATTAGTTAAATTTCTTCTTGCAATAGGAAGAGAATCAGGAAGATATTAAAGCTAGGACTAGGATGACTATAGATCAGGACAGATCAGGATTAAGTTCTAGGGTCTAGTGAGACTAAAGTTTCTAGATGAGAAAGGGAAACAGTCAGGGAGCCAGTCACTTTTGGGAAGGTAGGGTGATGCTCTGGTGAGCAGAGGATGAACTCTACGTAAGCAAGGGATTCAGCATTCAAGATTTCAGACCAGACAGGAGAGATTCATGTGGAAAACATGGGCAGGAAGATACAGATGAGAAATAGTTTCCAAGTATATAGGTTAAGTAAAAGCCCAGGAATATGCAACAGGTAGGAAGAAATGGTCAGATATCAAAGATTCAGAGTCCAGCATGAGGAATCATCAATCATCAACTTTCTGATTTTAAAGAAGAAGAAACTGAGATGAGAGCTTAAGTGACTTTCTCAGAATCACACAGCTAGTAAGTGTCCAAAGCTAGATTTGAATTCGAATTTTTTGGATTCTCAAATCGTTACTCTATCCACTGTGTCTGTCACCTGTTGCCTAAGTAACACACACAAAGTAGAAGAGACAAGTTGCAGATCCGAGTGATCTTATGAATTCTCTGCCTAGGATTTGAACTGGATGTGGGCAGAACTGAGCTCTTCGGAATCAAGAGGGTACAAATGGTCAAAAAAGAATGACAGGCTGGGAATCTAGTTGTACTCAATAGTAGGAGAAAAATTCATCTATTCTATACACTATATGAAAATTTCCAGAAAAGTAAACAGAAGGAAAAACAAAGCCTGGTGTCCAGTGCTTTTAAGATACTCATCTTTGACTGGCTTGAATGGCTTCTAATAACAAAAAAGAAAGGTATTATGAAGGACTTTAATTGGCCACATTCAATGCCAATAGTAATATAATTTGCCATGGCAGCTGATGCACACTTCCCTTGTAATAGTAATGCCTGCCTTATCAGCTTTAAAAAATAAAAACCCAAACTACATCTCCATCTTAAGGAAGATTCTTATATCCTTCCATTTTTTTTCTTTAAATTTTATCTGGTAATTTGGAGAGAGCCATGTGATCGTATTTGGCTCCCAGATAGGAAACAAATTTGATTCAATAGACTTCTCTTTTAAGGTGTAAATTTTGCATTTTGTATTTTATCCTATTGTATGGCAGAAGATATTTGAAACATCAGGAATTGCTGCAAGAATTAAAAAAAAATCCATGACTGTCCATGTAGTCATTTTCATAGAAGGAATGGAAGGAGTGGGACAGTCCAGACACTGTGAGGGCGTTTTTTTTCTGGTGTGCTCTCTTTATTGGACAGAAGGAAAATTACTTACTGCCTGTGTGGCCTTGGGGAAATCATTTCTCTCTCTGGACTTCAACTTCTTCCCAAAATGAGAGAGTTGGACTCTATGGCCTTTGAAGTCCCTTCTAGCTCTTGCAGCATTATCTCTGGTATAATGCTCTGTCATGATCCTTCTATAGCAAGGGTCGGCAACCTTTTTGGCTGTGAGAGACATAAACGCCACATTTTTTAAAATGTAATTTCGTGGGGGCAGCTGGGTAGCTCAGTGGATTGAGAGCCAGGCCTAGAGACGGGAGGTCCTAGGTTCAAATCTGGCCTCAGACACTTCCCAGCTGTGTGACCCTGGGCAAGTCACTTGACCCCCATTGCCTACCCTTACCACTCTTCTGCCTTGGAGCCAATACACAGTATTGACTCCAAGACGGAAGGTAAGGGTTTAAAAAAAAAAAATGTAATTTCGTGAGAGCCGTACAGTACTCACGGTGTACGCTCCTGTAACAGTGCCTGAAAAAAAAAAATTGACTTTATGGCTCCTGCAGAAAGAGCCATATATGGCCCTCAAAAGAGCCAGATATGGCTCGTGAGCCATACGTTGCCGACCCCTGTTCTATAGGATCTTTAAATTTCTTTGGTAAGATGTTCTCAATATGACTCGGATTCAGCATGAAAGGCCTTTGACAGTTTGAGCTTACCCTTTTGTTTAATTGGTACAGCCCTAGTCTCTCCCCTTCACAGAAACCAGAGATCAAAAAAAATTCATGAGGTCATCTTGTCAAAGCCCTGCGGGGTCAGCATAAGCCTGTTCTCTGCAGGACTGAGTAGAGAGCTTCATTCAGGCATATTTGAAAGGATTTGAGTAATGTGGCTTCCACCACTTCCTTTGGCAAGCTTCAGCATTCCCAGACTAAGACAGTCATTTAGCTTGTTCAAGATGGTTGGTTTGTCATGGGGGCCATTGTTTCCCAGGAACAAATTCACCCAAACTCTGAGTTGCATGATAAAGGCTATATCATGGGCATACAGAGGTAGCTTGGCTCAGAGAGACCCCATCCTCAGAAATGTTGTTCATGTTTTCCAGGTTGGGACCTTATAGTTTCATCCATTCCATTAGTATCCTTTACCTTAGACCCATCACTGTTTATTTTTTAATTTCATTTTATTTTTTCAGTTAATAAGTATTTTCATGCCTCTTCTAACCCACCCACCCCATTAAAAAAATAGAAACACAAACCTTTTAAATAAATATGCATTGTCATCCTTAGGTATTTAAATAAAAATGGGCCAATGGCATCAAGAGAGCCAAAAATACAAATAAAGTACATAAAGATTTGTCGAGAACATTACATAATTATCTCATCTATCAGGAAGATAGATAAGCAGAGAGACACAAGATACATAAATTGATAGATACATAGATAGATAAGTAGACAAGTAGATAGATAAAGGAGGGAGGATAGATAAATGGAGAGACACAAGATATGAGTTGATAGATACATAGTGTAGGAATTAAATTTTAATAGTTTGACTAAAATACATGAAAATTATAAATAATATGGTGGTTTTTGATTTAAAATATTATAACTCAAAGTCAAAATGACTTTTAATAGCTTTTATTTACAAAAGAGGTGGAAAGAGTAAAAGTAGAGAAATACAAAAAGGAATAGAGAAGATGTCTAGCCTATCACACTAAATATTGCTCTGGTGCTTGACTCAGCCAAGCACAACTCATTAACCCTCTCAACCAAAGTTAAACTCTCTCTGGAAGTCAGGAAAGAAAATCCAGCTATTCACTTACCCAAATTCCCTCCAAGAGGCAGGTCAAGACTACTCGAGCTGAAGATGACTCCTGAAGATGACTCTTCCTGAAGCCAACTCTCTTCTTGAAGCCAACTTCCCAGCCTCAGATATTTAGGGAACTTTTATAGTGGCTTCATGTCCCTTCCCCTCTTCATAGGGGCCAATCACAGCTTCCAAATTGCCCAGCACTGCCCAGGAGGGCAGTGTCTGGTGGGATCCACTTCTCATCACTGAAGGTGTTAGGTACTTATTAGGGATACTAAAAGAAAGAGTTGACTAAATGTTAACTCAAAGTAGACAAAGAGAATAAAGAATTCTCTTTCAATAGATAAGTAGACAGAATAGATAGATAAATGAGGATAGATAAGTAGAGAGAAACAAGAAACATAAGTAGATAGATACATAGATAAGTAGACAAGTAGATAGATAAAGGGGGATAGATTAAGTAGAGAGACACAAGATACATAGGTTGATAGATACATAGATAGATAAGTAGGTAGAGAGATAGATAGATGGATAGACAGACATATAGGTAAGTAAACAGACATACAGATAGGTAAAGAGATATATAACAAGAGAGATACATACATATCCACAATGATCACAAGGTAGTTTTAGAAAACATAAACTTGCAGTATAGGATTAAATAATAAATTTCTATTTGTAAGCCTCCACTTAGTTTCTTCCACTCAGGTGTAAAATAAAATCAAGGATTTCTGGCATCTGGCTTAAGATATTTTATAAATCCAAAGCTAAGGAAAATGTTCTATTTCACCCCATATAAAGATCTCAAAGCTAAATTCCAGTCTACCTTTCCAATCTTCTCTCATACATAACTACAATTTACCTACTCTCTGTTCCATATAAATTGGACTAGTCATTTATTCAGTCATGACCTAGTCACCCCATTTTGGGGTTTTCTTGACTATTGGAGTGGTTTGCCAATTCCTTTTCCAGCTCGTTTTACAGATGAGAAAACTGAGGTCAGCACAGTTAAATGTCTTACCCAGAATCACATAGCTAGTAAGCATCTGAAGCCAGATTTGAACTCCACTCTATATTGACTCCAGACTTGACACTCTCTCCACTAAACTACTCAGCTGTCCCAAATGCTTCCCTGCTTTCATCCACAGATATTCTGTGTCTGGATTGTCTTTCCTTTTCCAGGTCTTTCCACAAAATACTCTTCCTGAGCAGAGATAGGAGTTTAGCACAAACACTTCCATCAAGGGTTAGACTCATTTCTTGCATCCATCCCCTTCTCTCCTTACATTTCTCACCATGATTATTGCAACAACTTCCTAATTATCCTCCTGGCCTTTTCCTCTTTCTTGTCCCTCCAATCCAACCTTCCTTCGCGAAGTCATTAAAATCATCTTCCTAAGCCATGGGTTTGACCATGTCATTCCCTGCCCTCCTCAAAAATCTATTGCCTGTAGGCTTGAAACTAACTTCTTAGTTTAGCATTCAAGTCCTTTTTCAATCTGGCTCTGAGCTATCTTTCTAGCCTTGTTTTGCATTATTGTTTTTTTATATTCCAGCGAAATAGAACAACCACCTCAATTATTTGTTCCCCAGATTTGCTTCACACACTCTCTATCCCCCATTCCTAGAAGATCATCCCAGCAGTTAGGTGATACAGTAAATAGAACTCTATGCCTAGAGTCAGGAAGGCCTGTGTTCAAATCCAACCTCATCACACACTAGCTGTGTGACCCTGGGGGAGTCACTTAATTTGTCTGCCAAAGTTTCCTCAACTATAAAATGGGGATAATAACAACACCTACCTCCCAGGATGGTTGTAAAGGTCAAATGAGATAATAATAGTAAAAGCACTGAGAACGATTTTTGGAATGTAGTAGGCACTAACACAAATGTTGGCTATTGATAATAATAATAATAATAATCCTTATTTCTATCTTATTTTCTTTCAAATCTCTTCCTCTTAAATCCCAGTTCAAAGGTTATCTCCTCTAAGAAATTTTCCCTGAGAAGACCTTTTTGAATCAATGCAGAGCAAAGTATAGAACTAGAAGAACCATTCACACAAGGAGAACAACATTATAGAGGGGAAAAAAAAAACAATTTTGAAAAACTTAAGAACTCTCATCAGTGCAAAGATAAACCACAAGTCCAAAAGAATGAAGATGAAACACTCCACTTGCCTCTTGACAAAGAGATGATGAACTTAAAATATAAAAAGAGACATTCATCTTCAGGCTTGGCCAACGTGGGAATTTGTTTGGCCAGACTATACAGCTATGTATTGAAGGCTTTATTTTTCAGGGGTTTTCCTTTGATTTGTTTTAGTTTTTGCTCTATGGCAGAATGAAGTAGGGAAACAGCAGGAGGGACAAGTTCCTTTTTTTTTAAAGAAAAGAATATATTTATTTGTGCTATGATATGCTAAATTTATTCCAATACAACTTATTGCCATGCAGTGGTGTTGCTCTGAATGAAAACTCAGGCACTAAACCACACTGCCCAAAAGGAATGGTGAAAATATACTTTAGCATCTTCTACCAAAAAAAAAGTTTTTCAATGCACAGCCCTGATTAGATAGGACTGAAATTGATACTGCTGCCTTTGTTAATAAACAAGGAGTATTTACTTAAAAAAATATGTTAAATGAAAGGGACTTAAAGTAGATACCATTTGTGATTTTGTCATTGTACCAATGTAAAATATATGCTGAGTAGTTAGATAAAAATTAAATTAAAATCTTTCCTGATCTCATCAATTGATATTGCTCTAATCTCTTCAAATTACTTTCAGTTACTTCTCTGTGTAGCTGTTGCATCCCAATCAGTAGAATATAAACTCTCTGAAGGTGAAGATTACTTTGTTTTTGTTTATGTATCTCCATTTATGTTATTCACGTAAGAGGCATTTAAATGTTTTCTGATTTGGGTTAAAATGAATCTAGCCATATCATCTACTCAAAAATTATTGACTCCTTAATATCTAATAAATCAAATTCTAATCCATTTGATTAGTATTTAAGACCTTTGACAAATCTAGCAATGAACTTTCCAGCTTGAGCCAAAATGGATAATCCTCTACCCCAAAACATATTGTCTGCATTCTTTTCTTTTTTTTAAACATTTTTTTAAACCCTTGTACTTCGGTGTATTGTCTCATAGGTGGAAGAGTGGTAAGGGTGGGCAATGGGGGTCAAGTGACTTGCCCAGGGTCACACAGCTGGGAAGTGGCTGAGGCCGGGTTTGAACCTAGGACCTCCTGTCTCTAGGCCTGACTCTCACTCCACTGAGCTACCCAGCTGCCCCCGTCTGCATTCTTTTTTGAATTTTTAAAAAGTTTTTAATTTTTAAAAATTTTTTATTGATTGTCCGAATTCTTAACTCCATATCTTTGTTGTTCAATTCTATCAGCCTCTTCATGATCCATTTGGGGTTTTCTTGGCAAAAAATATTGGAGTGATTTGCCATGTCCTTCTCTAGTTCATTTCACAGATGAGAAATTGAGGCAAACAAGGTTAAGTGACTTGCTCAGGGTCATGCAGCTAAAAAGTGACTGAGGCCAAATTTGAACTCAGATCTTCCTGACACCAGGCCCTGGCACTGTATCCACTGAGCCAACTAGGTGCCTTCCCTATATTTAAAAAAAATTTTTTTAAATTTAAATTTAATTTTTTTAAACCCTTACCTTCTGTCTTAGAATCAATACCATGTATTGGTTCCAATACAGAAGAGTGGTAAGGGCTAGGCAATGGGGGTTAAGTGACTTGCCCAGGGTCACACAGATAGGAAACATCTGAGGTCACATTTGAACCCAAGACCTCCTGTCTCTAGCCCTGGTTCTCAATCCACTGAACCACCCAACTGCTCTCTCCTTCCTATATCTTTCTTTAGACTGATCTTTATGCCTGACTATCCTTTTTCAACTATTGAATTTCTGCCTATCCTTTAAAGCCCTATGCAAACACCATCTCCACAAAGTCTTTTCATCCCTCCAAGTCTAGAAGGACTTTTTCTTCCTTGGATCTCCTAAAGCAGTGATTCCCAAAGTGGTCGCCACCGCCCCCTGGTGGGTGCTGCAGAGATCCAGGAAGACGGTGATGGCCACAGGTGCATTTATCTTTCCTATTAATTGCTATTAAAATTTAAAAAAAATTAATTTCCAGGGGGCTAAGTAATATATTTTCTGGAAAGGGGGCGGTAGGCTAAAAAAGTTTGGGAACCACTGTCCTAAAGCATTTTATCAGGCTTTTCTTGCCAGTAACATTCTTTTGTATCCGATTTATCCAGGTATTATTTCCCTCTACTCATCTCTAAGCATCCTTATCTATACTTTGTATCTTACTGGGAATGAAAGGTGGGGGGAAGGATACATATAGCAGGTGCTTAAAATTTTTTATTCAAATTCGTAAGATTTAGAACTAAAAGGGAGCAGGCAGGTCATCTAATCAAATCTTTCATTTTATGGAATTGAATCAAAAGGAGTGATTATGAGAAAATCACTTAAGCTCCCCAGACCTCAGTTTCCTCATTTATAAAAAGAAGTCATTGGACCTTATGATCTCTCAGATCCCTTCCATTCTAAGTCCTGTGAAACCTGTGCACAAATCTTTTGAATCGAATCTTTTATGGTCCTTAAGACCCCTAAACAGCCAAACAGTTAATGACATGTAACTCCTTACTGTTCAGAACAAAGGAATATTTTCTGTGGCCTACACAAGTAATAAATTTAACCTCCTGACTCCAGGTTTCCAGATGCCTGGGGGATGGGCAGTGGTCAGGGAAGGGTTCTGGCTAAACTTCAAATCCTTGGATTGCTAATTTGCTCAGGAGAAGGTAAGAAGTTTTAAGAAAAAAGAATAGCACAGGCCATGCTGTCTCACATCAAGAAAACTTCAACATATTTCATTATCCCTTCAAAAATAGAGAAAAGAGATCTTAACTAATCTGAAGCTAACAGGTCTAAATCCTATAATTAATCAATATAATCATATAACAAATCATATATACATATATCTATATATATATATATAGTCATATATAGGATGGGGGGTGGGGCGGTTAGTGATTTATTTGTGAAAAAAATTCCATTCCCAGTGCTTGTAAAATACTCTCTATTATGTGTTATGAAGGAATTGGCCAAGGTGCATGATTTTGGGGAAAAAATGCTTTTAAGTCTTTTTTTCCATTTGAGACTGACTTGCAATAAGCAATTCCAGAAGCTTTCTGGGCAGTATTGCCAAAGAGAAAAGAAAAGTAGGTGGGGCAACCACTTACCCCCAAAAGGGAACTTTTTAATTTTTTTAAGTCTTAGCATTCAATTCATTAAACCTGTAGGCACAACTCTTCTGTTCCTGCAAAGGGTCGAGGATGCCTCAAAGAGGCACTGATTTTCAGCCTCCAATGGCAACAGGCTTAACTACTTGGAATCTGTTTTCCTGGCAGATTCCAGATATTGTCATGGCTTAAACAACAAAAAAAGTGGGGGGGGGCGCTTCAAATACTACTCAAAGGAAGTGGGAGCCATATAACTATAATGACCTATGCTTTTTTATTAAACCCTTAACTTCTGTGTATTGGCTCCTAGGTGGAAGAGTGGTAAGGGTGGGCAATGGGGGGCCAAGTGACTTGCCCAGAGTCACATAGCTGGGAAGTGTGTGAGGTCAGATTTTGTTGCAATGCTTAGAGAGGAGTAAGGGAATAGTGTAGTTTAGTCCTAGAGTAAGTGTAGAATTCCTTAGGAACTTAGGGACCTGGAAATGTGGCAGGTTGCAAATTTCCAAAAGACAAATATTGTAGTGCAGGGATTTTGTAATATATAATATAAAATATGCAAAATCCCTGCACCACAATTTGAACCTAGGACCTCCTGTCTCTAGACCTGGCTCTCAATCCACTGAGCTACCCAGCTGCCCCTGGATGAGGACCTTTCAATGAATGTACTGCCCGCCAGAGATTATTTAAGAGTAGCAGAGGGAAGACGACAAGAAGGGATGAGCATCATCCTCACTGACCTCACAGATGGCAAAACTATTCTTGCAGGCAAACGCTGGATGTTCCCTAGATTTCCCAGGCTGGGACTTGGGACAGCCCAGTATAACAAGTATAGCCAGTCTGCGAGGGAGCAGGATAAACCAACCTCCGGGTTCTGGGGCTGGAACGTTGCACTTTGGCCCCTCCTATAAAAAGAGACCCAATTCATTGGTGAAAATCCCAAGATGCCCATGAATGTCCTAGAATTTATTTATGATCCCAACTGACTAAAGTTGCTAGGGACCTCCTCCCCCAAATCCGGGCTCCCTTTACTGGGATTTTACAAGACCCAGATTTCCTCACAGATACTTAATTAGCATTCTTTTGGTTTTCCACTAAGTTGCTTTGCAAATGCTGCACTCAGATCTCAGGCACTAGCCTGCAGAGGTCCCTGAAGCACGAATTTCCAACAAGGTTTTTTCTAAGGCTCTGCATTCATCCCAAAAGGGCCCAGCCTTCCCTTTTTTCAAACCCTTCAATGGCTATGTTAATGAAACAGTTGGAAGCTACTGTGACTTACCAGCTGCCAATTGGAGAATTCCTCTGCTGGGAAGACTCAAGCATCTCAACTCCTGATATGTTACATTTGAAAAAGAAAAGGGTCTAAGGCAATGGAGAACTGGGGCAAGGGAGATTGGGAAGCTCTCCAATACTCCTAGCTTTGTGTGGAGATGTAAAAGATCTCAATCTTCTGGGTTATTGGTAATAAATAGCTGTTCTGGGCAGTTTGGCACAATAAGAGCTGATGAAATGGGGACTCTCTTAGAGAGAGCCATCAATTAAGGAAAAGAAGAGCTGCCTTGAGCAATGTGACCTCAGTCGCAGAGAAGCACATGGGTCATATTTGCGATTTACAGCAATTATTTCTCTGTCTGGGATTTGTCTTTAAATAGAAATCTCATACAATACAATTTCACAGGGATCTCTGCCAGGCACAAGACCCTTCTAGGGAATAAAACTACATGAAAAGCGTTATGTGGGTTTGGGAGACGCTTGTATAAAAGAACCCAGCTGTTTGAATCTTTATAGTCTTATTGCCTGCTTTTCAAAGGCAAAGCTAATTTTTTAAATAATTGGAGAGAGACAGCTAGGCAGCTCAGTGGATAGAGACCAAAGTCTGAAGACAGAGGTCCTGGGTTCAGATTTGATCTCAGACACTACCTAGTTGTGTGGCCCTGGGCAAGTCATTTAACCCCAATCACCTAGTGCTTACTGCTCTTCTGCTTTGGAACCAATACATAATTCTAAGACAGAAGGTAAGAGTTTAAGAGGGAGAGAGAGAGAGAGAGAGAGAGAGACAGAGAGACACAGAGAGAGACAGAGACAGAGAGAGAGAGAGACACAGAGAGAGACAGAGACAGAGAGAGAGAGAAAGAGACAGAGAGAGAGAGAGACAGAGAGAGAGAGAGAGAGACAGAGAGACAGAGAGACAGAGAGATAGAGAGACAGAGAGGAGAGAAAGTGAGAAAGAAAAGAGAGAAAAAGAGAGAAAGAAAAGAGAAAGGCAGAAAGAAAAGAGAAAGAAATACAGAAAGAAAGAGAGAAAGAGAAAGAAAGAGAGAGAAAAAAGAGAAAGAAAGAAGGAAGGAAGGAGAGAGAGAGATGATGATGTTGATGATCGAAAAGTGCAGGGGTTAGTAAAGTAGCCTCTTTAGAGCTGTAGCAACTCCAGTGTAGACTGGCAGCTTCCACACCCTGTGAATCAGGGCATATTTATGGGGGTCTGGTAGCTTGGCATCCCCCATTCCAAACTCAGGTGGAAGTATGTTTTGGGGTTTTTTGCCATAGGGAATAAGGAGCATTGCCATACTGGGGGATTCTTCTGGAATGCCAGAGTCCCCAGTGCACAGGTTCCATGTTCCCTCATTGTCTACCTTGTCATCATTTGTCAAGGTGCTGAGATCTTACTAGGCCTTCTAGGATGAGAACATGGCAGAGGGGATGTGGTACATTGGAGGATCACTATAGGTAATTAATTATGTCTTTCTGTTCCAAAAGTAATTAATAAAATAGATTAAGCACAAAGCTGATGCCCAATATAGAATATTACAGATCCAGTACACAGAGTGGGTAATTGGTCAGTCTGTAATTCATGCTTGACTAAATGTTGAAACTCTAGGTTTTGCAGTTGATGTTTAACCAGGGCTCACTAGTGAGAAACATAAGATTTTAGAGTATGAGGGTCCTGTTCCTATTGCTAATCATCACTGCCCACTGTCAGCCCACATCAATTTCAGTCATGCCTGACTCTTTGGGGCCCTATTTGAGGTTTTCTTGGCAGAAATTCTGGAGTGGTTTGCCATTTTCCTCTCCAAATCATTTTGCAGATAAGGAAACTGAGGCAAACAAGTTTAAGTGACTCATCCAGAGTCACTCAGCTAAAGTGTTTGAAACCAGATTCAAACTCAGGTCCTGACTCCAGGTCCCTCATTCTATCAACTGTGCCTTCAGCCTGTGACTTTGTCCTGTGGTCTGCATAATCAATAGATCCTGACAAAGGGCATCACAGCCACCAGCCCTGATAAGCCTTAACAGCAGATACTGTTTAGATCTTCATGAGAATCACATCATCCCCCCAAACTGGCTGAGAAAGGACCCTGGCAGGCCAGAAAATTGTGTGGAAGTCCTGAAGGATGGAGGCCAAAGCATTTAGTAAAGTTTTTACAACTCATTTCACTTTACCCTTCACCAATGGTGGGTATCATTACCTTTACTTGCTTAGTTAGTGCAAGAGATGGGCTATGCCAGAAGTGCAGTGAGGTCAGTTTGCAATCTAGAATGTCTCTGAACAAGTCTAAACAAGGGCTGAACCCACTGACCCCAACTGATTGTGGCTTTCATCAAGGCTTTGTTATATACCGTTAAAATCTGTATTAAATAAATCCAAGTGGGGACAAAAATAAAAGTGGTAAATTTCTCCTTTGTGAGTCTGATCAGAAACTTCTGGTTTCTTAGGATATTTAATAAAATCTTTATACATCTCTGCAGTTACTTTTGGATATGTTTCTTCCCCCTCCCCAATTCTTTCTTTCATTTAATTCATTCAAAAAACATTTATTAAGCACCTACTATGTGTCAGACTCTGCTAAGTTCTGGGGATACAAAAAAATGTAAAAGACAGTCACTGCTCTCAAGGAGCTCATAATCTAATGGATTCAGACTCCTATTGTCTTCTTCCAAGATGAAATTTAGGATGATAAATTTGAAAAGACTTTCAAATATCTTTCCTTCCCTCTCAGCTAACTTATATTCTCTTGGATTGTTAAACTGAACTTTGTTGTTTTCCAAACATATTCTGTACTTTGCCCTTTCCACATCTTTGTTCAAATCATCCCTTCTCCCTGGAATGTCCTTTTTGGGTTTCTTCTCCACCTTTTTTTTAACCTGTTGAAATACTATATTAGTCCTTCAAGGCCAGTCATCTCAAATGCAACTCTCTCTGAAGCAGTATGCTCTGAGTTCACCCTCCCAGAGCCAAACAAGTTATTATTGCACCCCCCCTCAGAGTTCTAAGGAGTACCCTGAGAAGTTTTGTTTTGCTTTGTTTTCACTGGTGGTGCTTGTCTTTCTATTATTTCTATTAGCTTGAGCCCAGTTGGCTATTTTCTTCCTTCCTCCATATTTAGCCATTTAATATTAATTCCTTTTTAACAAAGGAAACTTTGAAGATACAGAAATAATAAAAGTGCCAACATTCCCTCCAAACATCTTAGGGCCACATTCTCCCCTATCCATCACACTGGTCTTACTCGTTTCATGCCAATGCAGCCTCACTGCCAGATAAGTCCTTGTCTCAGCTACCACAGGGTTGGTATCCAAAGGTCACTCCTGAAAGTCAAGTCTTACCCTTTGGGGTATCAATGATGAGCTGGCTGCTGCCCTGGGACACTGGCATGCTAGACCAGTGGGATATTACTCTCCCTTTATTTAAAATTAAATAACAAATGGGGAGAAAGACCAAGAGGCCATGCATGTATTCCCAGGGCCACAGGGTTCTAAGCCTCTCTTTGTATAAATTTGTCTCTCACCAGAAACCATGAACTGAATCAGAGAGATCCACCAGCATCGAAAAATCAAATAAAACATAGCTGAAGAGGTAAAACAACCAAGGTCAACAACTGGCATTTTTTCAAAGGCAGTTTCAGTTCTGGCTATTCAGCCCATAGAAAAAGGTTCCTCCTGAGCACTTGGTTAGCAGACCGGAACCAATGATAAATTGTCTAAGTCTCACAAAGGCACTTTCAGAACACATCATCACAGTTCTCCCAGACACAGACTCTCCAGACTTTCCATAGGGGAAATGTGGGTCAGAGAAGTGTGATGATATGTTCTGAATATACACCAGTCCCTTTTTCAACTCCATAAAATTTTCTCGGATCCTTAGGGACAAAAGAACAATCCTAGAATCAGAGGTCTGAGATTTGCCTCCAGAAAAGTTTCTTTTGAGAAAGCAAAAGGAATATTGACTATAATCATCAGTTGGATTTGCTCATGCTGCCATTTCCCCCAGGATTTTCTGATACATAACAATAATCCTTTGCAACTATAAGTTAAGCTTAAATGGGGGCCACCAATTGAATCCTGACCAGAATGTTCCAACTGAACCTGAACTGGGAGCAGCCTTAGAGACTCTTCTTCTCTCAAAAAGGAACAACTTCAAAAATGTTCCTGTTAAAAGTAACTGTTATCAGCCTATCCCCCTGGACTGCAAATCCACTTCAAGAATTTGCTTTTGCACCCTTTCCCTCAAGCTATATTTTTCTTCTTTTTCTCCTCATTCTGATACAATAAAAAGTTAACTAATTCTTGAATTTAATGGGTTTCTCTCCCTAGGAAAAGTGTTCCCACCTGCAACCCATTCTGCTGAGAATACAGCGAACATGTCCTTTGTCTCTCCCTGTTTCTGGTGTCTTTCTCTCATTCAGTCTGACTCTGGTCTTGTGGAGTCAGATACGCAAGGAAGGTAAGTGGGTTGACATTTTCCATAATTCCTTCCAATAAGTTTCACTTAAGGACCCACTATGGCAGATCCAATTTTAAGCATTCTGCTATTATACCAGACAAGGTTTTGATTCAAATGAAAACTGTGACTTCTTCAAAAACCACTTCCCCCAAATTGTTTTTATTTTATTCTCTGGATATAGTTACTCCAAAATCATTCAGTCCCAGCACTGAGGAAATCAGATGAAAAGATATTTAATTGCTTCTAACTTTTAAGCAGATTAAGAGTTGGTCCCCTGTGTAGTTGTTCTCAGAAGTCTTTTCTTAACTCTGAGATTCTATGATTCTTATTTGAGAGAATTCTCTAGAGATTACTAGAGGTAAGTAGAGATAAATATTGCATTGTTGTTGTGCATTTCAGTTGCGTCTGACTCTTCATTTACCCTGTTTGCGGTTTTCTTGGCAAAGATACTAGAATGGTTTGCCATTTCTTTCTTCAGCTCATTTTATAAAGGAGGAAACTGAGGTAGAGGATTAAGCAACTTGCCCAGAGTCACACAGCTAGTCAGTACTTATCTGAGGCCAAATATGAACTCTGAAAGATGAATCTTCCTGATTCTGTGCCTGGCATTCTACCCGCTGTGCCACCTAGCTGCCCTAAATAATGCCTTGCATCACCTCTGCCCACAAGCCTTTTAATTACAAGTAACTTTGGAGGTTTTGTTGCCATCCCAACAAATATAATTCTATAGGTCCAAGTACATGGTTGATTAAATCAATCAATCAGAAGTATCAGGTATGAGTAAATCCTTAATATGAGAGGATTATGGGGTCAGGCAGGTAGCTCAGTGCATTGAGAGCCAGACCCAGGAATGGGAGGTCCTGGGTTCAAATTTGACCTCAGACCTGGCTCTATGATCCTGGCAAGTAACTTAATCTCCATTGCCTAATCTTTACCCCTCTTCTGCCTTGGAACCAATACATAATATTGATTCTAAGATGGAAGGTAAGGGTTTTTAAAAATATAGATATATGGGAGGATTATATGGATAAAAAGTAGATGATATCACATAGAAAATATCTTGTGATTGGTTGAGATCAAATAAAACAAATTGGGTCATAGATTTTTAAAAATAGCAAGCCAGTTCAGAGTCTGAATGCTAAGCTGTGAATCAATCTAGTGGTGAAGTGTTTCAATTATGAAGATTCCAGTTCAAGAGTTGGAACAGAATTGTTGAGAAGGAATCACTCTCTAGGGGAGGAAAGTTGCTCTTTCTCTCTCCTCTGAGACCCTCTCCTGCCCCTCCACCAACTAGGTCATATGAGAGGCTGGACCAGTAACAGACAGTGCATCCATCTGAGATCAGAGATCTTGTACCAGTAGGAGACAATACCTCCTAGTGACAATCCCCAAAGAGAAGGTAGCTTCAAAAGTGAAGCTTTTACCCATGGAGTAGCTGGGTAGCTCAGTGTATACAGAGTCAGACCTCAAGATGGGAGGTCTCAAGTTCATATCTGAAATCAGACACTTTCTAGCTGGGCAAGTCCCTTAACCCTTATTGCTCTTCTGCCTTGGAACCAATACTTAGTATGTATTCCAAGATGGAAGGGAAGCATTATTTTTTTTTAAATAAAAGTGTTGCTCCTTTTGGAAGAGAATAGTGTCAGCTGTGGACTCTATAAAGTCACTCACTGACTCTTGGAGTTCAGCTGAGAGATAAATCCAAAAGAAACTTCATGAGGACTCTACACAGGCACAAAGGGACTTTTAGCAACCAGAAGCTGTGAATTAGCCTTTTGTCACATGCATTCTCTGTCATGTATCTTATTCTCTACCTTTGTACTTTTAAGTTTTTACCCCCTTTCCCCATGAGCCACATGCATCTGTGGAAGTGTTCCCCAGACTTTTGGGAGGGAATATTTTTATAGCTACTGTTCTTTCTATACCATCTTAACAAATACCTTTGCTAGAAGGCTCATTTGTTCTGGATAATTATTAGGGAGGAACACACCAATGGGAGCTTGGGAATAGAAACTCATCTCTCAGAGTTATCTCTATCTCTCTGAGTATCAAAAGCTGCCCTCTGGGGACTCAATCCAACAGTACAAATGGGAATTAAAGAAGCATTGCAGAGGGAGTGCCAAACATATATTTCAATGCAGTCTGACATCCAACTGTCAAAGTTAGACTGCCTTCAAAGTAATCAGACTAGCCAAGATTTTATTCTGTTTTTTTTTAATAGAAGTACTTCCCAAGGGCAAAGCATCTTCTTAAGCTAAAGCATTCTGCAGTATATTTCTTTCCTTGGAGAGAACATTATAGAGGTCCCTTATTTCCTCCTGATCTTTGTCTCCTGAGTAAAGTGTTCATTAACATAAAATTATAATACATTTACATGTATCACCTGGGACGGTGCCTCCTTAGCAGAGTGAGGTGCAATAGAGATATGGTGCTTTCCCTGCTTTTCTCAGGCTTTCTCTGCCCCAACCTCATTCATCCTGCTTCCTGAGCAATAGCTCTAAGGGCTAGGCTAATTTGTGCATAAAGATGACCTCTCAATAAATGATTTTTTTCTTGATTTTACTAGGGCAGCAGTATCCCAAGGTATCTTATCGTGGGTCTCTGACGTTTCTCTAAGGGGTGATATCTGGACCCAGTCTCATTTTTGTCCATGTCCATCTCAGAAACCATCCAGGTTAACCAATTGGCTACCATAACAAGGTAGATCATCATTTTCTAATTTGAGTCAGGACATTTGGGTACATAATAAAAACAATAATAACTTATAAAACAGAATAGCAATATAACTTAATATTTATAACATGTATATATTATATATATAATATATAACTTATAGTAAATTAATAATAACTTAACAAAACAGAATAGCAATATCACTTTAAATAGCTCTTTTAGGTTTACAAAGAAAGAGCATTAACGTGGAATCAGAGGACCTCGGTTCACATTCTTTCCTACTACCTGTATGATTTTGGGCAACTCACAGCATCTGTGGGCCTTAGTTGGCTATGCCTGAGGAGCCTCAGGAGGAAAACTTCATTTTAAAAATGGGGAGGGTGGCATCAATTAGCCTCTGCAATCTCTTTTAGATCTAAATCTATGGTCCTATGAACCCCCTGAAGCTTAAAGGACATGCTTTTTGGACTCAATTTCCCACAATGCTCAAGAGCCAAATAGTAACATCGTTCCTTTGGAGAGAGTCTCTGGGCTATGAAGTCCCAGAGTTTAATATTGCTCAGGTGGTACATGGGTCCAGATCATGGGGATATGGACCCACTGAGGACTCTGATTGGTGAGGAAGAACAAGGTGGTATGGAGTGAAAGAAGATGGCCCCAGGGAGTGGTGTAGCCAAAACACCCCTGTAAACCCCAGTGTGGACCACAGTGACTCTAAAATCAAGGTGAGAACTTTGCTTTCTTCTCCAATTTGTCCTTAGGTGGTTCTTGGGAAAACATTCCCTTGGGAGCCTCCTACCATCTCTTGAAGCATCTATCACTACAGCTATGAGTCTTAAAGGTCTACTTGGGAGTTAAAGGTATTAAAGCAGAATTTACTCATACCCTGGAGGCATAGACTTTTGTACATCAGAGGCTACAGAACTACTCCTAAATAAAAGTGTGGATCAGAAGACTCTCTAAAATCTGAAGCTGGGTTGTAAGAGATGTTTCTGCATTGGTAAAAACTTCAGTAAAAGTGCTAGCTGCCACACAAGCAAGGAGGTGCCATTTGGGAGGCCAGCACAAGATGAATCACAAATTCAAAGTCCCCTGAGAAGAAGGATTTTGTCTGTTTGATTTTGAGCTCTATAGCTCCTACAAAGACTTGGGAATTTAGAGAATTTAATTTGAACATGACAGACTAATAGGATACATGCTTATGGATCAAGAAATACGAAGGATGAGGCAGTCCAATGGATGGAGTGCCAGACCAGTGATGGAGGACTTGGGTCCAGATTTGGTCTCAGATACTTCCTAACTGTGTGACCTTGGGCAAGTCACTTAATCCCAATTGCCTAGCCTTTGCTATTTTCTTGCCTTAGAATTGATACTAAGGCAGAAGATAAGGGTTTTAAACAAACAAACAAACAAACATAAAAAATTTGCCCTCTACTCTCAGTACAATGTAGTTCAAATTCTCAGAAGCAAAATCAATTACTTTCTGTTTCACAACCTAGACAATATGAGAACAGGAGGGGGAAAAACAATAGAAAATTATTCAGAAGGTTTTATTAACATAATTATATATTAAATATAGTTAATATAATTAGATATAAATAAATAATGAAAAAGAATATAACTACATTAAATAATACAATTAAATTATTGGTGAAGAAGAACTTTGTTAATAAGGAGAATGAAGGAGCAAAAAGTTTGTATATTTAAGAGTGATATGAGGGGAGAAGTCAATGATTCTAAAATTCTTGCTTATTGGGGAAACCTTTAAGAAGCCCAACATTTCACCCACACACACTCACAAATTTTTGCCCTTTCGAGGTCAAGTCCACAGCCCTTGCTTTTTTTGCAGACAAGAAAGGAGAAGTGACTTGCAACATAGGGCTGACAAGGAAAAAATGAGTCTGAAAAGTATCACTTGGCTAGAACTCTCTCCACTTCTTTAGTTGAGGAGATATGCCATCCTGGTACTCCTGGGAAGGATCTGGTCAGCTCTTGTTTCAAGATTTTTCATACATTACAGGAAAACCAAGTCTTGGTTGTATTTGATCCAGGAAACAATGTGTGACAGTGAGAAAAAACGCTGACTCTGGAGCTGAGGACCTGGGTTCAAATCCCATTTCTTACTTAATGACTATGTGACCTTGGGCAAATTCCTTCACCACTCTGGGCCTTAGTAAAATGAGGGGTTTGGACTAGAAAACCTCTGAAATCCTTTTCAGCTCTATTTAGAATGTACTAACTCAAATCTAGAATATGTTAGGAGTGAGGCAAAAGGTGAATTACTCATCTGTGAAGGCAAGACCCTTTGGAAGAGTTTAAACATGACTTTCCAAGGGTGGGTATTAAAGATTTATAGATCTAGACTTAATTAGAGTTTTTCCTGGTTGAGTAAATATTGAGCAGTTTGGTTCAACAGCACCTATGGGTGGCAAGTTACAACTTGTGCCTCGTCTTCCATATTTCCTATGAACAATAACACCTAAGAGTTCAGTCAGTCAGAGAATATGCAGACTAAAGAGGAAGGAGGCTAAATAGGGTGCTGACTGAGCAGAGTCTGAGTCACTCTGTACTGAAATTCTGTTAATAAACCTCAAATGCTCATTTAGGCACACTGACCCCCCCCAAAAGAAAACAAATTAAACCCAGTTAACTATTAATCCGAGGCACTGCTCCTTTAACTGATCAGTTAGAATCACAGAATTTCCAGAGTTAGAAGTGACCTCAGTGGTGACCTAATCCTTCTTTTACCTGAGAAAGAATATTGTCTTCAATATGTCCAATAACAGGCCATTCAGTCTTTGCTTAAAGACTTTCAAGGAAGAGAAATCTACTACATGTAAAGGCACCTCATTCCATTTTTGAATGGCTCCAATTTTCAAAAGCTTTTCCTCAATATGGAGCTGAAATCTGTCTCCCTACAACTTCCATTCCTTGCTCCAATTATTTACCTTGGAGTTAAGTAGAATAATATGACAGCCATAAAAACACTTCTAGGCTGCTATCATAACCCCTCCCTACCCCTACATCCCACCCATGAAACATCCCTTTTTCAAGGTGCAACCTTCCCAATTCCCATTTGGCATAAATTCAAAATTCTTCACCATCTTGGATAGCCTCCTCCTGGATGCTCTCCATTTCATTAATTAGTCCTTGTTTAAATAAGAAAGTCAGTGACATCTGCCAGAAAGTCTAGTCTCAGACTGAAAAAAGCATTTCTTTTTTCTGAAGGAGAGTCAGCCAAAAATTCAATGATCATAACTTGGAAGGTCTTGAGTTTTGGAAAGGATAAGAAATAATACCTCAATACCTAATTTCCCATCACTATAAAATCTTTATGAGAATATTTTATACATATATAGAGGATGTCCTTTATGAAAACATTAGAAAAGGACAGGCAGGTTTTTGCCAGTGATTTCAGCAGCTCATATCTTTACGGTCAAATAATTCATTGAGGTCCCAAGATTATTAGTCCCTGATGTAGTTGCTGCTTGTTGTATATAAAAAAACCATTTGACTCTTAAGAGCAAAACATTTCTTTAAAAGATTCTTCTCCTATAATTCTGCCATGTAAAGTTTAAATTCAAATAAAATTCCTTCCTTGATAGATTAAACCTTAGAGATAAACTTTTAACCAAGTAAAATATAAAACAGGCACATGTAGGCACCAAATTTTGTTTTTTGTCAGTTTGCTGGAGGATGTTCTGAACAAAATGCTAATAGAAGAGGGATTCCCTCCAGAGGGTGAGTTTCTCCAAATGACATTAGCTTTTTGGATTGAGCCCTGCAAGACTTCCTCAGTGACACTGATGGTCAGTGAAAAGAAATCAGACTCCCAATGTGCAAAGGAATAGCCATTTACACAAAGAATACATATTGCCCAAATTATCATAATTAAGTTGGGTGAGGAAACCACAGGACTAGTCTAACAACACCATTGACCTGGATATATATGACCTGTAGGGGGAAAATGAATGAGGAATCCTAGAAATGCAACATCACAGTGTTGGAAGGGGCCACAGAGATAATTTTGTCTAACCTGTCTTTAAGTCTCTTCTTCTATACTATTAATCAATCAATCAATCAATCAATAAGCATTTATTTTTTTTAAGACCTGCTATGTTCCAGTTAGGTGCTGTGCTAGGCATTGAAAGACACAAATACAAAGAATGAAACTATTCATCATTATTGCTTGAAGACCTCTGGTAAGAGGAAACCATTACTTCCCAAGGCAGTTGATTCTACTGGGGGCCACATCTCATTTTTAAGAAGTTTTTCCTCATCTAGAACTGAAATTTGCCCCCCTACAACTTTCAATCATTGAATCATTGCTCCTAGTTTTCCTTGGAACCAGAGCTAGACAACATAGCAGACCTTCAGATACCTGAAGACAATCGTGTCCCCTGCATTCATTTAAGTCTCTTCTTTACGCTAAACATTCCAAGGTGGTTTTGGGGGCCTTTAGCAATATATTTGCCAAAGTGATTTTGTTGGTGCCCTTCCTAAAATATGGAACCCCGAGCTGAAGGAAATATTCCTGCCATTTTGGAGATCAGTACGAAATACTCCAGACCACAGACATAATACACAGGTCTATTGTCATTTTCCTGTTCTTGTATATTGTGCCCTACCTTAATGCACATTAATTCTCTTGGCTCTCATATCACACAATTGGCACATGGAGATCATAGTCCACCAGAACCTTTGGATCACTCTCAAGTTATGTCTCCCACAGATTAAATTTGTGAAGCTGATTTTTATAAATTCAAATATCAGACTTCAGTTTTGTTCCTATTAAGTATCACATTAAATTCAACCTAATGAATTAAATTCAGACCTTTTGGAGTTTTAATTCTGTTATCCAAGTTGGTCAGCATATTATCAAAGTCTTCATCCAAGCTTCTGAGAGAAATGTCAAACAGAAAAAGATGTAGGGTAAATCCCTGGGAAAATGCCATTAAAGACCCTTCCAAATTATTTAGCTCAAGTCTCTCTTTTGTATTCCAGTCTTGTGTTTCCAACTGTCTGTTGTATATTTCTGACTGGATATCCATTAGGCATTGAAAACTAGACATTTCCAAAACACAACTCATTAAACTTTTCCCCAAAACCAAGCCTTCTTCTGAACTTCCCATTACTGTTGAGGGCACCACCCTTCTCACAGTTTCTCAGGTCTGCCACTTTAGCTTCTTGCCCAATTCTTCACTCTCACTCACCTCCCCCCCAAATTCAATCTGTTGCCAAATCTTATCATTTCTACTTTCACAATATCTCACATTTATATCCCCTTCTATTCAAGTATTGTCTTTGTACCAGACCTTGTCACCTATTGCCTGTACTATTGTAGTAGTCTTTTAATTGCTAATCCTGCCTCAACTCTCTCCCCATTTTAATCCATCCTTCAGACAGTTGTTGAAGTGATTTTGCTGAAATATAGGTCTGACCCCATTACCCCACTACACAATAAACTCCAATGACTCACTATTACCTGCAGGATCAATATAAAATCCTTTGTCATGTAAGGTTTTTCTCAACCTGTCCCTTTAGTATCTTCCCAATCTTCTTTCAGGTTACTGCCCTCCTCAGAATTGAGGACACAATGATACTGCCTGTGTGACCCTGGGTAAATTATTTTCCTCTCCAGACTTCAACTTCCTCTTAAAATGAGGTCAATTAACTGTGGCTGTGTATCAAATACCAATTAGTCTATAATTAGTCTATAGTTCTGAATGGTTGTCAGAAATTATATTTAGTAATTGATAGTACACATTGTAAAGACAATCTCTTTGCTTTCTCTCTCACCCTGCTTTCCTTTTTGATCCTTTTACCTGCTTTAAGGTATATAAAGCACTTTACAAATATTATTTTATTTGATCCTCATAACAGTCCTGGGAGGTAGGTACTATTATTGTCTTCACTTTACAGATGAGGAAAACAAAGTAGACAGATATTAAGAGATTTGAACAGGACCACACAGCTAAAAAATGTCTGAGGCTGGATTTGAATTCAGGATTCCTGGGCTCTGGGTCCAATGCCCTATTCTCTGTGCCTCTTAGCTGCTTCTATAAGAACATTGAATCATAGATTTAGAGCTGGGCAGGACCAAATTGGACCTTAGAGTTAATCCAACTCAACTCTCATTTTATAGACAAGGAAACTAGGCTAAAAGAGGTTAATTATTTTTGTGCAAGGTAAAAAGTGGAGAAATAAATCTCAGATCAATCAACAGTGCTACCTTTTAGAAGCTGAGAAAATATTCTAATGGGATGAGGAATGTGAAATTCTTGTCCAAAGTAATGACTTGGGATAAATTGTAGTTATTCCTTATGCTCCCCAATAGCAATAAAAATTGAGCCTTGGATATCTTTAAGCAGGCATAAATTTCATTTTGCCACTCTCCTTAGGTTTTTAAGCTTTTGGGGGCAAAGAAAAGAACTATATTTGATAACATTTGCAAAGCTAGATGTTGATAGTGGCTTCCCAGGAAAACAAAGTCTGCAAAATGTATGTGAATATCTTGTCATCACAAATATGAAAGCAGATTTCATCTTTGTAACAGGAAAGAAGCTATAAGGCTTTGTTCCACCATGGATCTTTAAGGGAATAATATAGTACAATAAATTATATTATATATATATATATATACGTTATATATATGTATTTAATAAGGGAATAATAATAATATAATACACTTTAAGGGAATGATATAGAATTTAAAGATGGAACGGTCAATCCTAAACTTTTAAAATGCTTTATGTTTCAAAAAATTCATTGGTAAGTTGATTATTTAGAACTGAGAGGAGGGAAAGAAAAGCAATGGTTGGGGCTACTAGCCTGGATTTCTGTTCTAATGTAAGGTCAGGCCCAGAGCTCTTTTTACAGGCAGGACCTATGGTAGGACAAAGGGAATCTGAGAGCAAGGGTGTGTGCATAGGCAGGTAGAGACACAGAGCTTGGAAGAGTGTGCAGGCACACCCTGGGCAGAGCATTACCATTGGTCCTTGCCTTAAAGAGGGGGAGGAGAAAAGGGGGATCCACCCTCTGGGTAGTCCTATGGGTGTGTATAAGAACACCCTTCAACAGAGGGCACACCTAGGTGGAACCCAATCAGTATTTGGGCTAGATTATGTAAGATCAGCCAGACTTTATCAGAGCAGATCTATATCAACCTGATATCTCCAGAGTCTTGGTAAATGCCAACACTCAAAGTTAGGGCATTGCCCAGGGGAGAAAAAGATTCAGAGTAAATCATAATGGTTCCCCATTCTACTCCTATTTCTACCATTCACCCTTTTTTTACTTTCCCCCATATTGTTATATAGGTCAAAACTTTAAATATAGATTTTGAGAACTTTTAAAAGGAAAAAGGAAGTCACAGAAGGACAGCCATGGGCATCTCCCAAGAGGGAGGGACTGGGCATAATGTTTTGCATTACATTTAGAGATATAGGGGGTTTATGGAATGATTACACACACATAAACCTTTTCTTTTTTCTTCTAGCTCATAGAATTATCAAGTATCCTAGAATTATTAATTATTTAATAGCCCCTTTTGCTCTGATACTTCTGCTGGTGGTAGAGAATGTCCTATTCTCAGTTCCTCTCTTCTTAGCAACAGATAGACTAACAACAGTGGGAAAGGATCAATTATGATTAATAGGATACTCTGCCTCCACTCCCCGACACCCTCAACATTTTAGGAAAAAAATATCAGGGAGGTTCCGGGTTAAGATGGCGGCAGAGTAAGAAGCAGCTCTTAACCTCTCCTGACCGAAACACACAAAACTCCTCAAGGGGACATAAAAACAAGTCCAGACGAACGGAGGAACCCCACAACAGGGCACAGCATGGAAGGTACGTGGAATCGAGGCATTTCCATGCTATAAAGGGGTGAAACAGCTCTCACTAAATCGCGGGCTGAGCAACCACCCCACCCCCACCCCCTCCACACACAACATCTATAGCGCTGAAGCCAGTTAAAAAGAAATAGAGCAAGTTTGGGGTACCCATCGAGTCATTGGCAGCTCCGGGGCCTGTTCCTGAGAGCAGCAAGACTTAGGACCCCAATAAGCCAAAGAACGCACGCAAAATCTGAGCACAGGAGCAGAGAGTGGACGCAGGGCGCAGAGCGCGGGCTGAGAGCACAGGCACTGGCAGAGGCATGGGTGGAGGCAGACACAGCCAGGAACTAAAGCTCTGAAAACCTGAGTGGGGAACCAGTGCAGACGGGTATACGACTGTGGAAGCAGCGCCCTGAGACTTGTAAAGGAACCTCCTGCAGAGGATCAAGCAAGAGGGTCCACCAGGGGGCTTGACCTTGGAAAAAACCAGAACTCAGACCTCAGGAGCCAATAGACTGTGGACAGACACTGAGCGTGAGGATAAATCTGAGAAGCTGCTGTGCTAATGATGGCTACCCAGTCTCAGGAAGCTCAGAAGAGAAAGAATAACAACAAGAAAAAGAAGCCTTTAACACTCGACAACTTTTACACAGAGAAAATCCAGACAACCGAGCAAACAGAGGAGGAGAACAAACAAGCATCCGGACCCTCCTCAAATAAGGAAAACTCCTCACAAGCTATGGAAGAGTTCAAAACTGAGATTTTGAGGAAAATGGAAGAGATCTGGCAAGAAAATAACTGTTTAAAAGGTAGAATCTTGCAATTGAACACCAGAAATGACCAGATTGAAAAGGAATACCAGAAGATTATGGCCGAAAACCAGAAGATTATGGCCAAAAACCGAAAGATTATAGCCGAAAATCAATCCCTAAAGGCTAGAATTGAGCAAGTAGAAGCTAATGATCTTTCAAGACAACAAGAACAAATAAAACAAAGTCAAAAGACTGAAAAAATAGAAGGAAACATGAAATATCTCAATGAGAGAGTGACAGACCAAGAAAACCGGTCTAGAAGAGACAATTTGAGAATAATTGGTCTTCCAGAAAAAACAGAAATTAATAGAAACCTGGACTCCGTACTAAAAGAAATTATTCAGCAAAATTGCCCTGAAGTGCTACAACAAGAGGGCAATATAGACATCCAAAGGATTCATAGAATACCCACTACATTCTATCCAGAGAAGAAAATGGTTAGAAATATTATTGCCAAATTCAAAAGCTTTCAAGCAAAAGAAAAAATCTTACAAGAAGCCAGAAAGAGAAAATTCAAATATCAAGGAGCACCAATCAGGATCACACAGGATCTGGCAGCCTCCACGCTAAAAGATCACAAGGCTTGGAATACGATATTAAGAAAGGCAAGAGAGCTGGGCCTGCAACCACGGATCAACTACCCATCAAAATTGACTATATATTTCCAGGGAAAAGTATGGGCATTCAACAAAATTGAAGAATTCCAGGTATTTGCACAGAAAAGACCAGGGCTAAATGGAAAGTTTGATATCGAACCACAAAAATCGAGAGAAACCTGAAAAGGTAAATAAGATACAGAGGGAAAAGAAAGAAAACTTATAATTTTTAAATTTGCCTTTTTAAGGGCCTCAGTGAGATCTAATTATCTGTATTCCTATGTAGAGAAATGTTATGTATAATTCTCTGTAGTGAACTCTATTCACTATTATAATATTCACTATTATAGTAATCAGAAGAATAATTCACAGGGTCAGGGTGGAACACTAAATAATCTAAGATGGCATGGGGGATGGGAAAGAGGGGGTGAATAGCAGGGGACACCAAGAGAAACTTGAGTGAATAAGAAAATAGAATATTCTATTACACACAAAGAGGGCATGGGAGGGAGAGGGGACAAATACTATTATAAGAAGGAGAGGAAGAGAGCATTAAGAGGTAATAATCAAACCTTACTCTTAGTGTAATCAACCCGGAGAGGGAAGAGTAGCTTTATTATCCATTGGGATAAAAAACTCTATCTAACCCTACTTAGAAAGTCAGAAGGGATAAACCAAGGGGAGCAGGGGAGTGGGAAGGTCAAAAAAGGGAGGGGAGAAGGGGGAGGGAATTCATAAGGCCTTTAAAAACAAAAAGAGGGGGGAAAAATAAGGGAGGGGATAGAAAGGGAAGTTAATCAAGGGAGGGGATAAGGGATAGGGTCTTAATAGCAAACCACTGGTTTTAAAGGAAATAGTTTAAGGAGAAGGGGTAGGAATGGGGGACGATTTGAAAATGTCAGCAAATGCACAACTGATGATGATAACTCTGAATGTGAATGGGATGAACTCATTCATAAAACGGAAGCAAATAGCAGAGTGGATTAGAAACCAAAATCCCACCATATGTTGTCTACAAGAAACGCATATGAGGCGGGCGGACATACACAAGTTTAAGGTTCAGGGTTTGAGCAAAATCTTTTGGGCGTCAAATGAGAAAAAGAAGGCAGGAGTGGCTATTATGATTTCTGACAAAGCCAAAGTAAAAATAGATATGATTAAAAAAGACACGGAAGGTCATTACATCCTGATTAAAGGCAGTATAAACAATGAGGAAATAACACTGCTCAATATGTATGCACCAAGTGGCATAGCACCCAAATTCATAAAGGAGAAACTGGCAGAGCTCAAGAAGGAAATAGATAGTAAAACCATACTAGTGGGAGATCTAAATATTCCTCTGTCAGATCTAGATAAATCAAACCAAAAAATAAATAAGAAAGAGGTAAGAGAGGCGAATGAAGTCCTAGAAAAATTAGATCTAATTGATATGTGGAGAAAAATA
>NC_058132.1:250315632-250370579 GCF_016433145.1 Gracilinanus agilis
AAGAACATTGTACACAGAGACTGATATACTGTGGTAAAATTGAATGTAATGGACTTCTGTACCAGCAGCAATACAATGACACAGGACAGCTCTGAGGGATTTATGGTAAAGAAAGCTGCCCACATTCAGAGGAAGGACTGCAGGAGAGGAAACATATAAGAAAAACAACTGCTTGAACGCATGGGTCGGGGTGGACATGATTGAGGGTGTGGACTTGAAACTACCACACCAATGCAACCACCAACAATTTGGAAATTGGTCTTGATCAAGGACACATGACAAAACTAGTGGAAATGCGCATCGGCCATGGGTGGGGGGATTGTGTGTGTGGGGGGGGGGTGAAGGGGAAAGGAGGAGCTTGAATCATGTAACCATGTTAAAAATGAATATTAATAAATGTTAAAAAAAAAGTAAAAAAAATATCAGGGACTAATAAATTAAACTTAATTTTAAAAATTAAATCATTGGGGGCAGCTGGGTAGCTCAGTGGAGTGAGAGTCAGGCCTAGAGACAGGAGGTCCTAGGTTCAAACCCAGCCTCAGCCACTTCCCAGCTGTGTGACCCTGGGCAAGTCACTTGACCCCCATTGCCCACCCTTACCACTCTTCCACCTATGAGACAATACACCGATGTACAAGGGTTAAAAAAAAAATTAAATAATTAAGGCACTGAAAGAACAGCAAGGCACAGTACATAAAGAACCAACCTCAGAGACAGGGAAGACTTGGGTTCAAGTTCCATCTGACACAAACAAGCTATATTCACTTAATTTATAGTTTGAAACAATACTAAAACAATATAAATTGCAGAGAAGGATCTGACCTTTACAGGTAGGGTGAATTTCTTCACTAGTATCTTGGTAAATGTTTAATAACTAGTCTCTGGAAAAAATGTACAGGACACACTTTTAAGTTTAACTTGCATCATTAATGTTTTCTCCACTAGTTTCTTAAGTCTAGAAATTTAGCAAAACATTTTGTCTTTAAAACATTAATCTTTGCTGATTTCCAAGGAGTGAATTCTTGTCAACTCACTACCTTCTTGGATGTCTGGCTCCATGGACCAACATTGAACTGAGTGAGAGAGAGAGAGAGACAGCAAGAACCAGAGGGAGAGACATAGACATTACATTTATTATATTCTTCTCAGCAGAAAAGCATGCATGTGGGAGCTCCTCTTCTAAGAAAAGAAGCCTTTATTGCTCAAAGACCACCATAACTCAGGGGAAAGGGTGGGACAATAAATTTCTGGAGGGTCCTGGAGATTCCCAGAAACAGGCCCATAACTGTTGTTTTATCTTGAAAATCTCTGAGGTTGTTCCTAGTCAAGATATCAATGGCTTAATCTGAAAAAATCACTAAGCCTGCTCACAGTCTAAGTTCAGCTAGAACAGTCTGGCCAGGATTCAGTTGGTGGTCCTCGTTTCTCAAGTTTCTCTTATAGTTGTAAAGTGTTATTGTTATTTCTAGGTTCAATAGGATCAGAACCCCCTGGAAAAAAAAATAGAGGCTTGAGCAGATCCAATTAATTTTTATAGTCTGTATTTTTTTCATTTTCACATACTGGAAATTTAGTAACCAGACAGAGAGTTCAAGCTGACTCCAATATAACTAATACCTAGGAAATAATAGGTTTAGTCCCTAATCACCCTCACTCTTGATGTGTGAATTTGTTTCTTCTCCCATACCCCAAAAGAATGGAAGTTCCTTCATTATACATAGAGACTGATACACTGTGGTAAAATCGAATGTAATGGACTTCTCTACTAGCAGCAATGAACAATTCTGAGGGACCTATGAGAAAGAACACTATCCACATCCAGAGAAAGAACTGTGGGAGTAGAAACACAGAAGAAAAACAACTGCTTGATCACATGGGTTGATGTGGATATGATTTGGGATGTAGATTCTAAAGAACCACCCCAGTGCAACTGTCAATAATATGGAAATAGGTCTTGATCAATGACACATGTAAAACCCAGTGGAAATGCATATTGGCTGGGGGAGTCGTGGTTTGGGGGTGAGAAAAAAAAACATAAATCATGGAACCATGGAAAAAATTTCTTAAAAGAATGGAACTTCCTTGATAACATGCTTACCATTGAAATTTTAGATCCAATCTCCTTCCCTAATTTGAAAAACTTAAAGGAAATTAAATTCATCTATTCATTAATACAAAAGTATGCTATGTGTAAGGTATTGTGTTGGAAGATAAAGAGACAATTGGGACGTAGTTGCAAAAGGTCTTGGAATCTGGGGATCTTGTGGTTATACCCTATTTGCTATTTGCAAATATTATTTGCTGCCTGTGTGACCTTGGGCAGGACATTATTTCTCTAGGTCCTTGGTTTTGACATCTGTAAAATAAGAGAATTGAATTAGATTACCTCTAAAGTTCCAGCTAATTCTAAAATCTAGGAGCAGATTTAGGGTCATTTCCAAGACCTTAGGATCTAGTAAGGAGATAAGGCAAAAAAAAAACCCTCAAAACTATAAGGCAAAGTAAATTATGTCAGTGGGACAGAAATCTCTACTTCAGAAAATGGACACAGGATCTGACACAAAATGATAACAATCTGAGGCTTGTCAAGCCTCAAAAAAGGCAAACACTTAATGACATCTTTTTGGAGCCATCAGGTCTAAATACAAATGTTTACCAGCAGTGCAAATGGAGTTATGTTCTGCTGACACAATCTTACTACTCCTTTCTAAAATTTGGGAATTACCAGAAATCTCCTTGGGGAGTACTTAAAAAGGGATGGATGTCAGATAGCAACTTAGAACTTGACCTCTGGTTGATGCTAGTCAGACCTGGATGAAGCAATTTAATACCATAAATAGATTAGATAGATAGATGATAGATTGATAGATAGATAGATAGATAGATAGATAGATAGATAGATAGATAGATAGATAGATAGATAGATCTAGATACATAACTGGATAGATGGCTGAATAGGTGGTAGATAAATAGATCGCTGGATAGATAGTTGAATAAATAAATAGATATATGATTGGATAGAAGGAGGACAGAAAAAAAAAGAGAAAATATTTATAAAGCTACTTACTATGTGGCAGGTCAGGCAACTAGATGGCACAGTAAATGGTGTGCTGGGAGTCAGGAAGACCTGAGTTCAAATTCAGCCCCAGATGCTTACCAGCAAGTCACATGTCTATTTGCCTCAGTTTCCTTATCTGTCAAATGAGCTGGAGAAGGAAATGGCAAACCACTCCAGTATCTTTGCCAAGAAAACCCCAAATGAGGTCATGAAGAATCAGACAGGATGGAAAAGACTGAAAAATACCAGGTGCCAGACACTGTGCTAGGGGCTATGAATACAAATGTAAACAAAAAGACCCTAAGGAGCCCTCGTTCTAATACAAGTCACCCTGCTGCTGGCCATGATGAAGAAGTACAGAGTCAGTGTCAACCCAGGAGGGAGAGAGCAGTGAAGAGGTGAGAATGGCTTCATGAGATGTGTCTTGAGGCTCTGAAATGCTCCTGCTTGTGTTCTGAGAAATGGAAACCCCCAAACAGTTGAATTCCCTTAGAATGCTGTTGACAGAACCAAGCTACAAACTTAGATTGCATGGAACACCACATTTTGTCAGCCTTTAGGATATGTTTCAGGGAATGTGGCCAAGACATGTCTAAATCAGGGTAACGAGATGCATGTGGATGAATTGTATAGGTTCCCGAGTATGACACAAAAAAATGCCTGAGCTCTTGGTTGTTGCATTCTTATGTGCATTTCTATTTATTTCTCAAATCCTTATATTTATTTCATAAATTTTTTACCTCCTTCACAAGAATCGTAAGCACTCTGGTGCTTCATCAGAGGACATGGAGTTAACGCTGTGGGATTCTCAAAGGTTTTGCCAGGAGAGTGCAAGCTTAGCTGGTTCTCCCAGTCAGAAAAAATTTCAAATGCAATCCCAGAGACAGGCTGAGGCTGCTGTTGGAGGACCAGCCTAGGGCAGCTAAGTATGGAGAGGTTCACCTCCAGTAGCCTGGGTACTTACTAGGTTCTGAGTCATTTGGCCATGGCAACCCAGGAAAGAGATAAAAATACAACAGAGTCCTCAGTCCTGGTGGTCCCTTTCTGCTTCTGCAGGACTGGTCATAGGTATGGAAAAGGGAGACACAGAGTACTGAGAGGCACACACTTTTCAGAACATCTATAAATGCTCATTTAACTGTTGGTATTCTAAATGTAAGAGGCAGTGTAGCTTAATGATTAGAGGCAGTCTCAAAGCTTAGGGAGATCTGGATTTGAGACTCATTTCTGACACATAAGAGTTATATAACTCACCCCCCTTCCCCTAAGTGCCCTAAACAATTCTTGTAGATGATATGCTGCAGAGAAAGTAATGACAGGAGGTTTTGTTTATCTGCTGTTGTTCAGTCATGTCTGACTCTTCTTGACCCCATTTGGGGTTTTCTTGGCAGAGATGCTAGAGAGGTTTGCCTTTCTTTCTCCACCTCATTTTGCAGATGAGGAAACTGAGGTAAAGAGAGTTAAGTGACTTGCCCAGAGTCACATAGCTAATAAAGTTCTGAGACCAGATCTGTATTCAAGAAGATGAGCCTGGCACTATCCATTGCACTATCTAGCTGCCTGTTGCTCACCTAGGAACTCTTTATACCCAGGAAATTATAAGTCTAGTTTCCTGCTTCTTTTTCTAAAAGTCAGATTCTAGATGCCCAGTGGAATATCAGCTCCAGAAGGGCACCAGAAGTTTTGATTTTTGTTTTTGGGTATTCAGTGCTTAGCATGGAGTCGAATGGAGCAACAATTGAATTGAATTTAAAAAGTACTTTATGGAGTCTGGAGGGACCTGAATTCAAATCCCAGTGCCTATAGTTACTAGATGTTTGACATCAGGCAAAACACTTAACCTACCTTAGATGCAGTTTTTCCAATCAGTAAAACAGGAATAACAAATAGCACCTATCTCACAGGTTTGGTGAGATCAGATACTATAAAGTATATAAAACACTTTGAAACCTTAAGGTACTATATAAGTATAAGATTTAAGCATGCTGGAAATTTTCAATATCATCATACAAAATGATGAAGAGCAGTTAATAGAAAATAGCAGGTAGGTGGCACAGTGGATAGAGTGCTTGCCCTGGAGTCAAGAGGACCTGAGTTCAAATCCAGCCTGAAACATATAATTAGTGTTGGGACCTTGGGCAAGTCACTTAACTTTGTTTGCCTCAGTTTCCTCATCTGTAAAATGAGTTGGAGAAGGAAATGTCAAATTATTCTAGTATAACCCCAAATGGGGTCAGGAAGAGTCAGACATGACTAAATTAATAGGATAACCATTAGTAGGAAGGAAAATGAGCATGCCAAAAGCTTTACATGGGATCTAACTAAGCTGACTCTTCTACAAAGCATTAATATATTTGAAACTGGAAACGGGACAACAGTAAAAAAAAAATAGAAGAGATGTGTCAGCATATCTATAAGAAAACTATTTTCATCATCTGTGACAATGAAACCACCAAACTTAGGCTCCAAACCCAAAATCTCTGTTGTGCAAGATAAGGAAGTAGAAATGGCACTAAAGAAGATGAAGACAGAAGGAGGAATTGAACCAGACTAAGAGCACTTAGAAGAAAATCATACTTAAGAAATGCTGAACAGGCTAATTTTTTTAAAAATCTGGAAAAACCTCCATGAAATTATGAAGAGCAAAATGAGTAGAAACAAGAGAATGTTATATACAGCTACAGAATTAATATTTGAAGAATAACTTGTGAATGTCCACCTCCAGAGAAAGAACTAATAAAAAGAAACACAAAAGACATAATATACATATACTGTGTTCATACATATATATATATATATATATATATATATATGCCTTTTGGGTGTGGGGAGGAAGGTGTGAGATAACTAGGAATTTTAATGTAACCAACAAACAAATAAATTAATAAAAGAAAAGAAATTTCTAATTAACAAAATTTTTGAAAGATTGATTTTCAGGATATCTGAATGAGGAGAAATTATTGGGAAATAGTCTGGATATTTGGAAATTTGGAATTTGGGGGATATTTGAGATATTTGGAAAATAAAAGCAACTTGGCTATTGGCTTCTTCATTTACAGGCAAAAACCCAACTCCAAAGTGATGAAATGTCTTGCCTAAGAAAACAAAAATACAAAGTGGCAGAGTCACGTTCAGAATCCAGGTCCTGTGACTCTAATTTTGCCACACTTTTCACTCTACCATGCTTCCAGACAATTAAAAAAATATCAACTTATAGGTCTTCTTTTTCATCTTTAGGAAATTTTTGTGAAAATGATCTACATCGATTTCTTCAGTATTGTTGATGAAAATACGAGACACAAAAAGGCCTGCTGTCACAAATTCTTTTCAATGGCAGCCCCCATTTTCACAGTCACATAACTGAATGAAAGGTACAGAAGAATACAAGATATTTCTATTAATTTTTGTTGATTTTTTTTTAAAAAAGCATTTGATTCAGTAGAGCAAAATTCATTCTTTTCCCCAACTTGTAAATGGTCAAAGAATTATGAACAGGAAGTTCTTGGATGAAGAAGTTAAAGCCATCAATAGTCATATGAAAAGATATTCTAAATCACTTATAATTAGAGAAATGTAAATTAAAAATAACTCTGAGATATCTCTTCACACCTATTAGATTGATAGAAAAGAAAAATGATAAATTTGGAAGGGATGAGGGAAAATTGGGGTACTAGCACATTGTTGGTAGAGTTGTGAACTGATCTAATGATTCTGGAAAGCATATTAAAACTTTGTCCAAAGCCTATAAAGTTGTACATATCCAACAATACTACAACTACAAGGTCTGTATCCCAAAGAGATGAAAAAAGGCAAAAAGGATCTGTTTGTGCAAAAATATTTATATAAACTCTTTTTGTAGTGGCAAAGAATTGGAAATTGAGAGAATGTTCCTCAATTGAGCAATGGCTGAACAAGTTATGGTATATGATTGTGATGAAATACTATTGTGCAATAAAAAATGTCAAGCATGATGATTTCAGAAAAACCTGGAAAGACCTACATGAACTGATGCAAAGTGAAGTGAGAGGAGAACATTATATATAGTAACAGAAATATTGTACAATGATCAACTATGAATAGCTTAGCATACAAATAGTATAACATAGCTCAGCAATACAATGATCGAAAACAATTCTAAAGGACTCATAATGAAAAATGCTATCACCTCCAGAGAAAGAAATGTTGTAATCTGAATGCAGATCAAAGCTTACTATTTTTTACTTTATTTTAGTTTTGGTTTCTATGAGTCTTCTTTCTTAATATGACCAACAATGGAAATATGTTTTACACAATCACCCATGTATAACCTAAATCAAATTACTTACCATCTCAAAGAGGTAGGGGAGGGAGGAAGGGATGGAAGGAGAGAATTTACTACTCAATATTTTAGAAGATGGATATTTTAAAAATTTTGAAAAAATTCAATTTTCAATTCAAAATTCAAAATAAAAAGATTTATAAAAATTTATTCTTAAAGGGTATTTCCAACAAGATATCTCACATGCTTATGCTAAGATCCTACAAGATTCCTTGATAGATACAATAAAAGAAATAACGTTATTCAATTATCCTATTTATCAAGGAAATTATAACACAGAGAGACTTTTACCATAACTATTTGTCATGGTCCATATATTTGCTGAATTCAAATGGAAGGATTCTTTCTAGGTGGTGAAATCCTCCAGATATTCCTGGAAGCAAAAGAGTATACAGGGTTTGACTTATGTCACAGCTGGCAATATCAGGAGCTTAGGAAAGAAGGAAAGAAATAATAGACTTAATAAGCACTACAGACCTATTCCCAGGTTTACAAAACAACCTGAAGAATTCATAAAATCATAGATTTAGACCTAGAAGGACTTTAGAAGCCATCTAGTCCAACCTCCTCATTTTATCAGATGAGGAAATAGAGGCACAAAGAGCTTAAGTGATTTGCCCAAGGACACATAGAATCTCTGCTGGAACCAATGTTTATTGAGAAACCTGCATCTACCACAAGATGCCAGAGCTAATTTCAGGGGGGGGGACATGTCTTTCCCTGATGCATTTCCAAATGGTGAGAAGTGATTCCCTTCCAAGGGCCAGGTATTTCCATAGCTGGTTATCTTCTTGACTACTAGAGTTCACATTCCTCAGTGCAGTGTCTTGCCTTGACTAACCACCAAGTTGGGGAAAAGAATGAATTTTGCTCTACTGAATCAAATGCTTTTTTTAAAAAAAAATCAACAAAAATTAATAGAAATATCTTGTATTCTTCTGTACCTTTCAATCAATTATGTGACTGTGAAAATGGGGGCTGCCATTGAAAAGAATTTGTGACAGCAGGCCTTTTTGTGTCTCGTATTTTCATCAACAATACTGAAGAAATCGATGTAGATCATTTTCACAAAAATTTCCTAAAGATGAAAAAGAAGACCTATAAGTTGATATTTTTTTAATTGTCTAGAAGCATGGTAGAGTGAAAAGTGTGGCAAAATTAGAGTCACAGGACCTGGATTCTGAACGTGACTCTGCCACTTTGTATTTTTGTTTTCTTAGGCAAGACATTTCATCACTTTGGAGTTGGGTTTTTGCCTGTAAATGGAGAAGCCAATAGCCAAGTATTGATTCTAAGGCAGAAGAGTGATAAGGGCTAGGCAATGGAGGTTTAGTGATTAATGCAATGTAGTAGCCAGTTCCTTTATTGACTTAATCTAAGATGTTTGAAGGAGTCTTACCCTTCTTCCAAATCCTTTGTCTTTTCAAGATGGTTAAGGGTTATATAAACAGTTTGAAAAAGTTATATAATATGTATTTAGTCTCCTTAAAATATGAGTCAGGATTTGGTCTAAGGATGTCTTGGCTATCAATGGAATGATCACAAAAATGAGTAGCCTTGAAGCCATCTTATTTCAGAAAGGAACCAATATGAAAATCAATGTATGGGTTATCATGTCATTAAGCCTACCTTCAATTCAATAAGCATCCATTAAGCATCTACTATGTGCCAGTGACTGTGCTAAGTGCTGGATTCCAAAAAGCAAGACAGTCCTTGCCCTTCAGGAGTTTACAGTCAAATGGAGGAGACAACATGCAAATAAATAGGAACAAAACAAGTTGTGTGAAAGATAAATAGGAATTAATGAACAAAGGGAAAGCACTAGAATGAAGAGGGGCTAGGGAAGGCTTCCTGTAGAAGCTGAAGTTTTGGGGGGGAACTTAAAGGAAGTCAGGGAGGTCAGGACATAGTGCAGAAGAGGAAGAGTGGTACATACATGGGGGACAGCCACAGAGAATACCTGAACCCAAGAGATGGAGTGTCTTATTCATGGAACAATCAATAGCCTAGTGTCACTAGATTTTAGAGTACATGTTGGAAAACACATGACTAGCATGTAGGTTTTAGAATCATAGATTTAGAAATAATCTTAGAGGCCATCTAGTCTAACTCCTTTCCTTTTATATATGAGGTTACTAAAGACCAGAGAAATAGAGGAGTTGCCTAAGGTAACACAACTAGTAGATGATAAAGGTGACATTTGAATCCAGGTCTTCTGACAGATTCAGTGCTCTTACTCCTATACTATTTTTGTTTTGGTTTTAGCTATACTATAAATTCTTTCCATGAATAAGCAGTGATAGCCTTGAAAGAACATTGAACCAGAAATTTAATGGAATATTGTGTACCAAAACATGGTTCTGTCACAGAATACCTGTATTTACATTCAAATGAGGTGTCTTGTCTTTGCACAGAACAGATTTGCCTTCAGGCAAAATAAAAAGTCCTCTCTTCTTCCTCTTCCATTCTTTGTGAAAGTGAAATCAAGGTTATACATACACTGCCGTTTAATTCAATCAAACTTCGTTATGATCCTATTATGCAAGAGGCAATAATAGGCTATGGGGATATAAAGATGAATGATACTGTCCTTGCCCTCAAGGATACAATGCTTCCAAGTTTCTCATACCCACTGAATGAGTGCTCACATGGACTCTGAGACTTTATATTTCTTTGTTATTCTTTTCATATTTGTCCTGCATCTACTCATATGGGTACTTGTCTCCCCGTCTAGAGGGGGAGATTCCTTGAGAATTGGCCTTCTTTTATTCATTACATCCATCCTTTTACCTTATCAAATTCTTCCTTGTATTATACTCAAATGTGACCAAACCAAATCTTCTCCCAGTAGATTATAAATTCAATGAAGGCACAGTCTAAGTCATTAATCTGAATATCCCCTTGGCATAACATATTAAGATTATAGCAAAGGTTGATGGAAGAACATGGCAACAAACAAACAAAACGTCCTGAAGTCATCGTATTTGTCCCTAGCAATAGGGACAAAAATGTCATTGCCAAATAAACCGAACAGGTTTTTTTTTTTTATGGACAGTTAGTTTTTTAGGTTTCATTGAGTGTTTTTCTACTTCCTTCATCATTTGATAAACTATTTCTCTGGAGAAACTGAGCATATTTTATGGAGTTGGGTATGCATATTGATCTTCTCCCACTTGGCAGCAAATACTTTCTAAATGATTCCTTTTGAAGAAAGCCAATGGCCATATAGCATGAAACATAATCCAAGTACAAAACTTGCATATCTTGCAAATTTATCAGGGTTGAAATTATGGGATGGAGTCAATAAGTCTTTGATCTCATTTGGGCAGGAACACAGCTTCTGAAGGTCCCCAGAACAGTTTCAGTTTGGGGGGAAGTGAGCTACTCTGGGTTGGTCTTTAAGATTCTTTGACCTTGGACCTCCTACAGCTGGAACATGGGTTCTCAAAGAGCACAGCAGCTCAATGTGGGGACTTTGGTCTTTTCTTATACTGAGAAAGGAGGTTCAGTTTCTCACATGAGGTTCCTATCAGTTTTCCTATCTTCCAAGATCTAAATCACTTTGGACTCATGGGAGTCAGAGTCCAAACTCAAAATTTAACTTTCTAATATGCATTGGGGCCAAATCTATGAAGAGAAATTCTTATCTGTAAATAAGCCCAGAGTGGAAGATTGGATTTCTCAGCTTTATTTGTGACCTTACAGCTTTTGCCCAATAATGAGAGGGGGCAAAGACTAGATAAATTTTAGGACTAACCATCTTTACCTCCACCTTAAAGATTTCAGCTTCTTTTAAATATAGCTCAGGTGTCCACTCCTACCTAGGAGAAGGCCTTTCTTAATGCTCCTTTTCTTCTTCTTGAAGTCACCTTGTATTACTGCTTGTAATCACTTATTTATATATACTCCGTAGCACCAGTAGAATATTTTTTATTCTTTATTTATTTATTTAGAATTTTTTCCATAGTTACATGATTCATAATTCCCCCTTCCTTCTGTCCTTGCTTCCTAAGCTGACAAGCAGTTCCATTGGGTTATACATGTATCATTGTTCAAAATCTATTTCCATGTTATTCATATTTGCAGTAGAGAGATCTCTTAACATCAAAACCCCAATCACATCCCCCTCGAGCCATGTGATTGATGGTATGTCTTTTGCATTTCTGTTCCCACAGTTCTTTCTCTGGATGTGGCTAGGGTTCTTTCTCATAAATTCCTCTGGATTGTGCTGGATCATTGCATTGCTGCTAGTATAGAAGTCCATTACATTCAATTGTGCCACAGTGTATTGGTCTCTGTGTACAATGTTCTCCTGGTTCTGCTCCTTTCACTCTGCATCAATTCCTGGAGATTGTTCCAGTTCACATGGAATTCCTCCAGTTTATTATTCCTTTGAGCACAGTAGTATTCCATCATCATCAGATACCACAATTTGTTCAGTCATTCCCTAATTGATGAATATCCCCTCATTTTTCATTTTTTTTGCCACCACAAAGAATGTGGCTATAAATATATTTGTACAAGTTTTTTTTTTCCTTATTATCTCTTTGGAGTACAAACTCAGTAGTAGCATGGCTGGATCAAAGGTTAGGCATTCTTTTAAAGCCCTTTGGGCATAGTTCCAAATTGCCCTCCAGAGTCATTGGACCAAATTCATAGCTCCATCAGCAGTGTATTAGTGTCCTCATTTTGCCTTGTGCCCTCCAACATTTACCACTTTCCTTTGTTGCCATATTGGCCTCGGTGTGAAGTGGTACCTCAGAGTTGTTTTGATTTGCATTTCTCTAATCAGGAGAGATTTAGAACACCTTTTCATGTATTTATTGATAGTTTTTATTTCATCATGTGAAAACTGGCTGTTCATGTCCCTCGACCATTTCTCAATTGGGGAATGACTTGATTTTTTTGTAAATTTGACTTAGTTTCTTATGTATTTGGTAAATTAAACCTTTGTCAGAGAGTTTTGTTATAAAAATGCTTTCCCAGTTTGTTGTTTTCCTTCTAATTTTGGTTGCATTGATTTTGTTTGTACAAAACCTTTTTACTTTGATATAATCAAAGTAATTCGTTTTACATTTTGTAATGTCCTCTATATCCTGTTTGGTTTTAAATTCCTTCCTTTCCCACAGATCTGACAGATATACAATTCTACGTTCACCTAATTTATTTATGATTTCACTCTTTATATTTAAGTCATTTACCCATTTTGAATTTATCTTGGTATAGGGCTAAGATGTTGTTCTAAACCAACTTTTTCCCATGCTGTTTTTCAATTTTCCCAGAAGATTTTGTCAAATAGCGAGTTCTTATCCCCAAAACTGGGATCTTTGGGTTTACCAAACACTAGCTAGCTGAGGTCATTCACCCCAAGTCTATTCCACTGATCCATCCTTCTGTGTCTTAGCCAGTACCATATTGTTTTGATGACCAGTGCTTTACAGTACAGTTTAAAATCTGGTACTGCTAAGGTCCCCATCCTTTGCTTTTTTTTATTATTTCCCTTGATATTCTTGATCTTTTGTTCTTTCAGATGAACTTTGTTATAATTTTTCTAATTCTATAAAAAAGTTTTTGGTAGTTTGATAGGTATGGCACTGAATAATGTTACGATTAAAAATGATAAAGACTGATATAATAATAGAAATTAGTAGTTTAATTAAAGCCATGCTGATAGAAATAAAATCATTAGACCACGCACCTGTAAGGATTCACATTGCCTCAGCCATTTTACCTTTCATATCTTCCCTCGCCTCATAGCTAAGAGAGCCACTTCCTCCTCACCCAGGAGATTTAACCCCTCTCTTACATCATCATACTTCCTGTTTGCCATGAGGAATCATGGGAAATGTAGTTTCAAAGTCTCTCACATGTCCATAGGAAATATATAACATACTTTTAAATGGCATCTTCCCAATTCCAAATATACAATAAGTAAATTAATTTGGGTAGGATTGTCATTTTTATTATATTAGCTCATCCTACCCAGGAGCAATTAATGTTTTTCCAATTATTTAGATCTCATTTTAATTATGTGAAAAGTGTTTTATAGTTGTGTTCATATAATTCCTGTGTTTGTCCTGGCAGGTAGATTCCTAAATATTTTATATTGCCTAGAATGATTTTATTTGATTTGATTTTTTATTTTGAATGTTTTCCCCTAGTTACATATTTTATGTTCTTTCTCTCTCCCCCAAGCCTCCCTAACCCCCCTTAGCCGACACACAATTCCACTGAGTTTTACGTGTATCATTGATCAAGACCTAATTCCATATTATTGATAGTTGGACTAGAGTTATCATTTATGGTCTATATCCCCAATAATATCCTCAACAGCCCATGTGTTCAAGCAGTTGTTTTTCTTCTGTGTTTCTCTTCCCACAATTCTAGAGTGATTTTAAATGGAGTTTCTCCTTCTAACTCTTGATGCTGAATTTTGTTGGAAATATACAGAAATGCTGATGATTTATGTAGGATTATCTTGTACTCTGCCACTTTGGTAAAGTTGTTAATTATTTCCACTAGTCTTTTAGTTGGATTTCTAAGATTCTTAAATTAGATCATCATATCATCTGCAAAGAATGATAGTTTTGTTTCCTTATTGTCTACTTTAATCTCTTCAATTTCTCTCTTCTCTAATTGCTACTGCTAGTGTTTCTAGTACAATATTAAATAATAGAGGTAATATTGGCATCCTTGTTTCATACTTGATCTTATTGGGAAGGCTTCTAATTTATCCCCATTGCATATGATGCTTGTTGATGGTTTTAAGTATATAGTTTATTATTTTGAGGAAAGATCCTTCTATTCCTATACTTTCTAATGGTTTCAATAGGAATGGGTACTGTATTTTGTCAAAAGCTTTTTCTGCATCTTTTGAGATAATCATGTCATTTCTGTTGGTTTAATTATTGATATGGACAATTATGTGGATGGTTTTCCTAATATTGAACCATCCTTGCATTCCTGGTATAAATATCACCTGATCATAGTGAATAATCCCTGTGATAACTTGCTATAGTCTTTTTACTAGTATTTTATTTAAGATTTTTGCATCTATTATCATAAAGGAGATTAATCTGTAGTTTTCTTTCTCAGTTTTTGGTCTGCCTGGCTTTGGAATCAGTACCATATTCGTGTCATAAAAAGAATTTGGTAAGACTCCTTCTTTGCTTGTTTTGTCACATAGCTTGTATAGTATTGGATTTAGTTATTCTTTAAATATTTGATAGAATTCACTTGTGAATCCAACTGGCCCTGGGGATTTTTTCTTAGCAAGTCCCTTGATGGCTTGTTCAATTTCTTTTTCTGAGATGGGATTATTTAAGTATTCTATTTCCTCTTTTGTTAATCTAGGCAATTTATATTTTTGTAAATATTTACCCATTTTGCCTAGATTGTCATAATATTTTTTTTTATTCTTAAGGACAGGAATTAGGGTTTTTTTGTTGTTGCTGTTGTTTTGTCTTGGTGCCTAGTACAGTTTCTTGTATGTAGTGGTTAATAAATGTTTGTTGAATCTTATCAAGTTCTTCATAGAATTTCTCTCGTTCATTGTCTGCAATAGAGAGTGGTACATAAGAGACAATCATCTTGATGGCAATCTTCATGCCAATATTTGTCATAAGTATCTCAAAATCTGATCAAATATCTCAAGAGATAATATTTCTTTTTGCTTTTGGCTCAAGGAAAAACTATGCCAACCCCTTCATTAGTTTCTTCCAAGACAGCCTATAAGTCATTCTTTCATTTAAGCCAAGAGATTCTTAACTTTTTTGCATGTCATGTGGCAGCTAAGTGGTACCATAGATTGCTGGGCCAGGAATCAAGAAAACTCAATCTTTCTAAGTTCAAATCTGGCCTCAATTACCAGCTACGTGACCCTGGACAAGTCACTTAACCCTGTTTGCATTTATTTACTCATCTGTAAAATGAGTTAGGGAAGGAAAGAGCAAACCACTCCAGTACCTTTACCAAGAAAATCCCAAATGAGATCATGAAAAGTCTGAAACAACTGAACAACCACAAATAACTAACATTTATATAGTGCTTTAAAGTTCACAGACTCCTTTACCATTAACTTATCTGGCACCACTTCACAGCAACCCTGTGGAGGTAATAAGTATTATTATTCTCATTTTACAGTTAAGGAAACTGAAGCAGACAGACATTAAATGACTTGCCATGGGTCACACAACTAGTAAGTATCTGAGACAGGATTAGAACTCATGTCTATTTAATTGTCTCCAGGTCCCCTTGTTCTATCCTCCTAGCTACCATGCAGCCCTTTGGCCATGTGGTAGAGTCTATGGTCTTCTTCTTAGAATAATGTTTTTGAAGGTGTAAAATACAGACTAAATATATTTTTACAAATAACTCTTTACCAAAAGGCAAACTTGCTTGGCTAGGTTGGTCCTAAGACAGCTCATGCAATATATTGGAAAGATGGAACTTGGGTCCTCTTTACCTTGGTATAAACCTTCCAAAACTTGCGTTCCACTGGAATTGCCAACAAGAACCTAAAGTTATCTCTGTGCCATGAAGAGGCATGAGAGAAAGCCTTGGATTTAGGAAAATTAAGTAACCATCAATTTAGAATCTATCCATCAATCAATAACCAATCATTCAATGCCTTCAATGCTGTGTAATACAGAGACATTGTGTTATAGTCATTGGGTTAATACAAAGAAAAAATCAAAACAGTCCCTCTTCTCAAAGGGCTTCTATTCTATCAGAGACAGACCAGAAAAATCTCTATCTAGGACTGTGCTGTAACCAGCTGGTGTTAGCTCAGAACAGCTACTTGTTAAATTTTCATTGTGAGCATTTAAACCTCAAAAATTTGCAAATGCAACAAGTTAGGACTTGATTTATTGTTTTGCTGATTTTCTAGACTTGAAAAAATGATGACTGAACTTGTTGTTAAACATTTACCAGTTTATACCACTGTCTGGACCCTATTTAGGTACCTTGATGTGTGACTAAATACACTGTGGCTTGCCTCTTCTGTGTGTCCATTCTCTGGCAGAGAATGCAATTTCTGTGTGGTGCAATCTTTGAAAACTTTGGGAAGATCAGCACTAGATAAAAAGCTTAATGTTTAAAGTTATTATTCCCCAGAGGAGGGACCAGGTGTTGCTCCTTGATCTTTCCCCCTAGTTTCCCATAATTAGGAAGTCCAAATGTTGTAGTTATTCAGTAACTGCCATTAACAGACTGGTTTTGTTGTTCTTACTTACACACAAATAGGAATACAAACACTAACTCAGCTTCCAAATAATCCTATAGCCTTTAAGACCCAGGTCTGAGATTCTTCTCAGGCTATCGTAGTTTAAAATGTGAATTTTAAAGGTGAGCTTTAAATGTGAACTTATATGGCAACTCAGCTCTCTTGAGATTTTGAATTACCAAATGAAGGTCTCTGAGGACCCATTTTCTCTGACTACTCTGGGAAATAGAGGACCACACCTCAGTTTGGCTTCCAGGGAGGACTCTTACTGGAATGTGTGCCCAACCACTCCTTTTAAAAGCCAAAATGCCTCCAAGATGTGTCAGTCCACTGATAGGTTAGCTTGTCCTTTCACCAAAGAAGGATGCTCCTCCTCCAATCTCTCAGTCAACAACAACCAGTTTCATGTCTGAAATTTTTTGTTCCAACTCTGAATAGTTGAAAATCACAGTAATCATGTCAGCTCCTCTGTCTTCTGAAGAATCAAAATGACTTTCTTCAACAGCTCTCACTTATCTTCACACCATTCTCCTAGAATCCAGGAAAGCAATTATCCTTGTTTCACAGATGGGAAAATGGAGGTCAAAGAGATTCATTGACCACCCCAAAATCAGACACACACAGATCATGAGAGAAGCTACAGATTGAATTAAGGTGTCCTTATCTGCAAGCTAAGCTAATTTTTTGGGGTTACTAGCTGTCATCATTTCGGTTACCAGGCATTTAGTCTGCAGCTGAAGCCAAGCCCATGGCAAAATTGTCAGATAAGCCTGACATTCACTGCCCATTTCCTGTCCTTACACTATTCTCTCTCCCTCCTGAAGACCATGTATTCAGGGTTACAGTGAAAAGAATGCTGGATTCAGAATGAGATAACATAGGTTCACATCCTAGGGAACAACTCTGCTACTACATTTGTGAGCAACATCTAGATAACTCAGTGTCCTCTTCTATGAAATGAATAGCTTAGACTAGATGATGGTACCAACTCCAATTCCCTGATCTCATTCTCCTAATAGGTTCTTACCACCCACTTATCAGCAAATTCTTATCACCCATTAGAACTAATCTAATCTGTAGTCATTAAGGAACTGACATTTTATCCAACTCAGGGAAATCCATTTTAAAAAAAGAAGTGGGGGGTAGGGAGGACAAAAATGGGGAAGGGGCTGAGTGAGGCTGAAAGGGGTAACTGTCTCATGGGTCCTCAAGTTGGATCACCTAATTTTGTCCCTATGTAAGTAAAGTTCTAGGTCACAAAAAGAGATACTTAAACACCAAAAGGAATACAAATACTAACTCCAATAAGGTTAATCCAGGTTCAAGGTACTCGCATTCATTGGGTACCCATTCAAAATTAAAATTTAGGAAACCCCTCCAATGAGTCAGCCAGAGGACACAATTTCAAAGCAAAAGCTTTTAATGAAATAGTATAGTAAGGAAAGTGGCAATAAAATATTTCCCCATAAATCCAGAGTCTAATATTCCACACATATACATACCCTTAGGCAAAAGGGTAGCTAAATATAGACACAGAGAGGTACACACACAGGGGAAAGGGATAGCCAAAGCACATGTATAGAGAAAAATATACACATTGGGAATATGTATAACCCCTCCATGGTTATAAAGGGGGCAACTCATGGCCTCCTAAAGTCTTCTGGAAATGTCACTCTGCTGCTCCTTCTTGGCTCATTCTCCAATAATCTCAAGTGGTATCATGTAGTCTGTGTTAGACACATAGTCTCTGCTGGATATGTGGGTAAGGTCTGTAGTTTCTTTTGGTCTTCTGCGGCTACTAATTAGCAATATTTTATGGGACCTATAGTCACTGCCACTCGGCTCTATTGGACATGAGATTGTAGGTCTACATTCCTAAGATGAGATTCTACTCCTTCCTCACAAGAGGAAGAATAAGTTCTGGAATCTTTCTTTAAGTGTAAAATCCAGCTGTAGTCTGTTTGGTTTTAGAAAAGCAAAAACCTATTATACCTAGAAAATTATTAGTAGGAAAATTCTTCCTCCCATAAGAAAGATGTTTATTCTTAGTGCCTTGAATGAAATAGGCATTTCCTTTCCAACAAAAGATGCTTTGACCCAGGCACCAAAGCTCTTTGGATAACAGAATAGTCCCAGCTAGCTAAAGCCCCAGGCTTGAATCTTCTTTTTAATTTCTACTTCTTCAACACTAAGGACAAGGTCTCTGTGAGAAACATCATTCTGACTTAGAGTCAGAAACTACATTTGGATTTCTGCTTAATGTCTGATTGCTAAACTGAATTCAAGCATCCTCACTTTAGAAGGTGCCCCTCCAACAAACTTTTAAAGTTTCTCTGGGGTCCCCCAATTTTTAATACCCAGATACTTTTGGTCTCCCGTGAAAATGAATAGGAGGAAGAAAGGCAGGAAGAAATGCTAAGACCAAGGAGCAAAGTCATTGTCTTCCGCCTATCTAGTCAAATTCCTATATTCACTGTGTATATATGTCGTTAGCAACAAGTTGCTATACATAAAGCTGACTCTGTCTGTAAAAGAGAGCATGCAGAAAAAAAAAAACATTTAATGAAGACTGTCTTGGCAACTCTGACACTCAGAACTATAACCATGGTGACCAAGGCTTTCTCCCAGAATGTTGATATTTGAGAGTGCCTATAACATTTGCATTTCTTCTGAAGGTAAGGAATCAATTGGGCTTAAGAATCAGCTAGTAAGAATAGTTAATTAAAATAGGAAGCTATCATGTAATTATAATGACTATGCTTGGATCCTGAAAGAGTTGAGAAAACATATCCTCCTCTATTCCCTGCAGAGGTAGGGGATTTCGGGTGTGGAATATTCCATATTCTCTAAGATAGAGTCAATATTTTGGTTAGATTTGTTGAAACTCTGGCTTCAAGCAGATAGCTAACTCAATGGATTGAGTGCTGGACTTGGGATCAAGAAGACCTGAGTTCAAATTGAGCCTCAGAATCTTATCCCTGGGCAAGTCATTTAATCTCCGTTTGCCTTCTCCATCTACAAAATAAAGATATTAATAGCACCTACCTCCTAGGGTTGTTGTGAGGATCAATTGAATTAATAATTATAAAGTGCTTAGCACAGTGTCTGACACATATAAACACTACATAAATGTAAGCTCCGTTACTATTATTATTTTTATGCTCCTTTAAACCCTTTTTAAATTCTGTCACAAGAAAATACTTACTGTGAATGAAGAACGAATATAATTGTAAATAGCCATTACATAAAAATAAAATTCATCAATAAAAAAAGTAGATGGATCTCTCCCTCTAATAAATAAAACAGGAAGATATCAATGTTCTTCTTCTATTATATCCCTGTTAAGCCCCATTGTGGCTTGCCCTGACCATCCCCAAATCCCATAGATTCTTCAGCAGTTGCCTCAAATCTTTCTTCTGCTTTCCCACACTCTCAACCTCATCAACTAAATTACCCTGGCCACTAAAATTTCTAGTAGAGCTCTGCTCCCACTAATTTATTCCCCTCAGGCCTTGGAGTCAAAAGGTAACAGAATCCAACTAGATTATACTTTCCATTCCAGTGGGAACTTTTGGTCCCACTGGAAAATCAGAAGAAGATACAGGTACAATGTATTTTTCAAATTCTGCCAATTCTGAGTAATTCACAGGGTTTTGATTCAATTTGTGAATAATGCTTCTCCTTTTTCCAACCTCTTGACCATTTTGTTCTTTCTCAGCACTAAAAAATATTAGAGGACAAGAAAGGAAGTTGGAGGAAGTGAGATGTAATTCCATTTTTCAACTTTTTACCTATGGTGGAATAAAAGTTTTTAGGAAGACACATGAAGAAAGGGATAGGGAGAACAAGTGGAAGCTAACAGTTGAATCAAAGCTTGAATATTATGCATGTATTTCTTCCACCTGTGTGGCCTTCTCTTTCATTGGCTTAAATAATCAGTAACTAGTTAAACAGGATGTATTTTATCTCTATCCATGCTGGATTAATACTAATAATGATAATAATACATTTTAAGGTTTGCAAAGTGCTTTATATGTGTTATCTCATCTGATCTTCATAACAACCCTGGGAGATAAGAGGTATTATTATACCCATTTTACAGATGAAGAAACTAAGATCAACAGGGGTCAAGCATCTTGCCTTAGGGTTCAACAGCTAGCAAATGCCCAAGAAAGTATTCAAACTCAGGTCTTCCAGATTTCCTGTTGGCTCTCTCTCCACCATTCTACCTAACTGCCTTCTCATTAATCACTACAGTACTCTCTCAAGAAATATTTATTAATAAATGATCACCCTAGTGCAAATACAAATAATATGGAAATAGGTCTTGATTAATGATACATGTAAAACCCAGTGGAATTGCTCATTGGTTTTGGGAGGGGGGTGGCAGGAGGGGAGGGAAAGAACATAATTCACATAACTATGGAAAAATATTCTAAATTAATTAAATAAATAAACTTTAAAATAAAAAAAAAGAAATGTTTATTAAACACCAACTTTATATCCCTTCCTACATTTCTATTATGTGTGGTGCCTGGTATACCTATCCTTCCATAAACACTAGAATTTTACAACTACTGGCTTGCTTGTAGTGTAACTGCAAGATCATGTCTTTATTTGGAAGATTCCATTATAGAATTCTAGAATATTTTTCTGATAATTAAAACGCCCAGAAATGCTTTTCTTTACTTTCTAATATTATAGACTGATTTGGGACTTTAATTTTTGCTGCCTTGCTCACTAGACACTATTTTAGAGACTCTTTGTGTCTCCTTGGTCAGCAGACTCTAAAGAAGATCAAGGACAGAAAAGAATCCCCAGTGGTGGCAGACTCTGGATTGAATTCCAACCCTAAACACCTCATCTGCCAACTAACCAATAAGCTCAGCAGTCCATCATTTTGTGGAACACCACAAACTCCTTTTCAAAGTTGACACTGGGTTAAAGTGTCTCCTAGTTTGTCTGGAAATCTGAGGCCAGAGGTGTTCATGGATAAAGGGTACATATTCCTGTTGATCATCTTTGCCAAAACAGCCTCGATCATCTAAGTGATAGTTGTGAAATCCTTGTTTAGCTCAAATGTGAACTTTCAGTAAAAGTCCTACTTAATTGACGTAACTGACTCAGGAAGCACTTTCCTGGAGTATCAGGCAGACTTACTAAACTTAAGAGTTCAAGAGTTTATAGATAAGAGTTATGAGGTTCAAATGTGATCATATATGTAAAATCCTTTGTAAATTTTAAAGCTCTAGTAAGGGATAAGGGGTATTAGTATGACACATATTAATAGCATCTCTGAGATGCAGCCATTATTAGAACTGAAGTCAGGTAGAAGAGCATTTATTAAGGGGCATCTTATCCCATCACATTCTCTCTCCTACTAAAAAATTTGCAGTCCCTAAAAATCATACTGGGTGCACATATACAGTCATAGGCATACCTAATAAATAAATATACATTAATTTAAATTTAGCATAATCATAGGCAATTATTTCAAGTACCCAGGATATTATGTATAGAATAATCAATCAAGTCACCAGTGAACATGCATTAAGCACTTAACTTTATGTCAGATATAGTGCCTAAGGAGATTACATTCTAATGGAGAAGGCAACATGTACATATGCAAATATATGCAAATATATACAATGTAAACATATACATAAATCAGATATAACCTTGGAGGAGCAGGCACTCCATTATGGAAAAGGGAAGATGGGAAGCAAGAAAGACCTAATGCAGAAAGAGTTGCAAGAATTGATTCTTTAAGGAAACTAGTGATTCCAAGAGAAGGAAATACTGAGGGAGAGTATTCTAGGTATGAGAGATAATAGGTATAAAGGGACAGAAATGGGAGATGAAGCATTGTATGTGAGGATGATAATGGGTAAACCAGAATGGCTAGACCAGAGAAGCATCAAGAGAAATAATACGTAAGTAGATGGAAAAGTCAGGAAGCAGCCACTATGTAAAAAGTTTATTTATTTTAAGGAGTTTATATTTGATCTTAGTGGTAATAGGGAGCCACTGGAATTTATAAATGTGATAAATCATTTTAGGATCTGTGTGGATGATAGGCAGGAATAGAGAGAGACTTGAGGCAAAGAGTTAAATAGTAAAATATTGCAGTAGTCCAGACAAAAGTGAGGAGATCCTGATGTGATGGTAGTGTGAATGGAAGTAGATATAGATGTAAAAGTAAATGTATCTGAGGAATGTTGTGGAGATGGAAACAAGAAGATTTGGCAACTGATTGGATAATTGAATGAGTTAGAATTTGTAACCAGCATTTCAGACCTGAGGAGGGTGGTGCCCTCAACTGTGAAAGGAAAATTCAGAAGGAGTAGGAGGAGAATGTTGGAGGAAAGATAATGACTCTTGTTTACAAACTGTTGAATTTGAAATGTTTATGGTATATAAAATTAGAAATGTTCAATAGGAGATTGGAAATGTGGACCTGGAGCTCAGAAAACAGACTAAGTATGGGCATATAGATTTTGGAATAATTTGCATAGAGATGATAATTGAACCCATTAGAGTTAATGAGGATACCAAGTGAAACAGTATGGAAAGAAATGAGCAGAGAACAGAGAATAGGGCCTTGGGGCATATTGACAGTGATTATGGCATGAATAAAATGACTCAGCAAAAAACAGAGGCAGCAACAGTCATACTGAAGGAGAAAAGAGAGAGAGAGAGCACTTGTTATGAAATCACAGAAAAGAGAGAATATCTAGGGAGAAAAGATGGTTAACAGAATCAAAGGCTGCAATGAGGTTTTGAAGGATGTGGATTGAGAAAAAGCCATTGGATTTGGCAACTAAGAGAACATCATCAACTTTGGAGAAAACAGTTTCAAATCAGTGATGCGGTTGGAAGTCAAATTGTAGAGGATTTAAGAAAGAGTAGTTACCTAGTCAAGAAACATTTATCACACACTTCCTATGTACCAGTTACCGTGCTAAGTGCTAAGAAAAGTTTAAAAAGCAGGACTCCTACCTCAAGGAGCTTGCAATCTAGTAGGAATGATGGCATGCAAATAAATGAACAAATAAATGGAAGGTTATCTCAGAGGAAACGGCATTTGGGAGGGATGGGAGTACTAGAAATCCATCCTTTTAAAAAAATGAAATGAAATAAAGAAAAGAAAAGAAAAAAGAAAATCATACTTTTGAAGGTTTGAGAGTTGAAGAGAGAAGGCTGAAGTGAGGAGAGAAAACAATCCAGATATGGAAAATAATCACTGAAAAGGAATGGAATCAGGGTAGGGAGTATCCAATACCCGGAATAGTAAGATCATTGTTGCTAGGTCATAGAATATATGGAAAAGAAGTAAACTATAAGGAGACACTAAAGGTGAGGGAAGGGTTGGTTGTGTGTGTTGGATTATGTTATCCATGTAGGTTATGTGTTTCCACACTGTTCTGTCTAAGTGTGACTCACAGAGAAGTACGAATAGAAATTCTAGAATCTCCTTCATACATTCTTCTCTGAAAGAGATTGACCTGTGCCAGTTTTAAGTTTAAGTAATGTTCTCAATTGCTATTGGTTAATGGGGAAAGAGTGCTCCAAGGTATGTATTTAAGACTTGACACTTTTCCCATCAAATGCTAGTCTAGTAACCCAAAGACTGTAATACATATTGAATATTAAAAATTCTATTTATCCAAACTGATAGCAAACAAAAATCAGAGATGGATGAGAATGTCCTAGACCAGTGGTGCCCAAACTTTTTTGGCCTCCTGCCCCCTTTCCAGAAAAAAATATTACTTAGCGCCCCCTGTCACATACTATCACTGCCCCCTTACAGTTATTCACCGCCCCCAAATGCACCTGTGGCCATCACCGCCCTCCTGGATTGCTGCAGCATCGACCAGGGGGCAGTGGCACCCACTTTGGGAATCACTGTCCTAGACAATACACAGAATAAATGAGCTTCTTCATTGGGACCAAACTATCTCATCTCAGATTCTGCTCAAAGGGAAATTTCCTGAAGTCTCTATTATAGTAATCTTGGAACAGATATGATGGAAGTGTCAGCATCTTTATACATTGGCTTTTTCCCAGTCTTTCTCTCCATTCAGTGACCTTAAGAGAATCAGAAAACTTGAGTCTTCCTTCTCAGAGCTGGAAAGCTAGAAGGATGATTTCTTTTCTTCCAACTTCTTGCCAACTCTGCAGGTAGGCATAGAGCATTGAACAACAGTCTCTACCAATGAGGAAAGTCTTATGCAAATGAGCCTTGAGCCATGGGTTATATTAGAAAGTAGCCAGCTTTTGAAAGGTTTTAAAGCCAAACAGGATTTTATATTTTATTCTGGAGCAATTAGGAAGCTACTGGAATTCTTTGAATGAGGAGGACGAAGGAAAGGATTTGACATGGATAGACCTATGCTTTTTGAAGATTATATTGACAGCAGAGCAGAGGATGGGCTAAGGTGATGGATAATATCAACAATTATGGATAGGTCAAGGAAGATAAGGATTGAGAAAAGGTCAGGATTTGGCAATTAAGAGATAAGTAGTAACTTTGGAGAGGGCAGTTTCAGCTGAATGATGAGAAGTGAAAGAGAAAGAATTTTAAGTATCAAGTACTGTGGCACCTTGATACACGAGCACTTTAAGTCACGAGCAACCTGAGATACGAGCAGTCACAATCAGGATTTTTTGCTTTAAGTCACAAACAGATATTTGAATTACAAGCTTCTGCTGCCCTCTACTAGATAGCCTGCTGAACATTCCGTTTTACAAGTTACCCGTGACTGTTTCGTTTAGTTCAGTGTTTCTCTGGCCATGTGAGCATCATATTGAATTGCTCTTGCTTTCTTCTTTATTTTTGTCTTTATTATCAGCTTTTGGGCAGATTTCTTAACTTTTAACCATGGGTCCTGACAACGGCAGAATTGAAAGAGTTACATCAGAGCAGCATATGGAGGTTTTGCAGGAAATTAGTGGAGAGGAGCCCGAGGTGAATGAGGAAATCAATACAATCGAGATTAAGGAAAGGTTGAGGATTTGGAAAAGAAATTAAACAGTTTATTGAAAAGATGCACTCAGAAAAAGTTGCAACAGGTTGTGTGTTGAAGCTGTGTAACTACATTTATTTCACACATTATCAAAATGTTATGAAAGGGAGAAAGAAACAAACTTCCATGGAAAGTTTTTGTTGAGATAGTCTCCAAGTGAAATCGAGGAAAGTGTGGCAAAACATGTGGACTCAAAACTACCACACCAATGCAAATATCAACAATTTGGAAATAAGTCTTGAACAAAGACACATGTTAAAACCAGTGGAAATGTGCGTCAACTATGGGTGGGGGGACAGCGGGGGGTGAAGGGGAAAGTAGGAGCTTGAATAATGTAACCATGTTAAAAATGAATATTAATAAATGATTTAAAAAAATGTTCACCCTCTTGGCATTGCCATCACCTACAAGAATTCCATTTCTGTGTTTAGGAACTTCTAAATTCATTTGGAGATGATAAATAATAAATAAATTTATCAGAAAAAAAAGAAAGTGTGGCAAAACAACCAAAATTCAATGAAGAAAATTATGATAATTAAATGATGTAAAAAAAGCAATTAAGTTTAGCAATAGAGTTACATATCATAAGTAATGTGTAAGGTCAATTTTGCATTTAAATGTAGCATTACATGTGTAAAGAGTAAGTTATGTTAAGCAATAGAACACAAAACGAGAATCTTCTCTGCCAGCATCTTTGCCTGACCTTGAAGGTAAGTAACATTTTATAAGCAAGTTTATTTCTTTACATTCTTTCTTATTAAACATAAATATATTTATTTGTTATTTATAAAGTATATTTTCATATTTAAAAGCATATAAAACAAAAATTTTGTATGGTTTTTTTTTTACCAGAATGGATTAATTGCATTTCCATTCATTTAAATGGGGAAATTCAATTTGACACACTAGCAAATTGAGTTACTAGCTTGGTCACGGAATGAATTAAACTCATGTGTCAAGGTACAACTGTATAGATTACTATCTAAAGATGTTTTGAAAAAGGATGATATGTAGGATGGCAGCTAACAGGGATGGTAGATTCTAGTGAGGATTTTTTAAATATAAGAAGTGAGAGTAGAGCCTTACTTAAATTAATTACAGAAAGTACAACATGTCACTAGAATCAATGCACCAAAAATATATTAGGTGTGTTTTAAAATCAGTTTTAAAGTATTATGGGAGATTTAGTTATTTAGACAAAGACACCTGTTGGGCTATTTTTTAAAAAAAGCCTATTTTGGAGTTACTCAATCCAATGGGAGTAAATTTCAAATTTAAAAGTTAAGGATTTTAGGTCCCTAAGAAAGAATTGCTCTTGAGGAGGAGGAAAAAGTATCTCTATCTCCTCCCTTCTCCTATTGACCATATTACCTGAAAGACTGGATTGATAGTTGTAGTAGACAATGAAACCACTTGAGAATAGAGAGGCATGTTGAAGACAAATGGAAGTTCTTCTGATAAAAGGCAAATTAATATCCAGAGATGGAACTGATCAAATTACTACCTTGTTAACTTTGAGAAGTACAAAGACCTGAAGGTCTCATCCACATCGGTAGTAGTGTTGACCGGAGGTGAGAGCAGCATCTCTGATGCTGATCGAAACATTTGTATTAGAAACTGAGAGACACATTGAACACAAATGAGAAACACTGAGTGAAGACAGTTTCAGAACTCCATAAGGAAGTCCCTAGAAAAGAGGATAGAGCTATACCTGAGGAAAACTTTATGAGTGCTCCATTAAAGAAGAAAAAGATTTTCCATAACCAGGAGATATGTATGATACCTTTTTGCCACAAGGATTCCCTTCACACATGCCTCATTATTGTTTTATTGTCAATTTGAATCCATTCTCCCTGGGGACCTTGTGAGTATAAAGGGAGAATAAACCACTGATTTAGGGAATTGCTTCTGTAACAAATTGCCTTTGCTATCCCTGCTTAGTAAATATACTTTTTAAAAACTAATTGTTTCACTGCCATTCAAAGTTACATTCCAGTGGGGGCTCATGAGTAGAAGTATTAGAAACTCAGCCCCTCAGGTTTAATTGATTGAATTCTCAACTGTCCCAATGGGGACTTGATCCAACAATAAAAGTGGGAGTTTGGTAAGTAGTCCTAACTTAACAAACTCCCACTTTTTATAAGGGGCTACATCCTTATTTAATATACAAAGGGATGAGAGGAATTTGGGTATGCTTTTAGGCAATAGGGAATGAGCCAGCAGATAAGGAATGATTGAAGAATATGGACCTAAGTTACATACTATATGTCAAATACATAAATCATAGACATCAAATATTAGGGTTCTCAGTTATAGGCCTGTGCATACCAGGTGAAAGGGTCTGCTAGTAGTAGAAGATTGTACTTTTTTTCTCTATCTCCCTCCAAAGATAAGAAGTCTATAAATGTAAGAGCTCCAAAGTCTTGCCAGTGCTTGTGATCTCCAGAAAATTGTTAACATTTTTTCTTTTGAAAACCGGAAATATGTCTGCTATATGTTCGCTATCATTCTAAGTCAATAAAGCCTGTTCCATCTCAGTTACAGAGTTTTCTCTTGATCTGATTATCCCAAATCAATCTAGAGTGCCTTTATGACCATGAAGTGGGAGTCCTTTAGGTCACCCCAACTGTCTTTTTTGTAACTTGTGAGGCATTAATTATAGTCAAATACAATACTCTATTGAAAAACCCCAAATTCTATCTCTGTCAACAATAGGAGAAAAAGTTTAGTTCCCAAATATCAGGTTTTCTTTTCTTTCCTTGTATTACTTTCCATAGACTTATCCTTCAGAAGCTCCCTTGTCTCAATCATTATTGGCACTAGGACCAGGTCAGAAAGCTTTCATTAAGGGCAGCCTTTCCCTAGTACATTACCAGGGTGAGCAGAGAAGGGTTACCAAAGGAGTTGTATTTGAATTGAGCTTTAAGAAATGGGTAGAGATTTAAAAGGCAAAAGCTAGGGAAAACATTTCAACTTTGGGGAAGGAAGAGGAAGAGAACACAGGTGTATTAGTGAGCCAAAAAATAGCCTGGTTTGATTGGCCTTAGAATATGTAGGAGATAAGTAATATGAAATATGGTTTTAAGTCAAGCCCTGACTTGGTTTGTCAATTTTCAAGTGCCTACACTGAAAATTTAGCAATTGGCTCTTAAGTTTGTTGGAGCCTTGAGCTCCTTTCAGGAGGCTGGGAAATCAAACTTTTTTGTAATAATACTAAAAGTTTTAATTTCTAATATAGTAAATGTCAATAGAAACATCCTACATAAACAAAGGCTCTTTGGGCCTTTAATAATTTTTAAGGGCATAAAGGGGATCCTGAGAACAAAAAGTTTGAGAACAGCTACATATATGTATATATGAGTACCATCCATCCACCTTAATAAATAATAAATATCTCTTCCTGTGGGGTTCTTATTCAAGATCTCTAAAGGAACTTCCTCAGAAGGCCCACCCAACACATTTTTCTTAGCTCATTCAGAGATGCCAATGCAGCATTTGGAATTTCTATTTGTTTTCCTCCATTCTCGCTATATCACATCAACAAACATTTATTAAGTTCTTACTATGTGCCAGATCACCTCCTTTTCCAATTGTATTTCTCCTCAAGGTTATTTCTAATGCCATTTCTTACACGTAGGTCATCACTAGAAATATGTGACACACACCACACACACTATTTCATGACCCTTTGAAGGTCAACTACCAAATACGATTCATTTATTAAGGTGAACTGAGTTTGCAGCTTTATGATATCCCTGGACCCTAATTCAAGAATTGTTCCTGTGAGCACTCTAGAGTTTCCCAAATATAATCCATCTTAGTGTCTCTTTTTTAATTTATTTTTTTATATATTGACAAAAATCTATTTTCCCCTTCTACATTTCCCCAATTCCATTGAAACAAAAAAGAAAAAATAAAAGCCTTGTAGCAAGTATGCATAGTCAAGCAAAATAAATTTCCAAACTGGCCATGTACAAAAATATATGTCTTATTCTGAATCTTAAGTCCATCACCACTCTGTTAGGAGTGGATAGTATACTTTGTCATTGATCCTCTGGAATTATGTTTATTCATTGTGTTGTGTTGTTTCTAAGTCTTCCAACATTGTAGATCTCTACAATGGTGTTATAAGTTGTCTCTGCTTCATTGACTTTTCGTCAGTTAATGCAAATCTTCCCAGGTTTCTAGTATTTCATTACATTCATATCAAAATTTGTTCAGTAATTCCCCAAATGATGTATACCCCATCAACTTAAATGAACTGATATAGAGTGAAATAAGCAGAACTGTTAAAGTGATTTAGACTAGAATATCTAGATATGAAAATGAATGATTTTGAGGACTTATAAAGTCACAAAGGAAGAAACGAGCAGAAGCAAGAGAGCAATGTATACAGCAACAATAACACTGTGAAAACAAATAAGTTTGAAAACTATAAGAACTATGATCACTCTATTGACCATTCATGATTCTAGTGGAGTGATGATGAAACATGCTCTCCACTGCAGAGACACATTGGATTTAGTGTCCTGAAAAAGATATAGTATATATTTATATAAATGCGCACACACATAATATATATTAAATATACACACAACATATATGATATATACACATATACATACACATATATAGACATTGAGGCAATTTGTTTGGTTTAACTTTATATATTTGCTGCAAGGAATTTATTTTTCTTGCCTTTTTTCTTGCAATGATATTGGGGGTGGAAGGGATAGAAAATAGATTTCTGTTAATTTTTTAAATAATGAGGTGGGAGGTGCTAAAGATATGAAAAGTATGCACTTTTTTTTAATTTTTATTTTTTTAGAAAAATTTTCCATGGTTACATGATTAATGTTCTTATTCTCCCCTCCACCACCCCCCCATTCCCCACCCTCCCCACCCCCATAGCCAACAGGCATTTCCACTGATTTTAACATGTGTCATCGATCAAGGCCCATTTCCACATTATTGATAGTTTCACTAGGGTGGTCGTTTAGCATCTACGTCCACAATCATGTCTGCATCAGCCCATTTGTTCAAGCAGTTGTTTTTCTTGTGTGTTTCCACTCCTGCAGTTCTTCCTCTGAATGTGGGTAGTGTTCTTTTCCATAAATCCCTCAAAATTGTCCTGGGTCATTGCATTGTTGCTAGTACAGAAGTCCATTACATTCAATTTTACCATAGTATATCAGTCTCTGTGTACAACGTTCTTCTGGCTGTGCTCCTTTCACTCTGCATCAGTTCCTGGTTAGCAATTTGGAACTATGCCCAAAGGGCTTTAAAAGACTGCATGCCCTTTGATCCAGCCACAGCACTGCTGGGTTTAACCCCAAGGAGATCATAGATAAAAAGATTTGTACAAATGTATTTGTAGCCACGCTCTTTGTGGTGGCAAAAAACTGGAAAATGAAAGGATGCCCTTCAATTGGGGAATGGCTGAATAAATTGTGGTATCTGCTGGTGATGGAATACTATTGTGCTCAAAGGAATAACAAACTGGAGGAATTCCATGTGAACTGGAAGTATGCACTTTTAGATGAGATGACTGTATTATTAATTTTACTTAATTGTTTTTATTATAAGACTTATCATGAAGATTTATATTATATATAATATAATGTAATGCAAAAACAACACATCTTTTTTTTTGAGGGAGAAAGAGACCTCTGGTTGAGATGCAGGCATCTATGGGAATAAAGTATTGTTAGAGAGCCAGACTTAGAGAATGAAGGTCTTGGTTTGAAATCAGGGCTCAAACACTTCTTAGCTATGTGATCCTGGGCAAGTCGCTTAAACCCAATTGCCTTTCACTTATCACTATTCTACCTTAGAACCAATACTTAGTATTGATTCTAAGAAAGAAGTTAAGGGTTTTATTTTATTTATTTTAAAATATTAATATATAATTAAATTAATATGAATAACTATTATTAATCTTCATTTTAAGATTTACACAGTATTTTCCTCTCAGTAATTCATTTTCTTTTTTCTTTATCAATTTTTTACCAATTGCATGTAATAACAATTTCTACACAAGTTTCCCTAAATTATATGATTGAAATTATCTCCCTTCCTTCCCTTTCCCATCCTGGTGCTGGCAAGCAATTTGATCTGAGTTATACATGCATTATCATGCAAAACATTTCCATATTGTTCATTTTTGTAAGCAAATAATCTTATAAAACCAAAACTCCAAAACACAAACCCAAATAAAGAATTGATAAATCATATGCTTTCATTTGTATTCAGAAGGTAAGGGTTTTTAAAAACCGTGTCTATTGTTAGATGTCCCACTATATCAGTTAATTTGATATAAATTTTTTCTTTGTTAGAGGTGGGGTTCCCAAATCCTGCTGTGCATGTGTGTTTGTGTGTGTGTGTGGGGGGGGGGAATTAGGGATGCAAATTAAAAATGTAAAAGCAATACACATTTATAAATCTTATTTAAAAATAAAAGGTGGAAAGGTAGAAAAGGAGAAAGCTGGAAACCTTTAAAGACAGGGCACCATAAGGGGCTAAAGGATAGTAGATAGGTTACTCATGGTGGGTCTTTTCCCATCTCCCTACAATATAACATTTCTCCCTATAACATTTCTGGTGGGGGTAAAATCTTTAGAAAATGAATATTAAGAATAAAGAGGAGAAAAGCAAGTATGGAATGAGGATGAGAGTGCCGTTGCCAGGTGGAGAAATTTATGTGCTGCCCGTTAAAAATATGAGGAGCTTAGATCTTTTGGCACCAAACTTCCTAGTCACCTGCTTCCTTTCTTTCCACCTCCTCTTCTCCCCTTCACTCAACTTAGCTGCCTGGCTCTAGTGGCCTAACTTTCAGAGCAAAAAGGAGTTTCTTAAAGGGTAAGACTTTGATTAATTCAGAATGTTCATGTTAAAAACAGCCATAAAAAGACAGAGGCTCACAATGTAAAGAAAGAATTGCAAGGGAAGTATTAGTCAATGCAGGTCAGCCAACCCACTAATAAAATAATTGGTCTCCAGTTGTTTTTGCTGCTAGAGGAATCCACTGTTGGAGGACCAAGAAAGGGAGTTGACAATGGCACACAGCAACAAGAAGGGATCTGAGTCCATTCCCTGGGATTCAAAAATAATTCTCAGTCAGGAGGCTAACACAAAGAGAGAAAGGAACTCTCTGCAAGGATTCCCTTGAGGACAAAGAACAATGCTCGGGTATTATACTCTCCACATACAAGACCTGGCATAGAGCCATCAAGGAACCTTGTTCCCTCTCATTATCTACCTCAAATTTCTTAAGGGGGTAAATCCACCTAGCTGTGAGCAAAGAGAACAAACATCCCAAAGGAACAATCTCAAAAGATTCTGCTGACCTCAGGTGTTTGAGCAGACCAACTAAGTTCTAAGAGACTAAGATAAAGGGAATGGGGCAGGGAATGGTCTGGTCCTCTGTTTGAAGTTTATACTTGCTTAGAATCAAATAGACCTGCCTAATGTATAAGCTATGCCTTGGATTTCCTTATAACAGCTGCCTACACCCTGCAGCATTCCTATACACCCTCTTGCCCTGGCTGAGAGCCCCATTGAGAAATCTGGGTGCCTGAAGCAAGGTGCCCAAAATATGCCCTCAAATCAAATCATCTAGGGGCAGCTGGGTGGCTCAGAGGGTTGAGAGCCAAGTTTAAAGATGGAAGGTCCTTGGTTCAAATCTGGCCTCAGACACACCCTAGCTGTGTGACTCTGGGCAAATCATTTAACCCCTATTGCCTAGCCCTTACCACTCTTCTGCCTTGGAACCAATACATAGTATTGATTCTAAGAAGGAAGGTAAAGGTTTTAAAAAAATCAAATCATCTTTGAAAGATTCTCAGTTGTTAAGGGATGCTCCAAGACATTTAGGACACAATAACTGTGAATGGGCACAGAGACATAGCTGGAGAATTTGCTTATTCTTCCAGGCCCTCCCCTCATCATAGAGAACAGACTGAAGATATGTCAAAAGAAAGAACTCACTTAGTCGTGTGGCTTCCTAAGGCTCAGTGCCCTGGGGTAGTAAGCACCATCTAGCAGGTACCTTTTCTGTTTAAGAATTTTTTTTTCTTTAAAACTCTTAACTTCCTTCTTAGAATCTTGATTCTAGAAGAATGGTTAGGTTAGGGCTAGGTAATTGGGGTTAAGTGACTTGCCCAGGGTCACACAGATAGGAAGTAACTAAGGTCAGATTTGAATCTAGGACCTCCTGTCTCTAGGCCTGGCTCTCTATCCACTGAGCCACCTAGGTACCTCCTGCCTAATTATTCTCCATCGCTATGTGCTAAGCTCAGTTGTTTCTACTCTGGAGATCAGGTACTATCCGCACCTTCCAAACTCCACTAAATTTCAGTTCCCTCCAACAAAGCCCAAACATAGTCCCTTCTTTGTTCCCTCAGAGATAACAATAATAGTCTTTTGCACTCCCTAGAATTATACATCCTAGAGTGATCACAATACTCATAAATCCCCAGGACTCTAAGATCAAGGATGCAAAAAGAGAGAAGAATTTAAAGTATCCAGTCAAACACATCAGGTAGGGGGATGATATCTCAAAAACAATTCATATGGATGTCTTAGAAATTAAAATGGCATAACTCTTCTTCCTATACAAATGCCTTACGTTATTGCTCTATGTATTATGGATTTAAGGGCATCATATTTTCTCAAGATAAACACAAAAATAGGAAAAGTCCATTCAATTTTTAAAAATTTATCAGGTACCTACTATGTGTAAACCACTGATACAAAGACAAAAATAAAATCAATCCCTGCCCTCAGGGAACTTGCATTGTACCCATAGGAAAAGGCATGAACACAGATGAGCATGTATAAAATCTACAAAATGTAAATATGGAGTAATTTGACAGTAGTGGTGGTGTAGGGAAACCAAGAAGAATCAAGAGCAACCTCATAACACACTCTTTTATTTAAGCTTGCTACTGACTCATCTGCCCTTGTTTTCTAGTCATTTCACTCACTCAGGGCAATTGTCCTTTTGTTTTCTTGTTTGGTTCTGTCCTCTGGGACTGCTGACTGGGAAAGTGGTCATGTCTGGGGCCAGAACCTTTTATCATCTGGCACAAAGTATGCTCTAGTGAACAGTTATATTTCTTGTATTCATTTAGCTGTCTAGCCACATCAGTCCGTGATTCCTGAAATGAATTTTTTAAAATAATATTTCATTTTATCTTTTTCCTCAATTGCATGTACAAACAATTTTTAACTTCCATTTTTAAAAAATTTGAGACAAATTCTCCCTTCCCTTCCTCCTTTCTCTCCCCCCCTCCCCAGATGGCAAGCAATCTCATATAGATTTTACATGTGCACAAAAGCAAAACATTTTTCCATATTACTCACTTTGTGAGGAGAACTCAAACAAAATAATGCAGAAACAAAGTGAAATATAGTGTTTCAATTTACACCCAGATTCCATCAGTTCTTTCTCCTGAGGTGGATGGCATTTTGTATCATGAGTTCTCATTGATTGACTTCCATCACTGTATTGCTAAGAATAGCTAAGTTGATCATCCTGATGATATTGCTTTTACTGAGTAGATTGTTTTGGTTCTGCTCACTTAACTTTGCATCAGTCCATGTAGGTCAATGAATTTTCTTTTACTACATACTAAAGGTGCCATGATTCATTTTGTTTTAAAAAATCTGTCTCATCTACACACACGCGCACGTGCGCACACACACACACACACACACACACACACACACACACACACATCTCTTACAAGGATGGAGTAAATCTCCAGATACTTGAGGCTCTCAGAGGGAATTTCCTCCTCAACCCTCAAATCAAAAAAAAAAAAATAAGAGTGACTTGTTGTTACCAAAGAGCCTATGGATTGGCATCCTGTGGTCTAATTAGAGAACCATGAGATTGATAGAACCTGAAGGATCTGGTCCTCTCCATTCAAGGAAAGCATTTTATAAGCCATAGCATAACTACATAAATGTGAATTTTTGTTTTTGCTGTTGTTACTATTTTAATTAAATATTTTTAGAGGTAGCCAGGTAAAAATGTAAAGAAAATTGTCATAAAAGCCAGGAATATCTTATGTCAAATCCTATCTCTGATACTTATTGGCTATGTGACCTTGGGCAAGTCACTTAAACTCTTGAGCTTCCAGTCAGTCCTCAAGGACCACAAATTATAGAGAAGTGCTACTCTAGCCTGGAAGAGGAATCTCCCTATACTGAAGAAACCATAAGTTCAGTCTAAATAATAATAATAAATAAATAAATAAATAGTATTTCTATTGCATTTTAAAGTTTACAAAGCACTTAACAAGAAGTTTTCATTTGATGTTCACAGCAACCCTGGGTGATAGGTATTATTATTATGCCCAGTTTGCAAAAGAGAAAATTAGATTAAGTGACTTGGTCTTTGGTCTGTAATGCAGGATTACTGCAAGAATCTCTTGCATTTGCAAAACCAACAGAAGCAATCTTGACAGTTAAGGAAACAGAATGTTGACCCAGCTAGACCCTGGTCTCACGGGCAAAAACCATCGGAGCCAGGACTATAAATATTCCTGGAGAACCAACTGTGGGGCTGATTTTCCTTGACCTGACCCAGACATCCTACTATCCCCTGCATCTCCCCATTGGGCCCTGGGAGGAGGGAAATTTGGGGGGAGGAGAACATGGGAAATTAGTTTCCTTAGGCAGGCAGGGACAACCTTAAACCAAGCCATCACCCTCATTTGTTAATCTGCTAAATCCTTTTACATCAGGACAGTGACATTTATCCCTGGCTGAGGGGCTGATTCCCTCAGCCTGACCTCTACCTTCTGAGACCATCTCCCAGCACTGGCCTCATCCTTAGCAACAGTTTCCCAGACCTTAACCCTCTTCCCTCAGCTTACCCTTGCCTTTAATAAACCCCTTAGCCTTTATTCAAAGAGCTTCTGTTGATTCATTATACCATCAACTAGGGCCAAGGCTGAAGAGGGAAAGATAGCTTTCCCTTATTTCCTGAGGGCTAAACCAGGCATCCATCTTGGTCAGGAAGTGAACCAGGTTCACTTCCTGTGGGCTTAGAGTTTCTCTCCAGAAGGAAGGGGCTTCTTACTCCTCCCCTCAAGGAAGCTTAGAGACAGCAGGGAGGCTGACTAAAACATTTCAGCCAGGCTCACACAACCTCTGGCTGACCCAAATCATCCTGTACTGAAGAGATAGCCTCCCTGCCAAGAAGACTCAATTAGTATCCCTGCCCTCTAACACAAGCCTCCATTAGCCACATATTCTTTTATAACAGGTCACATAGCTAAGAAGTATCTAAAGTTGGATTGAGCTAACAAATTGAGGTCTTCTTGACTCCAGGTCCAGAGCTTTAGCTGCCACTAATTAAAAACAACAAATTATAGAACTGTACATAAATATCAATATTATTTATAGCTGTGCTCTTTGTGGTGACAAAAAATTGGAAAATGAAGGGATGCCTTTCGATTGGAGAATGGCTGAACAAGTTGTGGTACCTGTTGGAGATGGAATACTATTATGCTAAGAGGAATACTGAACTGGAGGAATTCCATGTGAACAGGAATGACCTTCAAAAACTGATGCAGAGTGAAAGGAGCAGAACCAGGAGAACACTATCCACAGAGACGGATTCACTGTGGTACAATCAAATATAATGGACTTCTCTACTAGCAGCAATGCAATGATCCAGGACAATTCTGAGGGACTTATGAGAAAGAACACTATCCATATCCAGAGAAAGAACTGTGGGAGTAGAAACACAGAAGAAAAACAACTGCTTGATCACATGGGTCAATGGGGATATGATTGGGGATGCAGACTCTAAATGATCATTGTAATGCAAATATTAATAATATGCAAATAGGTCTGGATCAATGAAACATATAAAAACCAGTGGAAATACTCATTGGCTATGGGATTGGGTAGGGAGGAGAGGAGGGAAAGAGCACGAATCAAGTAACCACGGAAAAACATTCTAAATTAAACAAACAAACACAAATAGATGGACTTAAAACTGTGCTTGTTATATAATGATTTTCATGGAACTTTCTGAGTTTAAAAGTATAAAGGAATACATTTTTTAGTTCTTCCCTGTAAGCCCTCATGATGATTTCTTGTCCATTCATTCTTATTCCCTATTTAGTTTTGGTCAATACCTATTATTTCTTTGGCATAGAAAACTCCCAGTGAAGAAATTCTTTCTGCCAATGCTGATGGCAACTTTTTTCAAGAATTGCCTGGGGAAACTGAAAGATTGTCATCCCTAAGGTCATACAGACAGTATGATGCAGAAGAATATGTGAACCCTCATATTGTTTCCCCGGCAGACTCATTATGCAGCACTACAGCTACTCATTTAGCCAGTCATTAAAGAAACATTTGTTATGTGCATCTAAGTGCCAGGGATACTAAGAAAGACAAAAACACAGTCCCTGCCCTCAAGAAGCTCACATTCTAATGGGGGAGACAAGATATACACAATTAAGTACTTACAAAATGAATAAGGTGTGAATGGAAGGTGTCAAAAAGAAGGAGAAAAGGAGGGACTGTTAAAAGCCTCTTGAGGAAGATTGAATTTTAGTTGTCTTAAAAGAAGCCAGGAATAGATAGGTGATTCAGTGGATAGAATATTGGTTCTGAAATCCAGCAAGCATTAATTGTGGGACTCTGGGTAAGTTACTTAACTCTTTTTGCCTCAGTTTCCTCATCTGCAAAATGAGCTGGAGAAGAAAAGGGCAAATCACTCTAATATCTTCCATTTATGACTGAAACCACTAAGGGAAACCAAGCAGCAAAGGCGAGGAGAGAGAGCGGGTTTTGGAGTTGGGAGAGAGAGTATGGGGGGTGAGATTAGCAAGAAAGCCTTACCTGCTCATAGTAAATGTATGTAAAGGTAAAGAATGGCTTTTTCATATGTTCCTAATATTTAAAAGCTATTCAAAAATTATTACTCTTTTTTCACATGAGGAAACTGAGGCCCAAAGAGGTAAATTGATTTGTCCAGAATTACAAAGAAAACTTGTGGCAGATCACTTTAATCTCTGATGGTATCCTCTCTCTATACTGAAAGGCAAACTACTTGGGCAGTAGAAAATCATTCATTTCAAGAGTCAAGATAAGACAGTCATAGACAAAGAATCCCAAATGACCAGATTTAGAGCACAAATTCCCATGAAGGAATATTCTCTCTTGATATTGCATTTTTTTCTCCATTCATTTAGCAAGTAGTTAGTGAGCTTCAACTGTGTATCTACCACTGAGCTAGAAACTACTTGAGAGGAGCCATCATCCAGAGTTGGACATTTTCTCATTCATTTTGAATCTTTGCCTCTCCGATGTGTACCTGTAGGTGTGGTGGCTTCTCGTCTACTTTATATTAAATTATCTAAGTTGCTGGTTTAAAATGTCCAGGAAAAGATGACCTCAAGCTCCCTAATATGTTTTTAGTAATTTCTTCAAGAAAGGGAGGCACAGTGAGTAGGCAGCTCAGTGGATTGAAAGCCAGGCTTGGAGATGGGAGGACCTGGGTTCAAATTTGACCTCCGTCACTTCCTAGCTATATGACCCTTGGTAAATCACTTAACCTCCATTGCGTAGTCCTTACCGCTCCCCTGCCTTGGAAATAATACACAGTATTGATTCTAAAATATAAAGGTTATAAAAAAATGAAAAGAAAGAAGGGAAGGAAGGCATTTTTCAGTTTGCTTCTCCGTGTGTTCTCTGTGTGGCAAAATGGATAGAATGACAAGCCTGGAGATAAGGAAGACTCATTTTTGTGGGTTCAAATCTGAACACAGATATTTACTAGCTGTGTGGCTCTGGACAAATCATAACCCTGTTTGCCTCAGTTTCCTCATCTGTAAAATAAGTGGGAGAAGGAAATGGCAAACCACTTCAGTAGCTTTGCCAAAAAAAAATCCAAAATGGGGTTACAAAGACACAACTGAAAGGTTTGAATAACAAAGTACTAACCTAAATATCTGTGCCTGCTGTTGGTAGAATAGTCACTATTCTCTCCTTCATGAAAGAAAGCAAAACTATGAGGTAATTATACTTAGGAGACAAAAATCCCAGCTTTCAAATATAAAAATATACTGATTACCTACAAGAATAGCTTATACTCAGAGCTCCCCTTCTTAGGGAAAGCAGCATGCTGCAGTGGAAAGCATACCAGATCTGGACTTCTTGGGTTCTGGTTCTAGATCTATTACTTATGAATTATATGGCTTCAAAGTTTCCTCACCTGTAAAATAGATATAATAATAACAACAACTATCCACAGCTGTAACTAAGGCAAGGCAACTAGGACTTTGCCCCAGGCTAAATTCAGGTAATTCAGGTAGCCTGCCTTCTCCTCATGGTAGTTCCCCAGCTAATTATTCCCTGCTCATTTACTTGGTCCCAGCTAGCGCTAAACCTAATGTCCTTTTGCCATGATGTCTCTCTCCTGGTGTGTCTTCATTCTCCTTAACCACTGTATTTCCCCTACATGATGTGTCCCCTCCACATCTACCTGAGGATGGTGGGCATATCAAGATCAGCACCAGGATAAAGGTGTGACTCAGATTCAGACAGCCAGCTACCCCTTCTTGTAGCCTAATTATACCCAAAATAAATCGTGCGTTTTCCACCTTCCATTGCTTCTCAAATAAATTTGCCCTAGATAAAGTTGTAGCTCTCTATCTACCAAGTACTGTTTTCATAGCAATATGAGGGGCATCTGACCCTGAAGAGTGTGACCTCAATAAAAATGGGTGAATCAGTTCTAATTATACAAATTGAAGAGATTTTTAATAGACAAAATTACTTCTGAAAAGTATTTGAAAAACCGAATTAAGTAGCAGTTTGAAACATTTGCTATAATCCACAAACTATTGCTAGAATTCTCTCCACATTCCCAATCCACCCATTTCGTGTAAGTGACAGTCTCTTTAGAAACCGTGGAATGGGATAAATAGAATGAGCTTTTCAATATTGAAGAGCCTCTCAACTTGCCTTTAAAAAAAGAACAGATGCTGATAGTTTAACCCTAGGGAAACTAATGAGATGAACATCTGCTTTCTGCCTGACCCTCACAAGTGTCACTGTATCACCCTTGATGATAGCAAGCACCATAGCTCTTCTTTACCAAAGAATTAAATAGGAGCATTGGGCTAAGGAGAAGAGACCTTTTTCACTAAAGTGGGAAGAAGAGAGCGTTGAGAAATCCTGCCAAAGAACACAGGCTAACCTTTGTTCATAGATGAGTGTGAACAAGAGAGACAAATCCTGCTGGGATAAAGAGACATTTTTGTGTTATAAATTGCAGGAGTGATAGCAATGTCACCCAAACACACAAGCTCTGCTTAGAAGTTGAGGTTTTTTGTAAGTGTAGCTAATGTTGGTTTGGTTTTATCAGGAAACCATCTCTTGTTTATCCCAACTAAATGTACCTTTAAGAGTGTGATCAGAGTAAAGTGACACATGGAAACAAAGGTTATTGGTGGCTCATGGTGACACAGTCTTCCAGACTTCTAGAATTTTCTCATCAGATACTCTATCCTGCCTATCAGAGCATCTCATCAAAAGCAAGCTGCCCTCCTTGGGGGATCTCAACCCCTTTTCAAGGTGATGTATAGCAAATGACCAATCATGTTGGGTCCATGGTGGGGTAATAAGTCTAAATCAGTACACAAAGGAAACAATTGACTCCGAATAGATATCCTTTCCATTCCAGAAACTATATACACTTGAAACAGCAATCCATCAAAGTCCCACCTCATTCTGCTGTTTTGCTGACTTCTTTATCACAAGGAGAAGGGGAGAGGGGGATGGAGGCTGATCAAGAGGAAGGGAGACAGAGACAAAGACAGAAACAGAAACAGAGAAGACAAAGAGATGGAGATAATGAAGGGGGAGGGAAAAGGAGAAAAAAGGGAAGAAGAGAAGGAGGAAGAAGAAAGGAATATAAGCATTTCCACTATAATTTTCTGTTCGCTTAAATATTACCCCTTTAAAAATCCAAAACTAGTAAATAGAACCATAACAGTTCAATAGGAAAGATAATCTATATGTTGATTTTTACAGCTTTTCCAAAATGCAATGTTTGGCAATTTTTTCTTCCTGTCTTTGAGGTAGTACATAACAGGTGCTTTTTTTGGTTGAAGTTCCCATTTTTCTGTTCACACAATTAAATCCCTTGAAGAATATCTCTCCTGGGTTTGCGCAAAGGAAATTCCATGCCTCCAGACACTTAAAGAGAGGTCATATTTCTCTCCAGAGGCAATCAGGTCAAGCTTCCATATGTCTGAGACCTCAACCCTTCTGAGACTTTTCCACACAAATAAATGACATGGCTTAGAACTTAACTGCTGGTGAACGTTTTAGGGTATTGGTTTTTTCTTTGTTGTTTTTTTTTTTTACCTGAAGAAAACTCATCTTACTTTCTGGGGCCAGGCAGTACCAAAATAATTTCCAATGTCTTAAATCTGTCTCTGTCTGGAAACCAGCCAAAGGATTGTACTGCTTAAATGCTAATAGCTTAAAATGAGACTTCAAAAGGGCTCCATTATATATTATTGTCCAAAGTAACACACTATCTCTGGGCCTTCATTCCAGTTAAACACTCCGGCTTCCTGATCTCACAGGGAACAAGCTCTTACACACACAGTGGTCAGGGCTCCCTAAATATCTGTGGATTTGATTTGTTGAACAGAGACCAGAAACACAGGAGTGCATTCACCAAGGCTGACCTGCCTGACTAGGGGAAGGTGATTGGAGAGAGCTGAGCTGCTTGAACTCTCATTTCCCCTTGGCAGATCTCCAAGGGCAAACCGTGCCTGTGAAGGGCATTCATTATCTGTCAGGGGATTCATCTTGGGTGTGGAATTAACAAGAGGCTAGGAATGCTGAAAAAAAAAATGCACTGAATTGCCCAAGTGTTTTCAGCTTGGGGCTCTCTAGAGCAGGGAAGGATTGGAGTAAGGGTTGTTTTGTACTCAGTAAATGCCCAACCTCTGCCCTAGAAGTATCCCAGGGCCATTCGATCCTCCTGCCATTCATTGGGCTGTGATAGGAAGACCTACTGCTACAGAAAGGAAAAGAATGGGGAAGAGAGATGGGGAGCCAGCAGGGGATTTAATAAGTCTGGATTTGTGTAATTAGAGTAATGGATGTTGATAAGCTCTTTCCCTGGGCTTTATTTCTAATGCCCAGTAACCCTTGTGGGTTTTTCTGGATTGTGCAGCCCTGGCCCTGTCTAATAATTAATCGCCTCAGCCCTTGGTTTACCAGGAGTAGATCATGACAGCCCTGAGTGCAAGGAACCAGGGAAGCAGCAAGGCGGGTTGCAGATGCACATCCTCCCAATGCCAGGAAAGGTTCTAATTCAAAAACAAATCTATTTATCGCTTTCCAACTGCACGACAGGGCAGGGCATCCGGAGGCAGGGTGGAGCATCAGATTGTTCAACAGTAGCGATGGCACCTGGCCAAGGGAAATTTCCCATTTTATGAAGGCTCCTGCTGGCCACTCAGCAGTGGCTATGAAGGTCCAGGAGCACAGGAGCAGAGAAAATCCATCCTTCCAGCTAAACAAAGAAGTGCATTAGCTTACACTGTAGAGGTTTCAAATTCAACTTATAGGCTACATGGGGCCACCAAATTGCCAAACTTCCAATAAATAAATAAAAATATGGTATAACTTAGATAATGTTCTTTTGTGGTTTTCTAAGTTATTATGTGGTAGGCAGGTATCTATTTCAGTTGCTAATCTGCCATTTTCCATAAACAGATCTGTTTGGTTTGAAATTCACTATAAACTGATCATCTGAAATCTCACTATCATTCTGCCTACTCTGTTTTGGGATAGTCAACACTTCCCCATTCCCTCCACCTCTTTTCCCCTCGATTGGAGGGCTGAAGAGTGAAGCCTTGAACTCCTAAAACTTTCCTTTATAGAGAGCTGGACCCTTCCTTCGCAGCTCTGGGTGTCCTGTGCTCCTCCCACCTCTTTCCACTTTCTAACCTTTTTTTTTTATTGGTACCTTGTCTTTCCTAATTAGATTGTAAGTTTCTCGAGGACAGGACTATCTTTTTTTTTTTTTCTTATTTGTATCCTTATTTTTAAATTACAGGGAAGCTATTGAGTGCTGGACTTAGAGTCAAGAAGACTCACCTTCCTAGGTTCAAATCTGGCCTCAGACACTTACTGGCTGTGTGACCCTGGGCAAGTCACTTTACTCTGCCTCAGATAAGAGATTCCTCATCTATCAAATACTCTGGAGAAGGAAATGGCAAATCAACAAGGCACAAATGGGTTGTTCCTGGAATCATGAGGGCTTAGGCAAGAGAAGTTTCCCAAAGAAGATAGAAGCATTGGAACCAACACCCTTCCCTACCTCCAAGTATGAGTTTCCTGAGGATTTGTTCTTTCTCACAGAAACATGAATTTATGGGAGGTTAACTTCATTTTTTGAAGGACAGCGCTTTAATTGCTTATGTTTTTCTCCATATTTATCATGATGTCCTGTCCCAATTAAATACTTTGCTATTTAATTTGTGATTTTCTCCTGGTCTTTTAGAAGGCACTAAATGGAGGTTTGAGGCATATATTGTGAGAACTTTGAGTTCCCACATTAAACTCAAGTAGCATATGATTTAATAGTAGAGTGGAATAAACATTTTATATTTATGAAAGGAAATGTGAGATAAGAAAAGGAAATTATATTGAGCAGCCAGAGTCAGATTTGTCCAAAGTGTTTTTTGTTCTTGACACTCCTACCATATGAAGCACTTTTTGCCATCTAAGCAAGTTTGGGCTATCTTTCCAATTGCTCAGTGGCCTGTGAGAGTGAATAATCCATACTTCTTCTCTCCTCTCCTCAACAATAATAATACCTAACATTTACATGGTGCTTTAAGGTTTGCAAAGTGCTTTACATATATTATCTCTTTATACACATGTATTCATATTTTAATTAATATATGTTAATATTAACATACAGAATAATTAATATTTTACTTTATCAATATATCTATTAATAATTAATATATTCCTCATAACAACAAGAAGAGGGGCCCATTATTGATCCATTAGGAAATCAAGGTGGAAAGAGGTTAAGACTACCCAGAATCACACAAATGGAAGATATCTGAGGCATGATTCGGAGTCAGGTCTTCTTGACTTCATGTATAACATTATTAAATCTTAATTGCCTCAAATAAGCATATATGCATTTAAGATTGTATTCTGGAGATCTAAATAAATATTGGATATAAATAAATAAAAATTGTATATTGGAGATCTAAAATAAACCCTAAATCCTATCTAGTTTAATCTCCCCATTTCTCTCTTAAAAAAATTTTTATCGATGCTTTAAAAAAACAACCAATACTAGTATTTCCTGATTCAAACCCCACAATGAACCCTTCATAACAAAGGAAAAATTAAACAAAACTGACTAACAAGACATCGATGTCTGACAATGTATGCGACATTTCAATCCCATAGTCCTCTATCTCTCTATGAAGAAAAAGGGAATTTGTTATAAAATTTGTTCTCTGAGATCAAGATTGGTCATTGCAATTTATCTGAATTCAGCTGTTTTCATTTACTTTATTATAGTCCTTGTGTAACCTGGTTCTTACACTTTGTTCTTTAACAGTTCTTACAAGTCTTCCTATTTTTCTCAGAATTCCTTTCACCATTTCTTATAATAATGATCCATTACATTCATCTGCCACGCTTTGTTTAGTAACTCCTTAATCAATGGATATCCACTTTGTTTCTTGTTTTTTACTACAACAAAAAGTGCTGCTATGAATATTTTGGTGTTTATGAGGCCTTTCTTTGTTTCTTTGACTCCTTAGAATATATGTCCAATGGCAAGATTAGAGTCCCCTTATTTCTCTTCATACCCTTCTGTCTTTTTAAGATAGCATTGGTGGCTCAGTGGATAAAGAATCAGGCCTAGAGATAAGAGGTCCTGGGTTCAAATCCAGCCCCAGACACTCTCTAGCTGTGTGATCCTGAGCAAGGCCCTTAACCCCCATTGCCTAGGCTTTATTGCTCTTCTGCCTTAGAACTAATACATAGTATTATCTAAGGTAAAAGGTAAGAGTTTTTTTTAAAGACAATATTATTATAATTACCTCGAGATAGCCTGTCTCTTTCCAATCCAGTCTTAACATGGATGCCTAACTAATCTTCTTGATACAGCACTATAAGCTATTAAAAATCTTCATTTGTTTCTAATTGCCTATAAAATAAAGTTCTCACAAGTCTAATGCCTGGCTTTTTCTTTCTTAATTTAAAAATCACAAGGCAGAATGTTAGTTGACTGAATTTAAAGATAGTCTAGGGAAATTTGCCACCTCCAATCTTCATTTAATTGTCAAAAAGAAGCAATACCAATCCTTCCCAGTTTATTGCCAAATTTGTTGCTTACCAAACATATTTTTTCAAACCATAAAAATAGAAGGAAATGGAATGTTGTTGACAGAAGAGAATGGAATGTTATCTCTTACAGTTGTGAAGAGGTAGAAAATTCTTAGTAATTCAACAAATAGAAAAAATATAGGCGACTAAATAGAAAGATTTGATATAAAAACAAAAAACTTTTGTACAACAAAAATTTAGAGAGAGAGAATAAAAGGAAAGAAACAGATAAGGGGAAACTTGTACATTAAGCATTTCTAAAAAAAAGTTGATTTCTAAAATCTATAAAGAATGGACACATTTATTGATTATAGGTTAAATACAGAAGTTAAAAATCCTGACTCTGGCATTCATAGCCCTTCATTATCTATTGAAACTACTTTTCTAGCCTACTTCATACTGTTTTCCTTTTCTAGAATTTATCTTCCAGCCAAACAGATCTGCTCATCACCCATTTTCTTCCTGATCTCTTTTCTCAGTACTTTTCCTACTACTGTTCTCCATGCTTGGAAGACTCTCCTCAATTTTGTATTGATTAAGTTCATCCGGTCTTTATTTTGGCCAAGAAACCCATGAATTAGAGTAGGCATTTAGTAAACAGTTGTTAATGCTTAGGAACAGAGTTGAAAAAGACCCTTGAGCTCATTTAATCTAACATCCTCCTTTTGCAGATAAGGAAACCAAGGCATGTGGAATTTGTATGATTTGCCTGAGTTCATAGAAGCAGGTGGCTCAGTGGATAGAGATCCAGGCCTGGAGACAGAAGGTCTTAGGTTCAAATCTGGCCTGAGACACTTCCTAGCTCCTAGTTGTGTAAGTGACTAGCCGGGCAATTCACTTAACTCCAATTGCCTCTAGCCCTTTCTCCTTTTCTGCCCTGGAATCAGAAGGTAAGAGTTAAAAAATTAAGTTCATCTATTCCCTCACAGCTTAATGTATACTTTCCCCACCGCCATTTATTGCCCCTAGGCGAGAGAAGTAATGTCTCTTATATGTCTGATGCATGGCACCTTGGACCTCTCCTTTGTACATTTTATGTTCTTCTACTTTGTACCTTGCATACCTGTCATGTCCTCCTTTTTTTCTGAAGGGTAGGGATAGAATCAAATCTTTCCCATCTCAAATCAGGTCAACAAAGCATTTATTAAGTGCTTCTTAAAGTGCTAAACCTTACAAATAAAGGCAAAAACAGCTCCCACTTTCAAAGGGCTCATAGTCTAATGGTGGGTCTAGCATGTGGTGATGGGACTGCAATCTAGGCGTGGAGAACAGATAGTGAAAAGGCCTGGAACTGGAAGATGGAATGTTGTGTGGAAGGAAGAGCCATGAAGTAGATCCCAGAATATATGGAGGAAGAGCAAAGTGTAAAAAGACAGGAAAAGCAGGAAAGGGGCAGGGGGGTAAAAGGCATTAAAAGCCTAACAGAAGATTGATATGTGATCCTGGAAATAAGAGGGAACACAATCTGGTTCTAACTCACATTTCCAGTCTTATACTTCATTGCCTTTTCATTCATTCTAGGGTCCAGTCACACCCACTTAGCCCTCCATTTCCTTTCTACATGCCTCATGCAGGCTGTATAGCCCATGCCTAGAATATGCTCTCTCCTCAATTTCCCAATTCATGTGTGGGAGTCTTCCTTCCTCTCATTTGAAAAAGATAACTTCAGAGCTCTGTTCAAACTAAGTAAATATTGAATCAAATGAAATTAAAATCATATTGGGAGAGCAAGAGATGGATGGGATCTCTCACCAGAATACTACAAAAATTCATAAACTCCAGGTTTGGAAGATCAAGGCACAGGTAGAATTTAATTCATCCACCAGGAAACGGATAAAGTCCTCTACACAGGCCAGAGTGGAAAAGCAAACACCCCAGTCCTATGAGAGTTGACATTGCCCCTCACCATCCTGGCAATGTTTGCACAACCCTGAATAATGTTTGAAAAGAAAGCCAAGCACCCAGCAATATACCTATTTCGTTTCTGTCCACATCCATCCCCTTCCAGGAGGAACATGAGGTCACTCTTGTCTCAAGAAGAAATAAATAGCTATTCCTGCTGGGTCCCATTTTCCTACCTTCTATTCCTTCAGAGTCTGATTTTCCCCCTCAGGATCTAGTTATTCCTTCTGAAAGGGCAATGAGGAGGTTGTCATGGGGCTAAAAAGGCCTTGGACTACCTAAATTCATTTGCTTTAGGACATGTGTCTCTGGTGAGGATGGGGAACACTCAAAGGGTGAAATCTCCTAGGGGAGAGGATGGTCAAGAGAGAGTAGAAGAGCTGAATTCTGTGAATATATTCAACGCATAGGATGTACGGGGTTGATGAGAGGACAGGTGAAATTCTGTTTCAGTCGAAATCTTGGCATAATAAAAAAGACTTCCAAGTCACAGCCTGTGATCCATTTAATTTTTATAATAAGCAGAGCTATAACACTCACCAGATTGCATGATATTTCTTGAAGGTTTGTATAATGGGATTTAAACTGTGTGTGGAAGGTATAGAAACCCAGAGATAAATCGTCATTCAGACTATAGTCATTGGGGTTTTTAATTTTTTTTTTAATTTTAAAATATCGTTCCATGGTTCCATGATTCATGTTCTCTCCCTCCCCTATTCCCTCCCCCCTCCCGGAGCTGACAAATAATTCCACTGTGTCATACATGTGACTTGATATCTATTTCCATATCATTCATTAAGGTTTTTTTAATAAGACAGGTTATTTAGATATGGAAGAGACCCAACAGGTTATCAGTCCACCTCCCTTATTTTATAGATAAATATTTTATAGAAGTTATACTTAGCTAAGAGTTTAAATAACTTGGAATACCTGAGCTGGGATCTGAGCCTAGGATTCCATGATTCTAAATTAAGTATTCTGCCCATTGTGCCATAGCTATCTCCAAATCCTGTACTTCTAATACAAAAGATGAAATTAGGGAGTGTGGGGGGGGGCAGTTAGATGGCACAGTGGAGGGAGCTTCAGACCTGGAGTTGTGAGGATCTGTGTTCAAATTGAGCCTCAGACTCTTCCTAGCTGTGTGACCCTGGGCAAGTCACTTAACCCCTTTTGCCTAGCCCTTGTCCTTTTGTCTTAGAGTTGTTACTAAGACAAAAAAAAAATAAGGATTTTTTAAAGAGATTTTTTTCTTATTTTCAGAAATGAGTCAGAATGAAACAATCTGTCCCAAAGAAGGCTGACTTATAGAAAGAAGATCAGATGTTAAAATATCCTATTAAGAATCATCCTTTTATCATAGTGTCTAGTGTTTCCATGCCTGAAAAATTGGCATTATAGGATATATTTCTTGAAGAAGCAGTAGAGATGCTCCCCAAAACTATGGCATCATACCCTGATGGTTTGAGTAAAAGTTTTCAGGAAGACTCTCAAGGACAGTCAGGAATAACATTTGAAAGCTATAGTCACTGGATTTCTATTTTTGCCTCTGTTGAAGTGGGCAGTTCTAAAAAAGATTCAGAGGTCAGTGATTCTCAGTTTAACCATCCCTAAACAGGAAGGAATGCTAGGATTGGAGTCAGAGGACCTGGGTTCAAATACAGACTCAGACATTTACTAATTATGTGACCCTGGGCAAGTCACTTAACTTCAGTCTCCTCAACTGCAAGGTGGGGAGAATAAAATCATCTACCTCTCCGAACTGTTATGAGAATTAAATGAAATAATAGTGGTGAAATGTGCATTCAGCACATAGTAGGTGCTTAGTAAATGCTTTGATGGATGTGGGGGGAAGCTGACTCTAAAGAGAATTGGTTAGATTTTTCTTCCACTCTCTGGTTCATTATGTCTTAACTTTAGAATCTCAGAGAAATTTCTTAAATAAAACTGAATTATGACTTATGTCTAAGGTCTCCCCTAAGACAATTACAAGATCTCTTCCAGGAAAATTACTCAATATACAAAATAGCAGCTATCAAGTACAAAACAACCATTTCCACAACTGCAAAATAAATGTTTAAAACACCAAAGATTCATAAATATGTAGTAACACATATGTAAAGCATGAAATTATAATCATCACATCTTCTATACCTTCAGAGGAGGCTAGAAAGATTCTCAGAAGATTTAGGGGACACACGTTTCACTTTTACTTCCAATCTAAAAGGTCCAAGCAACTCACTCAAGATTCCTAGCTTCTGACCAGCAGGACATATATGGGTCATCCTTCCATCAGTGGTCATTTTCTCCTCCAAGAGGAGTGCCGTTGCATTGAGCACTTATCACTGCCCTTGGGACTCCTTTCAAGCTCATATGGTAGCTGCCAAAGCTAAGAACTTATTTCTCAGGATTGTTATTTGGTCACCTGGGGTCAGAGAAAGAAACACATAACAGAAGAGGCAAGCAGGGCTTTGACATTCAATCCTAGGCTCAGTCAGGCATTCACATGTACCCACTGCCATATGTATGCAGCTGCTATAATAGCTTCTAGGAAGAGGGAAGGAAAGAGAAATGTCCACAACTACACTTATTAGAATTCCATGGAAGTACTGAGGTGGGCTGTGTTTTATGGGCTTCCTATAAAGAGGGAAAGGCCTTTCTTCCTCACTTTTTAACTAGCCCTGGGTGGATTACTTCTGATCAGTCATCAATTATCTTTGACACAATACTCAGTAAAGAGGACTGAAAAAGGATTCATCTTGAAGCCCCAATCCTTCAACACCAAACCAGATAATTCATATAGACAGAATATACTGAGGGTCTCCCTGATTCCCAACCAGAGTAATAAAAAAAAAAACAATTCCAAAAAAATAAAATTAGGCAGGAATCAAAGGACCCAAGGAAGTCTTCATGGAGAAGGTGAAATTGAACTAAATTCTGAAGGATACTCAGTTGGCAAATAAACATTTATTAAGAGCCTAAGAACTAGGAATAAAAATACAAATAAAGGGGAAGTCAATCCATGCTTTCAATAAGGCTACAATCTAATAGAGGAAGACAATATACAAAATAAAATTCTGACAAACCAGGGGATGGGAGAAAAGATATATACATGGAAAGTAAGGGGAAAGAATAATGAAGCAGTCTAAAGAAGTCTAAAAGCAGTGCAGCTGATAGGAAATGAGGAGAAGACCATCCTGGACCCCTTCCTTAAATGGAAGTTTTGGATCATGACTCACTTCCCAGAGTTTAGATTAGAGAAAAAGGGGATATTGATGAGATGTAAGTACCAAGGCTGATTCACTCCTGACAGATTATGAGATTTTCCAGTGATAAGGATCCTGGAGCATGAAAACATTATGGAGAAGTCCAAAAGTGGTGCAGCTGGTGGAAGATGAGGAGGTAGTCTTTGGATAGACAAAGAAGAGGAAGGAAAACATTCTAGTAGAAACATAGCGAGAAGAATTTCAATGTGGGAATTTGCATACCAAATCCATATAAGAAAGAGGAGTCCCAATTGAATCTAAAGGAAAATTCTGTTGGGGAATGATGGGAAACACAGTTGGATAAATAATACAAAGTAAGGTTAGTGAAGACCATGGAAACCAGATAGAGGAGGTTAAATATGTATCAAAAGATACTAGTGAGGCATCTTAGGTTCTTGAAAAGAGAAGTGACATAATAAAAGAGATGTTTTAGGGAAATTCTTTTGGCAGAAAAAGCAAGATAGATTGGAAGCAGAGAGAAATCAGAGGCTGGGTAAAACAAAATTCTGCTATACCAGTGATGAAATGATAGGGACTTGGAATAGGGAGGTAAAAAGTGGGAAATGTAGAGGAAGGAGTGAAACTACCATGTGATAAAGGAAGATATTTGGTGAAACTCTGGATATAGGGAGTAAAGAAGAAGGACTGAGTCAAAAATGACTGCAAATTTCCTTTTCTTCACAATCTGGTGCCTTTCTACTTTTCTTGTCTTCTTATACTTTACTGCCTTCCATGTACTCCACTCTCTGGGCATTCTCCATTTCCAATTTCCATGCCTTTTAACTAGCTATTCCATCTTCCCTCATTACTTCTTAGGACCATTGACTTCCTTTAAGATTCATCTCAAACCCTACCCTCTACAGATCTTTTCCATTCCTCCCTAGCTGTTAATGCCTATTAGAATGTAATCTTGAGGGCAGGGGCTTTTAAAACTTTCTTTATAAACTTTGAGCTTAATACAGTATCTGTACAGTAGTTAATAAATGTTCCTTTATTGAATGGTTGGTCATTAGCCTGGAAGATTGGGACAGCATCAGTGCCCTTGATAAATTACTACCACTATTACTGTGCTGGCTAATATGCCAGTCATAAGGGAAAAACTTATCTAAACTAATACTACCCTTATTCCCTTCTCCGCTCTATTGCTTCCACTACCCAGTTTGGTAACAACAGGGAGGGTAGCAGTAAAGTTGAAAGAAAGGGAAATCTTCCCCACTTGTACAAATTAAAGTAACAAGTTTGCAGGTTCCAAATTTTTAGAAGCAGACCTATTTCTGGTCTTTTGTAAATTCCTAAGAGCATGTCAGCTTCTCAAAATGTCGGCATAAAAACCAAAAGAGTAGCTTTAATGTCACATAACCTATTCACCTAAGTCTTCAGGAGTTGAGATGGAGGGGACGTTTACTGTATTTACTTATTGAATTCTCTCTAGTCCAAGACTTCTTGCAACATGCATTAAGGACTGCATAAACCAATATTAACTACCTACCCCAAATCTGAAAGTCTAGAATTTTACATTTTGACAGTCTAGCAAAAATATTACAATTCTTCCTCACTTCTACACTGTCACTGGTAGAATGCCCCAGAAACATGTTCACCTTGCATCCTGGAATGTTCATTCCTTTCAGGGATACACAATTACTGAAAGGACACTTTTTGAGAAAAAATGGTTTTTACAATAAGTTGCCAAGAGGGTTCTGAGAAGAGATGACAAGGAACCACTGCCCTAATGAGCTATGCACTACCTCAGTAAACAAGAAACATATATTCAGCTTTGTAACTGTAGATGTACCATGCCACTGAGTTTCAGAGTGCCTCAATTTACCCATCTCAAAAAATTAGAATAATCAAATTTTCCTTCTTCTCTGACCATGCTGCTAAGTTATGATGAAGAGTAACAAATGAAATAATTCAGGGGAAACAGTTTGAGTTACATGAGAGCCAGAAGCTAAATAATAGCAAATTATTAATAAATATCAGTGTAATATAGTTATGTAGCTACTTATCATTACAGAGGGCATCATTTTATCCACTCTTTCTTTCTCTGTAGTGTATAGGGTTAGTAAATCAAAGTCTGCCCCTGAAAGTCACTACCTGTCAGGGATGTGCCCAGTGTAATATCATTTCTGCTATGCAAAATGGAGAGCAGAATGATTGACATTTAGCAGTTTGGAACTTGTAATGAACCAGAGATTGGCATGAGCCAGGAAGGGAAAGACAGTTACTGAGGGCAGTATAAAAAGCAGGATTTGGACTGAAGGAGCTCTTTCAATTTGGAGAAGGGCTTTGGTGGGAGGTTTTACTTGGTAGGGTAGGCCAAAAGTCAATTTAGGTTACCAGCAGCCAATACTGATCAATACCTTAGTTTCCAAACCTGTGTGAATCTATATTATACATCCCAATTAACTAACCATCTAAGAATAAGCAACATCAATACCATCAAACAACCTGGTTCAGGTTAAAGCAGCCTGGCTTGGCCAGGTTGCAACTGAGTAAGATAAACCTCTTCAACTATTAATCTCAGATCTTGACTACCTTCGATTTGATATCACCTGATCATCTGTGGCTTTAGTCTAGGATTCCCTTTATACCTCTTTCCTTCAGTTCCTGTTCCCCTCTCCCTAAGTCTGTTATCATTAAATCTTGAAACTTACTTAGGTGAATGCCATTTTTACCCTAAGGATTATCAAACATTATCCTTGGGTTTCTGAAGGAAGAGGGATTATTCAAACTAAAGTTAAGTCGCAGTCATTTACTGTTGACCCAAAATTTAAGCCAGGAATAAGTAGTTAGAAGAACTGTGAAATCTGAACCATAGTTTATTCATTAATTTACTTATTTCAGGTGATATCAAATTGAAGGTTACCAAGGTTTGAGATTAATAGTTGAAGAGGTTTATCTTTCTCAGTTTCAACCTGGCCAGGCCAGGCTACTTTAAACTGAATCAGGTTATTTGATGGTATTGATTGCTGCTTATTCTTAGATGATTAATTAATTGGGATGTATAGTATAGATTCACACAGATTTGGAAACTAAGGTATTCAGTATTGGCTACTGGTAACCTAAATTGACTTTTGGCCTACCCTACCAAGTAAAACCTCCCACCAAAGCCCTTCTCCAAATTGAGAGAGCTCTTTCAGTCCAAATCCTGCTTTTTATACTGCCCTCAGTAACTGTCTTTCCTTTCTTGGCCCATGCCAATCTCTGGTTCATTCCAAGTTCCAAACCACTAAATGTCAATCATTCTGCTCTCCATTTTGAAAAGCAGAAATGATATTACACCAGACAGCCTGAAAATCAAGTTCTCCATCTGCTCTGAGGAATGGCTTACTAAAATTTCAAGAATGTGACAGCCCTCAGCCATGCATGTCTTTGTGTCCTTGGACTTTGGGGCCTCTCCAACTGTAGCAGTTCAGAAAGCTTTCTTTGGGTCCCAATCATTGAGCATCTGCTTTGGCCATTAGCCAAGGAAGCCAGGCAAGCTGGAGTGTGGTACACAAGAGGAGGAGTCACTACTGCTGAAGAAACTTCCTTCCTACATTTTAATCTTCCCTCATCCCACACTTTTTTTTTTTGCTGTGTTGTTTTGCTTATAACCAAAAATACTCCTTTCAAAGATACAGTCCTTAAATCCTCTGGGAGGAAGAAGGAAGAGAGAAAGAGAGAAAAAGGAAGGAAGGAAGGAAGGAAGGAAGGAAGGAAGGAAGAAAGGAAGGAAGGAAGGAAGGAAGGAAAGAGG
>NC_058132.1:250370932-250375318 GCF_016433145.1 Gracilinanus agilis
AAGAGAGAAAAAGGAAGGAAGGAAGGAAGGAAGGAAAGAAGGAAGGAAGGAAGGGAGGGAGGGACGAGAGAGGGAAAGAGGAAAAGAGAAGAAGGGGAAGGGAAGGAGGAAGGGTCCAAGGCAAGAGATCATGGCAGGTAATGGAAAGGATACTTAATTTGCATAAAACATTTGCATTCGAATCTCAATTCTATTTTATTAGCCACATGCTAATTTAACACAAGAACAATTTAACCTCCTTGGTTCTCAGTTTCCTCACCTATACAAAAGGGAGTTGGACTACATTTCCTGAAGAGTCATTTTCACCCTAACACACCATACTTCCACTTCCTCCTACCACCAAGAAATTTCCCCCAAGTTTTAAAGCCTCTGGTCCAATGGCAGTGAGATAGATTTTGTTGTTGTTCAATCATTTCAGTCATGTCTGAGTCTTTGGGACCACCATTTGAGGGTTTGGGTGGTGGGGTTTTCAGCAAAGATACTAGAGTGGTTTGCCATTTCCATTTCCAGTTCATTTTATAGAGGAGGAAACTAAGGCAAACAATTAAATTACTTGCCCAGGGCCACCCAGCTAGTAAGTGTCTGGGACTAGATTTTAAGCCAAGTCTTCATGACTCCAGGTCCAGCACTCTATCCATTGTGCCACCTAGCAGGCTCTTAACAAGTCTATTAGATTAATAGATCTAATTTTTTTAATTGGGAAAACTTTTTGGGAACAAAGATTTGCCCTTGGACTGGACTATTGAATGGATGACTTCTTTGACTAATAGTATTTCTATGTATTCTCTTCTTCCTTCTTTTTTTCACTATATCTCTCTTTGAATTCCATGAACACTTCATAATATACTCTGCATAGGAGGTAGACTAAAAGTTAATGGAAAGGTAATTTGACCACCTCATACTCTAAAATGCTCTCCATTTTCATCCTAAGCTGTGAAGAAAGACAACTCCATTAGTTCTGGAAACATTAACTCTTCTTCAGCTTCACTAATTGTTGTTGGGTGAAGAGGTAGAGGAGAAAGAAAGGAAAATGATTTGAAAGGACATAAGAACAGTTGAGCAATGAGATTGCTTTTAAAGAATCTACCATTTAAAAGCTACAAACCAAGTTTAATCAATTTGTTCAAAATATGTAGTCATGATTATTTTGTTATTCAGTCATTTTTCAATCATGTCCAACTTTTTGGGACCCCATTTGGGTTTTTCTTGACTAAGATCCTGGAGAGGTTTGCCTTTGCCTTCTCCAGCTCATTTTATAGATAGGAAAACTGAGGAAAACAGGGTTCAGTGATTTGCCCAAAGACACAGCTATTAAGTATCAGAGACTAGATTTGAACTCAGGAAGATGAGGCTCCCTGACCCCAGGCCTGGCACTCTATCCTCTGTACCACCTAGCTACATAATTACAGGCTAATGTTTTAAGGATTAAATAAATTTATTAGTTGTTCATATTGTTATGGATATGATTCTGGGCTCCCCTAAACTGTATAAATGAAACAGGAGTTCTGGAAGAATTTATTAAGGTGGGAAGACTTTGAGCAGCAGTGTCACATAGAAGATTGAGCCCTACACTTGGAATCAGAGACCTGAATCCAAACTCACCTAAGACACTAAAACAATCATTCAAATCTTTCTGACCCTCAGTTTTCTAACTGTAAAATAGTGAAAAAATATCTTGCCTGATGAGGTGAAGATCAAATGAGACAACATATTCAAAAAATTTTGTCAACTTTAGAGTAGTATATCTATCAAATATTATTAGCTCAAGTTTTGAGAGGGTCACTTGAAAGTTGGTCACAAAGAAATACATTTCTTCAGCTACAACAAGCACAAAACATATGGCTGTTTCTAGCTTTCTCAATGGAACTAGAACTAATACTAGTAAAACTATGTCTTTTGAAATATGGTTTCAAAAGAAAAATCAAGACAGAGATGATTACAGCCATCAAGATGACTTCTACTAGGGAATTTCTAAATACTTAGTATTCCTGCACAAGGGAGAAGATTTCCTCATCTGTAAAATGTGGATAATAATAGCAGCTACTTCCTAAAGTTGTTGTAAGGATTAAATGATAAAATGAGATAGTACTTGTAAACCATTTAGCACAATGCCTGGAACATTGTAGGTACTTTAAAAATGCAAGTTTATATATATATATATATACACACACACACATATATATATATATATATATATATACACCCAGTATACTTCCAAAGATCTGTGGTTTAATCAATGTTGATGTTCTTTTCACTTGTAACATAAATGTGTAAATACTTCATTCTAATACAAAATGGCTAGGCCACAAGTGACATGAATAGATATCTGATCTGGCATCTAACCAAGCCAGTTTCCAAGGGAGATTGAGATTTCTGCCATTGTGGGGAGCAGGAAGATGGTTCACTTAATCACCTATCTTTAAGAGAAATACTGGGTTAGAATTACATCTACCTAACACACCTTGAATATTTGTATTTTTGGTGTATGATTCTTTTTTTTTAATAGAATTTTAGAATAGAAGGCACTTTCCCGGTCACTCTTTTTTTTTAAGCCCTTACCTTCCAGTTTAGAGTCAATACTGTGTATTGTCTCCAAGGCAGAAGAGTGTAAGGGCTAGGCAATGGGGGTTAAGTGACTCGCCAGGGTCACACAGCTGGGAAGTGTCTGAGGCCAGATTTGAACCTAGGACCTCCCGTCTCTAGGCCTGGCTCTCAATCCACTAAGCTACCAGCTGCCCCCTCCCAGTCACTCTTAAGGGGACTGTAACACAACTTACTTTCACCAGCTTACCTTCAACCAAGCACCAATCACACAAAAGATAACCACAGATGACTAATAAACCTCTTTATCAAAGTAATTGGCAGCCAGAAATCAGAGACATGGATTAGATAAATGAATGAATACACAAGATGAAATGAGCTCTTCAAGAAACAAATAATCTCACCATGGAAGAATCCATTCTAAGCAGTCCATAGAATTTTAGATCCCAGAAGTGAAAGGACACATTGTGGGCTAGCTTCCCCAGGTATTACTGGCTATAAGAAAATTTTCCATCAAAAACTCCCTCTTTCCTTCCCTCAGCAATCTCTCTAAATATGAAGAAGTCCCCTTTTCACTTATACAGCAGTCTTAGAGTTCCCTCAGCTCTACAGTCACATCTTCACCCAAGTATGCCACACAGAGCCCTGCAGAGCTGAGCCTCAATAAATCATAACCCCAAACCCATTGGGGTTTGCACTGATGCAGTTGGCAACCCCTTTGTAATTTAAGTGATGGTAATCATTATAACTAAAAAAAATTATCTAGTGGATAATCTTCTAGTGAGCCTCTCAGAACTTTAGTTAAAAATATTTGCCATCTAATTAATAAATAATACAGTGGCTAGAGCACTCAATTTAGATATAGAAAGACCTAGTTCAAATCTAGCCTTAGACACTAACTAGCTATGTGACTCTCTGGGAAAGTCACTTAACCCTGTTTGCCTCAGTTTCCTCATATGTAAAATGAGCTGGAGAAGGACATGGCAAACTACTCCAGTGTCTTTGCCAAGAAAACCCCAAATGGAGACATGAAGAGTCAAACGACTGAATCAATAAAACAATAGCAAAAGTTTACAGAATTCTTGACATATATTATAACTCACTTGATCCTTATAATGCTCTATCAGGTAAGTGCAACAATCTAAGCATCTCCAGATAGAATATTGATAGAGATACTGATATAGCTGGAGGGAATAATTAGAGAGATGTCTAAACAAGCATATGTAACAGAAATAAATATTTATGTGTAAACACATAAAATGTCAGTATTTCATATAGGTAACTTCCACATTCGTGTGTGCACAAATATAAAACATATATAAATAGATTCTGTCTAGGTAAGTGTGTTAAGACATTCATGGCATACAAAAAATGTAGACATATGAGAAATATAACATCTCTGTGCCTTGTATGTGTGTTCTACATATGATCATGTGGCATACATGTGTGAATGTTTGAGTGTGTGTGTGTACGAGGCCACATAGCACAATGGTTCCACCTCTGACATGATATCTTTGTGGCTCCATACAAGTCACCCAATTTCTCAATGCTTATGGCAACTCTAAGACTATCAATTGCAAAATAGTTGCCAATATTCATTAGTAGAGAGAATTTTTTCATTGGGAGCTCCCCATACCAATGAAATCACAGGGGCATGGATCTCTCTCTCTCTCTCTCTCTCTCTCTCTCTCTCTCTCTCTCTCTCTCTCTCTCTCTCTCCATGACTATTTCTCATTCTCTCTCTGTCTGCCTCTGACTCTCCCTCTGTCGCTCTCTCTCCCTCTCTCTCTTTCATTCTCTCTGCCTCCCTCTCTTCCTCTCTCTGTCTCTCTTCCCATCTCTTTC
>NC_058132.1:250375418-250438603 GCF_016433145.1 Gracilinanus agilis
TGCCTCCCTCTCTTCCTCTCTCTGTCTCTCTTCCCATCTCTTTCATTCTCTCTATCTCTATCTCTCTTCTCTTTTTCATTCTCTCTCTTTGCCTCTGTCTCTTTCCCCACTCTCTCTGTCTCTCTTCCTCTCTCTATTTCTGTTCCTCTCTCTTCCTCTCTTTCTCTGTTTCTCTTCCCCCTCTCTCATTCTCTCTATCTCTGTCTCTCTCTTCGTCTGTTTCTCTTTCTCTCCCCACTCTCTCTGTCTCACCTTCTCTCCCTCCCTTTTCGTCTCTCTTTTCCTTTTTTCCCTTTCTCCTTCTTTCTCTTTATATGAACACACACACATATGTGTATGTACTCACAGACACCTACATGTATACAATGTGTGTATACATATAAAAATGCATTATATACACAAAATCACACACTGCACATACTCTTGAGACAGGCTATTTCAGAGCAGCTGAACAGTGAGAATGTGCTGACATCTAGGAAGAGCTGGCTAAATAAATGAAATTCCAATTCCATATCCTGCACTGAGTTCTTGGTTTCTGTGGGCCTGATATTTATCAACACTGACAAAGAACTTGCTATGCGCACAGTAGGTGTTTAGGAAATACTTACAGAATTATTTTAGCACCAGTCTCTGACAGATTATTGTGGCAAATAATTTCCTCAATTAACTGTATACTTGCAAACATAAGGTGCCCTACAGGGGCTTACATAATAGAGGTGTCTAAATATTTCCACATGGTTCACATTTCCCAGAATGGCTTGGAAACATTTTCTCTGTTGGATGCAATGATACTTCTCTCACCCCCACCCCATTTCCACTTGCAAATTCCCTGCCAGAGTAACAAAAGAATCGGTTTCACTTTCTTAAATTTTCTGTACAACTAGTCCATCCCCAAACCCATCTTCCTTATCAACACTCTCTATCAATTAATTAGAAGAATTTTTAAAGAGATAGTCTAGCATCTGGCCACAAATTCCAAGCAAGCCAGTGTCTGCAGGTCACATAAGTAGGAGGTGAAAGGAGAGACAAACCAGATCACATTATCCTACCCCCCCAAAAGGAAATCACTGAAGAGGGGTTTTTCAGGTTTATAGGCATGAATCAAAAGGTCTGGGGTAGAGACACGAATTGCTAGAAGTCCCAGAGCCATCTGTTCAACAACAGGATTGAAACTGTCTTGGAGAATCACCAAATGCTCAGCCCAGCCTTGCTGGTCCCAGCCCAACCCAGCCCAGCCCAGTCCAGCCCACTTATGGCCTCTGGCCACCTGCTTCCCTGTTCAGCAACAGTTTAAGTCCTCCACAGAAGCAGGAACATGGCTGTTTTGCACGTGCAAATAGTAGAATGAACATTCACTGCTTCCCCTCCTTACCCTACTGTCTACAAATGTGCTTGGAAAGCCTTCCCCTTACTTTGCTGCCCACTCAATTTATTGTTTATCTCTCTCCCTCTCCTTCCTTTCACTGCCAAACCTCTAGAACTAGCTAGCAGTCTATATTTACAGCCTCCTCTTGGTGACCACCCACTCACTCACTCCTCAGCATTCATCCCCACCTCTCTTCAGAAGTTTCTCTCCCAGAACTCACCAGTGATCTCTTTGGTCTAAAGTATAATTGCTTTTTTAAAAGTCATTCTTTATTATTTTTATTTTATTTATTTAATTTGGAATATTTTTCCATGGTTCCATGATTCATATTCTTTCTCTCCCCTACCTCTCTCCTCCCATAGCCAATGAGCAGTTCTACTGGGTTTTACATGTGTCATTGATCAAAACCCATTTCCATATTATTAATATTTGTATTAAAGTGATAATTTAGACTCTAAATTTTAGAGTCTAGATCCCCAATCATGTCCCCATCGAACCATGTGATCAATCATATGTTTTTCTTCTGCATTTCTGCTCCCACAGTTCTTTCTCTGGATGTGGATAGCGTTCTTTCTCATAAGTCCCTCAGAATTGTCCTGGATCATTGCATTGCTGCTAATAGAGAAGTCCATTACGTTCGATTTTTAAAAAGTCATTCTTCTGGACTTCACTGCAGCATATGACATTGACGGCAAAATTAAACTCATCAAACATTTATCAAGCCGCAACTGCCTGCCTAAATGTGAGCTATTAATACTTTCTCTTCCCTTGGGTTCTGATCCAAGGCACATCCTCCTCATTCTCCAATCATTGCCTTTTTTGTATTCTCCTGCCTTTGCTTCCTTCCTCTTACCTACAGGGATCCTCTAATGCTCTGTCCTCTGTGTCTCTTCTGTCTCTTTGTCTTCTTTGTCTCTTCTCTTCTTTCTTTGCTCTCTCCCTAAATGCTCTTTTCTATTCCTTTGATTTTAATTATCACCTCTAGGCAGAAGACTCCCAGACCTCTCCACATGTCAAGCTTCAGTTCCACATTTCCAGTGGCCTGCTCTATATCTCCACTTGTATACCTACACTCGACTCAAATACAATACGTCCAAAATGGAATCCATCATTTTGGTGCAGTGGGAAGAGCACCAGACTCGACAACAGATGAGATCTGTCTCTAATCTTTCCTATTTGACCAACCAACTTCTCAGAAAAGTCACAACTTCTCAGAACCTTAACTTCCTCATCTACAAAAGGTGATAACAAGAGTTGGAGCACCTGCCATTTGTAACATCTGTATGCCTCAGTTTTCTCAAATATAAAATGAGGATAATAATCATATCTCCCAATGTTGCTTTGAAGATCAACTGAGACTATATTTGTAAAAGCTCATAGCACAGTGCCTACTACTAAATAGTCAATAAATCCTTCCTTCATTTTTTCCTTTTTCCCTAATCATTCAAAAGTGATATTCACCCAGGAAAAATCAAGTGAATAAAGAATGCCTTATTGTCCTAGGCAAGACATTCCACAGAGAGAACCCATAAAATTTGCTTATGTATAAGAATATGGGGAAGAGTGGCAAAATTTGGTGGCTATTACAATATTCCAGGTCTCAATAAGAATGATCAAGGGTGGTAGCAGTTGGGGTAGAAAGGAAGGAGCAGTATCAAAATTTTAGAAATATTGCTGAAATATAATTGAAAAAGCTTGGCAACTCGTTAGCCAATGGGTGTTAGGAAGAAGTGAAATTCAAAGGTGACTGGTTTTAAGCCTAAGTGACTAGAAGAATGGTGAAACCTTCAGCAGAAATTGGAAAATCAGGAGAAGGAACAGGTTTGGTTGGAGGTTTGGAACTATAGAAATAATAAATACAATGAAATAGTAATTGGAGGTTAACAAAACATTTTATATAGCCATTGTTTAATTGATCCACAGGATTTCCCAAGAGGGTATTCCTTCCTTCATGGCCAGATCAAATGCTACATCCTTTATGAAACTTTTTCAAGCATCTGCAAATGATCTCCCTTTCCTCAAATTTCTCATACCTCTCTGAACTACTCCTATGCACCTTTAACATTATAGCATTTCTTTCTATATTTATCTTATTCTCCCATTAGAATGACCTCTTTGAAGGTGGGGACTGGTTTTTGTTTGTTTGTTTGTTTGTTTTATATCCCTAGTGCTTAGCCTAGGACCTGGCACATAGAAAGCACTTATAGACTGCTCATGGATTGATTCCTCCAATGAATTTTTTTAAAGCAAAAAACAAAAAACAACCATTTAGCCAAGTCAATAGCAAAGCAAAAATCAGAGAAGGTATGCATAGGAAAATATATACCAGACATTATGGTATGAAGGAGCTCTCCCGTTGGGAGCAAGATAACTTAATTCAAATGAGAGAGAGAGAATTCCAGATCTTCCCAAGGGAAAATTCCCTTTTCTCTAGTACAGAATGCTGGGTATAGGGACATGACTAAAGACTGCTAGTTCCTCTCATGTTAGCTTCTTTCCAGAGTAAGGTTGGTATTGTCCATCTTTTCTCTCAAAGCTGGAAGAGAGAAGCAACTAGAAAACCTGAAGAGACTCAAGAACTCTTCTCCAGCTCTCACCATCTCAGTCTAGACCCCATAGCAGTGGACTTTGAGACTTGGGTTACCTAAACCTTCTGTTAAATTTTAAGTTCCTTGAAGGCAGGAATTGTTTCCATGTTTTTTCCTTCTGTCCCTATTGTCTGACATGGTGAATTTCATATAGTAGGGTTAAAGAATCTTTAAAGTGAATAAAAAACTTTATAACTAAAATTAATCAAATTCATTTTAACTAATGAAATTAATCAGCCCTGGTATCCTTAATGAGTTAATGCTTTGGGGACACCTAGGTGGCTCATTGGATTGAGAGGTCTTGGGTTCAAGTCTGACCTCAGATACTTCCTAACTATATGACCCTGAGCAAGTCACATAACCTCCATTGCCTAACCCTTATCATTCTTTTGCCTTGGAACCAATACATAATGTTGATTCTAAGACAGAAGGCAAGGATTTTAAAAGAGTTAATGTTTATGCTAAAACATGGATGGAACCCCAATCTTATCAGATACTTTCAATATAGTCATGCTTTCCAGCATGGCAGACAAACTCAGTCTGTCTTCTCATACCTTACACTTTTTGTCAATGACCTACCATGCATTCTCTCTCAGGTATCTCCCTACAACTCTGGATGTTTTTCACTAGTGTTATGATGATAATAACAGATAGTTTGGAGAAGCAGATAAATGTGTCAGAGCCAAGTAAAGCTTTAGGTCAAGAGTCAGAGATTGACAGGCTTCAGTTGAGGAAAGGAGGGGGTTAAACACCCCTGGCTCTCAAACCCCTCCCCCTCTAACTGCTTCTGCTTCAGTTGGTAATGAAGACAGGATTAAGATTCTTCTGGTAAGTTTCAGTTATGGCTGAAACCCCAATTGATGTTCCTTTTCTTAAATTTATATTCCTCACAGGTCAGTATGATGAATATATAGAAATTAGTTATCTAACAGTTGAGGACAGAGGAGATCTTCTTAAACTGGCAGCCAACAGGATTCAAACTAGATGTTCAGACTGAGTTGTGAGTATCTTTCCCAAATAATTATCAGGCACAGATTTGAAGATAAAGGTTATATTAAGTAATAACAAGGAAAACTAAAAAGGGTAAATGAGGGTTTTAGGATAATGAGAGGAAACCCTGAACTGCTAAGTAGATACCGCCCTTTCCCCCTCCTCACTGGAGGGGATGAAGCACTTAACTAAAACTGGCTCTCTTGCTATTGATAAATATCTTACTCTCTAATCCCTAAGTAATTATATAATTATATTAATGAAGAATAGCAATAACAAACAGGCTAACCCTATGAGTAGAAACCACTGGCTTATGCTACAATGGCCACCTCAGGAGAAACCCCAAGTCAGGAGTAGCAAGCAGAGTGTCTGCTCACATCCACTCCCACAAATTAACTGTCCCCAACCCTTCTCAACTGTCCCTCTCACCCAAAGTTCTCCAGGGGGGTCCCCTGGAATTCTGGGTGAGGCTATCCCTGTACCTTTGCAGGGATTCCATGCTTTGCATCTCCACACAACACTAGATCTTTTAATAATTTGTGGATAGCAAAGCAATCGTCACAAAGAGACATCAAAAACAATCAAGATAAAGAACTGGTTTCAGAGTCAGGAAGGCTGAGTTTGAGTTCTTCCTCTAACACATCCTGCCTAAGTGACCATAGGCCAGTAACTCTCATCAGCACCTCTAGGATTGTAGAAGTTTTAGGTCATTTGGAAATGAAGTTGCCTCTCAGGAGTTTCCCTGAACCAATGAAATCACTGGTCCAGACTAAGAATAGAACAGTCCCATGCTCAGGACACTCATCTGTTCTTCTTCATCTGCATGATTCACCTCTTTTACTGGTCATTTTTGTCATGGATTCAGTTCATTTATTATGAGACAGCTAGGTGGCACAGTAGATAGAGCTCTGGGTCTTGAATTAAAAAGACCTGGCCTCCCAAACTTAGTAGCTATAGGACTTTGGACAATTCACTTAACCTCTGAGATAATAGGGGGCAAGGGAAGGGAATAAGTATTTTTATAGTGCCTATTATGTGATAGGCTCTGTGCTAAATGCTTTACAAATATTATCTTATTTGATCCTCTTAAAAAACCTGCAAGGTAGGTGTTATTATTATTCCCATTTTACAGTTGAGGACATTGAGGCAGGCAGATATTACCTGACTTGCTCAGGTTTGAACAGACTTGCCTGAGATGTTCCAGCTGCTGAGAGCCTGAAGGCAAATTTGAACTTGGGTTTTCCTGATTCTAGGACCAGAACTCTGTCGATTGTATCACCTAGCTGCCCCTAACATTTGTAAAGCACTTAGTACAGTGCCCAGCACAAAATATACACTAGATAAATGCTGGTTGTTATTATTGTTGTTGTTATTGTTACTTATTAAGCACTATCTATGTCCACGTAACTATGCTAGGGCACTGAGCATGCAAAGTGAAAAACAAGATAGAAGATGATATCTTTTACATCACTTTCCCCATGCTTATCAACATTGGAAATATCCTAAAGCTCATTTCTATCTAGCCTGAGTATTTCCATTATTATTTGGGTCCTCTACCATTTTTATTCTTTGAAGGTCATGGTGTTCCATGACTCAGAGCTATATAGCATCAGTAAGAAAATATTAGTGTTTTAAAAAAAAAAAAGATAGACTTTGGCAGCAAGAAGCATTTTAAGATTATCGAAAGTACTATGCAATTTCCCAAATGCAATCCACTACACTTTCCCCCTCCTATTCAGTTCTGGGGCCATTCTTTGTTATTTGCAGTGCCTGTCTGAGATATATATGCCAATGGATTTACTCAATGGATTTTCCATCCAACTGCATGTCATAATCTGAACAATATTAATTCTTCACTGAATTTTGGATCACTAAGCCAGTCTTTTTTGAGTGGCTATGGATCTCACTGAAGAGTCCTGTAGAATTTAATGCAATCACTACAATCTCATTTGCAAACTGGATGATCTAGAGCAGTCGTTCCCAAACTTTTTTGGCCTACCGCCCCCTTTCCAGAAAAAATATTACTTAGCCCCCTGGAAATTAATTTTTTTTTCATTTTAATAGCAATTAATAGGAAAGATAAATGCACCGGTGGCCATCACCACACTCCTGGATCACTGCAGCATCCACCAGGGGGTGGTAGCACCCATTTTGGGAATCACTGATCTAGAGAATGGGAACTCTTTATCCCACTGGAATTTTGTATGGGATACTTTCCATGACTCAAACAACTTTGCACCCAATTTTTTTCCTCACTTGATATTTATAATCAAAGGATCAATTAAAAACTCCCACCTATTAATGAAGTTTATTTGATCTTAACATATGTGTGTGGGATACTTTATTGAAGAAGAGCCTTGGTTTTTTTGCCCCTACCAAGTCAAATATCTGTTTATAATCAAAAAACTATAAACACAATGAACTCGTGTTCCGTGCACCTCTCAGTCAATTGTGTAACTGGGAAAATGTGGTCTGCTGTAGACCTGTCTTTGCCAGGATTGACATCTCTGTCAAGATCATACTAAATTCCTTGACAAATGTGACCACAGAGATACTTCTATTCAACAACCCTATAATTTATTAATGTCAAGCAAGAAATAGGATAGGAGATGTAAGATTGCCAAAGCTGTTCTTCCCTATCATGGGAGATGTCCTGCCTAAGATCAAATTGGAAAAGGGATTGTAAAGAGATGGTAAAGATGCTCCTCTCAGGAGCTGATAATGTCAAACCCCAGAATATTATGAGACTTTCCATGATTACTCAAAAGTCATAAACCTAAAAATTCCATTCAAGAAAAACTAAAAGTTTACAAAATACTTACTATCCAAACTATGACCACTTGGCTACCTTTCCATTGACTTAGAATAATAGTGCATTTATCTTGGATACCTATGGTAGGGAGCAGCTTCGATCCAGAATTGGTTAGGATGAAGAGAGCACTTTTGATAGCATTAGGGAAATTGCACCATACTTCTCATAATCCCAGAATGATTCTTGAAACTTCCTCCTCTTCCTCCTTCTCCTCCTCCTCCTCCTCCTCCTCCTCCTCCTCATTCCTCTCTCTCTCTCTCTCTCTCTCTCTCTCTCCTCTCTCTGCCTCGTTCTCCTTTCTCTGTCTCTATCCAGGGTCACAAATTTTAGAATACAATAATTTCGGGATAAATGTTATAGGTGACCCAGAAGGACATAGACAGATGGTGGGAAATAAGGGTACTACAGCATATTTCCAGTGTTGATGTCTGTGCAATAAGTGGTATAAGCTATATCATAAAAAATATGGTTGGAATAGTAAGTAGGTTGATCATGTAGCAAGAATGAGAGATAACATTTAGACAACTCACATGCTGCAGTGGAATCATGACATATAAAAAGACCTAGAAGAAGGCTATCCAGAACATTAGGTAATTTTTCTGTGGAGGACTATGGAATAACATGGACAAAAACAGCATAAAAAGAGAAAATGTGCCTGGGTTGCAATCTGTACAAAAGGAAAGAATATCTACATTGATGAGATCACAAATTCCATGAAGTATATCATTAATTTGTGATCCCCCCCCCATCAATTGAAACCTTCTCACTTTTAATTATCTTAAAAATCAATATCTGAATTATTTTCAAATTTTCTTTACCTACAGCAGGATTTCTTCCACATATATCTAGTTGGGTCTAACCACTTTTTTTCATATTTGTTTCCTGCTGTGTCATTTCTAGTTCTTATAGGACAACAGGTGTTGAAATACTGAAGTCCAAATGTAGTTTCCTTGTCATCTAAGATTAGAATTGTTCTGTACAAAAAATTCTGGTAGAGCTGTTCTAGTTCACCTCTATTAGTTGTCCTTCTACTTTTTACTTATAAATATTCTTGTGATAATATGCCATAGTTGGATCTCAAACCAAGTTTTACATGGGTTTGCATTCCCTTTTGTTCCTCCCTCTTTTAGCACATCTTTCATCAGAAGATGGAGTGAGAATCTTCCTTCCTCCTCCCTATCACATTTTGCAAATAAAAGTACGCTCTGAAATGGTGTTGCCCTTGTCTTCCATCACTTATTTTTATCTTTGGATGCCATCTCATAACTTGGCAAGGTCAAATGTTTGTTAATTAAAGTGATTTCTGAGCTCTTTTCCATAGGGAGACTATTTTATATCAGTTAAACATATAAGAAATGAAATTATCAGAGTGTGTGATGTTACTTTTAATTATCTGCCCTTTTTTTAGTGTTTAAACAAGTTAGGTCAGAGCTGCTGTCATAGCATACAATGTCTTCTCATCTTTATTCTTCTATTTTGATGTTCATCTTCACCTTTGATCTAAGTAATCAATAATCAGATAGCTGATTCTAAAAAAGACTTCCAAGTCAGTAAACAATGGTTTGCTATTAGAGTAGAATCAATTTCAATTTTGTGTTGTTCAGTCCTTGCCAGGCATATAACTTTCTGAATCTTTAAAAAAAAAACCCTATTCATGACCCACAGGTTTGAGACTTCTATAGATTCTATAAGGCTTGGACTTCTTTGATTTCTTGTTCCTAAACTATATTTTTTCTACTCCTTTAGGATAGTATGTTGGATAGAATGCTGGGGTTGGAACCAGGAATACTTAAGTTCAAATCTGGTCCCAGACACTTACTAGATGTTTGGCCCTGTGCAAATAACTTACCCTTTCAGCCTCAGTTTCCTTGCCTATAAAATGGGATTAATAATAGCACCTATCTCTCCAGGGTATTTTTGAGGATCAAATGAGACAATTTTTACAAAGTTCTTTATAAACCTTAAGGTGCTATATAAAAGCTAACAATATAGCATTATATATACACACATACACACATATATATATATATATGCATATACTTATGTGTGTATATTTCCCTATTCTATCCTTTGCCCATTTTTTTCTTGAAGTCACTAAATATTAAAATGTTGGATGAATTGGCTTGAATCTTTTCAAGTTATTTGTAAAACTTTTGCCACAGGGGATTTAATAATAACAATGATAATGATAAATGGCATTTATTTGTAATGTGCCTCTGCAAATTCTGAAGTACTAAATCAATACTACATTGTTACTGTTGTTACAATTGCTATTATTTAATATCATATGAAGCAACGTTTTTTTGTTGCCCTCAAGTATATGAGTAAAGTTCCTCCATCAATCAGTCACAACTTCTTATGTTTAAGGGATCATTCATGAGAAGAATATTCATGTGAACTTAACTTAGTTCCTCCAGTAGAATGTGAATTTGTTGATTGCCCGATGAGGATCTCACACATTTTGAATACCAAAAGTTAGTTAATGCTCGTAGGCATTTTGATATCTTTTCATATATTGCCATGGCCAATGAATCCATCACCCAGGGTCCAGCCTACCAATGAGAAGCTAAACTAGTCCTCAGGAAACAAAATCGTGTTACCAGAACCATATTCAAAGCTTTTGCAGCTTGGTGGAACTTACCAGAGGTTGGGTTCTGTCAGCAAAGTCTTCAAGAACTCAGATTCATTTCCATATCACAAGGAAGCATAAGAAAGGAACTTCATGGAAAAAAAAAGAGTTAACTCATCTAGAAACATACAAGTTGTGTGCAATGTGTATCTTTTTTCATGACTCAAGGAATATGGAAAGATGTATTTCATGGCCAGCACTTGTATAACCTACATCAAATTATTTACCATCTAAAGGAAGGAGTAGAAAAAGGAGGGAAGGAGAGAATCTGGATCACAAAATGTCAAAAAAAAAAAAAAGCCCAATTCTTAATAATTGTTTCTGTATGTAATTGGAAAAAATTTAACTAAATAAATAAAAGGTTAAAATATAAGTTACTCAGAGAAAATAATGAGACCCATAGCCAATGTTTTTAAAATGCTTTAAGCTGCTCAGTGTACCTGAACTAATAATAACAGCTTGCATTTCTATTGTGATTTAAGGTTTAAAACTCAATGAGAACTTTGTGAGGTAAGAAATAAAAATGTGATTATCTCCATTTTACAGACAAGGAAGCTAAGACTCATAAAGTGATTAGCCTGTGACTGAGCCAACTGAGAGTGGAATTCAAATCTTCTGATGCCAAGTCTAATAATCTTTTTCTTTTTAATTTTCTGTTCCAGATTCTCTACCCTTAACCCCCAGAGAAGGCAAGAGATAAAAAGTCCATTACAAATACAAAGTAATAAAAAACAAATTTCCACATAAGCAATATTCTGAAAAAAAAAGATTAAAAAATGCTTCAGTCTCCACTCTCAGTCCATAGTCCTCTATCTAGAGGTCGATTACATTTCATCCCAAGTCCTTTGGACCTATGGTTGGTCATTGTGTTGATCAGAGTAACTAAGGGTTTCATAGCTGATTATCTTTAAAATATTGCTGTTACTGGATACAATGTCCTCCTGACTTTGTATCAATCCATACAAGTCTTTCCAGGTTTTTTTTTGAAACCCTCTCCATCTTCATTTCTTATAACACAACAGTATTCCATCAAAGTCATATACCATAACTTGTTCAGCCATTCCCCAGTAGATGGACATCCTTCAATTTCTAATTATTTTTCTCCACAAAGAGAGCTGCAATAAATATTTTCATACATGTAGGCCCTTTCCATTTTCTATGATCTTTCCATTACTGTAGTCTGCCTCCAAATAAAAGGTGCCACCAATACGACTTTACTGTTTTCTTCACACTGGTACCCCAGTCATTCAGCAGGCGGAAGCTAGGGCTCACAGTATTTGGCTCTGCTGAGCGCATCTTACCTTGTCTGACCAACATTTTTCCTTTTCCTTACAAAAGCTGCTTCCTCCTGTGGGTTCCATGAGGAAACCTCTGAGTAAACACTGCGTTTTTTCGTTGGCTCCCAGGTTTCTCCAAGGCCTACCTCAGGAACTTAACCCCTGGCACAGAACCCTAGCCCTCCTGCCAACAGTCCAGCTTCACTCACAACTTTTATTTTTGTGAAGCAATTTCTTTAAATTGCTTGTACTTCAGCCTCATGGAGGAAAACAATATTTCTCCAAACAGAAAGGCACAGGAAATTGAACAACAGATGCGTACTGGATCCCTTAAAACCTGGGGCAACATGGCAGTGTAATTAGTGCTGAACTTGAACTCAGGAATACCCAGGTACAAATTCTCACTTCTGGCACACTTATTAGCTATGTGACTCTTGGTGAGTCACTTAACGCTTCTCAGCGTTATTGATAAGTTGCCTTATCAATAAAATGGGGATGCACTTACCTCACAGGGTTATTGTGAGAACCTAATGAGATATTATAGAGGAGATACTTAAACTTTTATAAATAGGAGCTATTATTCTACTTCTACTCTGCAAAGGAGCCCTCGATTAGTGAAACTATCAGGACAATGACACATGATACCCAGTACCCACGAACTAGGTCCAATTCAGGGGTTCCTAACATTTGTTATGTCATGGACACAACAAATCCCTTTGGCAATCTAGTGAAATTTATGAACCCTTTCCCAGAATAAAGATTTGTGGTCCAAACTCCCTATATAGATCCTCATCATCTCAAACCTGAATTACCACATTAACCTTTTCCTTGGTCTCTCTGCTTCAAATCTCTCCCCTATGTAATCCATATTCTATTCAGCTGCCCAAGGGATATTCTCAAAGCAGAAGTATAGCCACATCATGCCCCTGCTCCATAAACTCTAATGGCTCTTAATAGTTTTTGAAATCAAATATAAATATCTCTGTTCGGTTCAAAGCTCTTCAATGCCTGGCTACAACCTACCTTTCCAAATTTGTCTACTCTTCATTCCGTGGTCCTGCTAACTTGGTCTTCCTTTTCTTCCTTACACAGAAGACTCCATCTCCTGTCTCTGCTTTTGTCTCTCTGCCTGGAATGCATTCTTCCCCATCTCTTCCTCTTAGACTCCCTCGTATCTTTCAAAGTTCAATTCAGGTATCACTAACTCTTAAGTGAAACTTTTCTTTTTATTTTTTAAAAGAATAACATTTTGCTTTCCCCAAATTACATGAGAAAAACAAGAACAAGAACAAGAAAGAAGAAAGAAGTAGTGAGAAGGAAAGAGAGAAAAAAATGAAATATAGTATGTTTCAGTGGGCCATCAGCCTCTATCTTTTCTTTCTTGGAGGACAGATGGCATTTTTCATCATCTGTCTCTAGGGTCTTAGGTGTCTTAGATCACCGCATTGCTGAGTATAGTCGGGTCACTCACAGTTGTGCCCCAAAAATATTGTTGTCACTGTTTGCAGTGTTGTTCTGTTTGTGCCCAATTCACTTTGCATTGGTTCATATGAATCTTTTCAGATTTTCCCAAAAGCATCCAGCTCATATTTTCTTATAGCACAATAGCATTCCATTACTATTATCTACTTCTTGTTTAGCCATTCCCCAACTGATGGACATTTCCTCAATTTCTATATCTTTGTCACCACAAAAAGAGCTACTATAAATATTTTTGAACAAAAAAGTCCTTTAGAGAAGCTCTTCTTGATCCCTCCAACTGCCAATTTCTCTCCTGTCTCTGAAACAACCTTGTATTTATTGCTATAGACTTATATTTGTACATGTTCCTCCCCCGGTAGAATTTAAGCTCCTTAAGGTCTACTATATTTTTTTAATCTTTGTATCCCCAGCATCTATTATGGTGATAGGCATGGAGTTGATGCTTAATAATGATTGTTGATTCATTGATTTATGGTTATGAAGGACACATATCTATTAACTCTTTTTATCCTCATAACAACCCTGTGAAGTAGATAATTAAATTATCATTATCTCCATTTTATATAGGAAAGAGATGAACAGCATAGAAGCCAGTTAATTCCCTAGAATAATACAACTAGGAAAAAACAAAATATGGACCAGGGTCAGGGCCAGGAATTTTGTCATTCTTCAATTATGTCAGATTTTTCATGACCCCATTTGGGGTTTTCTTGACAAAGATACTGGAATGATTTGCTGTTTCCTTCTCCAGTTCATTTAATATATGAGGAAGCTAAGGCAAACAGTTAAGTGACTTTCCTAGGGTCACACAGCTAGTAAGTATCTGATGACACATTTGAACTCAGGTCTTCCTGACTCCAGGTTCAATGCTCTGTCCACTGCACCACCTAGATGTCCTATAGACAGTGCCCTGGTCTTATTTACTTTTGCATCTCCTAATCTTCTCCCTGAAACAAAGAATCATCTTTTTAAGACTAATGTTCTCTCAGTGATGCTATGTGAATTTGTCAGTCAATCAATAATCATCAACATTTGCTATATAGCAGGCACAATACTAAGCCCTGTGTATGCAAAGCAAGGCAAAAACAGGAGCCCTGCCCTCAAGGTGCTCACATTCTAATGGAGGGACTGAAATACCAAAAATTGCATATACAAAATATATACAGTATAAATGGAAATAATAGCAAAGATAATTAGTAATAATTGGATGTAGTGGGGTAAAAGAAGCTACTGGAAAAGAATTGAAGCCTTGATACTTCTTACAAAAGGTAGGATTTGAGTTGAGACTTCGAGAAAGCCAGGCGATAGAGGAGAGGAAAGAGAGCATGCCAGGTAAGAGTGATAGCGAGTTAAAAGCAGGTCAAAAGATGGAGTGTTGTGTGCCAGGAAGAGCAAAAAGACTATTCTCATTGGATCACAGAATATGTCATCACCAAAGAATTAAAGTTGAAAGTTACTGAAAGGACAACAGACAAGTACACAGTGGTCCTGGGTAAAGTGCAGCCCATTACTAACCAAGAATCACCCAAAGGAAGTAGCAAAGATATTTTTAGAGAGGTATCTGCCTGGAAAAGAAAATAGGGGATAATCAATGGACAGCCTGTTTGCTTCACTGCTACTCACAGAAGGTCAAGAAAGACAGAAAGCAGCTTGAGTAAACTTTCTTTGGAGACTTTACAGGAGAATACAGAGGTTATGAGATAAAAGGGAAAGGATGGGTTGTAAACTGCATTTATTCATGTGAGCATTCAAACATTTATTAAGGGAGCAGCTAGGTGGATCAGTGGATTAAGAGCCAAGCTTAGAGATAGAGTAGTCCTGGATTCAAATCTGGTCTCAGATACTTCCTGGCTGTGTGACCTTGGGCAAGTCACTTAACATTCATTGCCTCACACTTACTACTGTTCTGCCTTGGAACCAAAGCACAGTATTGATTCTAAAATGGGAAAGAAGGGTTTAAAAATTATCAAATATTTAATATATGACAGGAATTATACTGGGTAGATTTTAGGGATGCAAACATAACTCCAAAATTAATATTACTGGCAGGACAATTCACATCTATGAGATGACAGAACCACCAGAGTGTAATAAAATCTTATATAGCCTTTGCACAATGGAGGCATTTGATAATGATTTGTGGAAGGAACATGTATCATTGAGCTTCATGGTCAAAGACGGCTCTGTGGCTTTTATCATCATCCTGGTGCAGGGGAGAACAGCAGGGAGAAAAAGGAGGCCTCTTCCACAGTACTTTTCCCCATTGGGAGCCTCAAATAGTTATACACTGAGAAAAAAACATTGGAAAAAATTCTCTGTTTGGGGAACTTCCCTCACCTCCAGCACCTCCAGGACTGTGATGAATTATAAGAAATAATACTATGCCTAACTCTGATCACCGAGAGCAAAGTCCTAAATAACAAAGGGCAAAAGGAGGTTTAGTTTAGGGCATTGACACGATGAGGGTGAAGGGTAGGCACACTGATGGTAGTTTTGGTACCCCACTTTGCCATATTCCAGAGATATAGAGCAAAATGATTCTGTACACCATCTCTCCAGAATCCCACAGCAAGCATTACCTTTGCACTCCACCCTTTCCCTGCTCAGTTGAAGGTTAGAACTCTTTAGAAGACCAGTCAACCCGAACCAGTGCAACACCCACCATGATGAATCTAGTCTCTCCATCATGGATTTAGCCCTAGAAGCAGATGCAGCCAGTTCCAGCTCTGGCTGAGGGCCAGCTGAGGCTTGCTCATTGCTGCTGCATCCCGTTAGCTCCCAGTTCTGACGCACTCTAGTCTATTAATAAGAAATGCCTGTCATCTACCTCACCTTGAGAAATGATAAGTATGGTCTGTGCCATGGGTGTTGGGGGAAGAGTATCATTTTGTTAAAAAGCAGCTAAAACATTTTGATGACTTCCTTCCTTCCAGTTCAGGTCTGGGCACCTATTGGTTATTATGGGTGTGTGCTTCTGGCTCTCCAAGGGAAGAAGACTTGCCTAAGTTGAAGCATTAGTTTTAAATAAATGAGGTACTGTGACAAGTAGAACAATAGTTTCTGTTTGCTGGTGATAACCTTTCACTCACCTTGTAGTCCTAACCCAATAAGAATCTCTGAATAAAGGAATCACAATCTTGAGCAAAGACCTGCCCTTCCTTCATAGTAAATGATCCTGGGTTCCAGGACTCTGACTAAAAATGGTTTCTGGGCTTCCTTATACACTGAAGAGACTTAACTAATAGGGACAGTCTTCCAGTAAATGAGATGTATCCTCATGCCTCCAAATAAGTCTTTTAAAAATACATTTTTGATCTCTTTTGTTTTTACATCACCTACATTTCACAATGCATCTATTTCCACTCCCTCCAAAAGAGCCAGCCTTTAAAACAAAGCATCAAAAAGAAGAGAAGAAAACAGTTCAGCAAACCTAATCAACATATTCCCAAAAAACTGACATTATGCAATGTCCTACAATTATAGTCCCCTGCTTCTGTTCAAAAGATGACTTCTTGTTCTTTTTGGTGGTCCAGGTTGGATCATTATAATTTCAAAGCATTGGGTTTCAATTGTTTTATTGTTCTTTTCCATATGAGCTATTATCTATAGTGTCCAAATCTGTTGGGACTGGACGAGAGCAGGGGGCCCAAGCAGCTCTTGCATTGAGGGGATGGGGTGTGTGGAAAAGAGGAAGCCCTGAGGTGTCAACATTATGTTGTCACATGCGCTGAAGCTCTTGTGGGTGATAAGCATTAGTCATCCTATCTATCTTAACTAAAATTCACACTCATTTAAATAAAGCACAAAAGAAATCATAGCATCCCTTTCTCCTTGGAAGGGCTAAGTGACCATAAGTAGCAAAGCTGAGGAAAGAAGGCACTTAATGAGGGTCCCAAGTCCAGTAAACTGAAGTTAAGAATGATCCATTTGCTTCATGCTGGCCATGGAAGGTGGGGCTGGGTTTAGATGGAGAGAGTCAGAGAGGGTTGCTTATAAAAATGCTAAGCCAGCACTGCAGAGGAGACTCTACACAGAGGGTAATAAAAAGCTTTGAAACACTAACAACTATTCTCAAAGAAATTCCACAGCAGTCTAGCAAGTTCTCATTGAGGGGGGAAAGGGAGGAAGAGAAAGAGAAGATCCAGAGGAGCTAGCTAATAAAATAGAACATTATGGAAGACTGAACAGATTTGGAAGATGGAAAAAGAACGAGAAAATCCTGCATACTAGAACGGCTATTCACCTCAAGTTTGAAGGGGCTTCTGTACAGGGGGACATACTTTATGGACAGGTAATCTCTCTAGGGGTGCATCACTCATCAATTGCTCTTATAAAAAGATGAATGACAGAACTTGCTGCCACCACCAAACAATCTCTAATTCCCCATACTCAATTGAAATTATTTGCTCTCCCTTAATAAAAGTTTAAGAAAACAGGTTGGTCCCTTGAAGGGGTTGAGGATAGATGGGTTATGTGATTTCTGGTCACCAATATATGTATATAATAGTCCTTTCTGTTTTAAGATGACAAAAAATATTATTTTCCTCTGACTTAAAGTCCATCCATGGTGTGAAACACTAGCCCTTCTTTGATCTGTTTGCTCAAAAAATTTCATCTCATTTTTAATTGCAGATCAGATTGGTTTGTCTACCTCTGTGGATTTACTGTTGGACTGTATCATGCAGATTAGAACATGTGGGCTTTAGTCTCAAGATATCCTGAGAGCATTTCTGACAATTAGGCATGAGGACATGAATCTACTCAGTTCTGGCTTTGCCCATCTCCTTTTCTAGAGGCAGCTAGGTGGAACACTGGATAGAGTGGAGTCAAGATTCATCTTCATTAGTTCATATCCAGCCTCAGACACTCACTAGCTTTGTGACCCTAGGCAAGTCACTTCACTCTGTTTGCCTCAGTTCCTCACCTGTAAAATGAAATGGAGAAGGAAGTGGCAAACCATTCCAGTATCTGCCAAGAAAACCCCAAAATGGGGTAACAAAGAATTGGTCACAACCAAAAAATAACTCAACAACCACAAAATTGATATAGCAACTTAAGATTTATAAAGCACTTTATAAATATTACCTCATTTCATCCTCACAAACATGAGAGGTAAGTGCTATTATTATTTGTTTTATAAATGACAGAATTGAGGCAGAGGTGTAGTGCGGGTCTAAGACTGGATTTGAACTCAGGACTTCCTGATATAATCCAGTGCTTTATGCACTATGGCACTACCTACCTACCAGTAAATAGTGACACTACAGAACATTGCCTTCAAAGATATGATTTTACTATGATGTCATAAGTCAATGATATGCTAGTAAATATTTAATAACTAGCTCATCCTACATCTGACAAATATTTGTTTACTCTGCATTATTAATATTTCCTCTATCACTAACTTAAGTCTAAGCAGTTAACAAAACAATACATCAGGTCTGAGTTTAAAGTATTTGCTAATTTTTTAGGTATAAATAAAATTGTTGAAAATTTAACAATGGACTGGAGCCAGTTTGAGCTAGCTTCAGGGATGACCTAGATATTGGGGGTCTCACTCAATCCTCACTGCAAAGTCATTAAAAACCCATTGTGGTTTGGCCAATCCCCCAAGGCATAAATCAAGCTTCAATCAGTCAGTCAAGGTTTATATCAAGCTTCCAGCTCCTTGATTCCTCTTACCTTCTTTCTGTCCTTACAATGCATTGTTCATGTAACTCACAGTCTCCTCTGTATGACAACATTACTTCCCCATCAAATCTATTTTGTTTTGTTTTATAGCCCTCAAGCTTTCTGTCTTAAGTATGGTTCCAAGGCAGAAGAGTGGTAAGAGCTGGGCAATTGGGGCTAAGTGACTTTCTCAGAATCATACAGCTAGGAAGTGTCTGAGGTCAGATTTGAACCCAAGTACTCCTGACTCCCAGAACTAGCTCTCTATCCACTGAGCTACCTAGCTGTTCCAAACAGGCACTGATTAGTTGGTGTGCCCATACTTAATGTCTGCATTACATCAGAGAGAAAATTCTTTACAAGTCAAAGAACCTGACAATGTGACAACATGTACTTGGTGCCAGATTCTTTGCAGAAATCAGGGCATGAAAAGTGGTTCTCACATATTTCCAACCTGTTTCCCACCAAGGGACTCCTGACCTCTAATTCATCATCTAGTCCCACTCCACCAGGCATCACTAATTGGTTCCACTCAACATGGTTTCATTCATTCAATTCCTTGAATTCATTAAAACAAGCATTTCATAGACACTAATGACAAGGCGTGATGCTAGGACCTGGGGCTACAGACAAAAATACTGTCCACCCTCATTCTACTTTGGGGAAACAGCATTGTAATAAAGAGGTAAATATAAAGCATAAACTAAGGAAAGTCATTTGGGGCTCGCAGGAAAGGAGCACTATCAATTAAAGGAGATGAAAAAAGGAAGTGGCACTGGAATTTCTTTTCTTTAAAAAAATGCTTAAAAAGAATGTTACTCCCATATACAAACTCTGGGTAGAGTCATTAAAACAATCCACTTGATTTTATTCTCTCTCTCTCTCTCTCTCCCTCTCCTGAGAAGTCCTATGGATACAGATACATAATTTTGTTCATAAAACTTGGGTTTTTTTGAGTTACTATTTGTTTTTCATATATAACATAATATGCAACATGACAATATTATAATACTTATTATTTGTTATAAATATGCAATACATTATAATACATATGCTTATCCAAGAGAAATAAATTCTCACAGTAGCTATACCCAAAAATCTCTCATTTTTTCTTCCCTGTCCCCCTCTTCTCACTCTCCCCAAAAGGCAAGTAATATGATATATATTATAAAATATTATCATATGATACATATTTCCCTCTTCATCATGTTGTGAAACAAGAACATATTGCTTATACTAGAGAAAAATTCATGGAGCAAATCAAGTGAAGGATGGGATGATATGCTTCAATTTGCATTCAGACTTCATCTGTTCCTTCTATGGCAATGGATAGACCTTTTCATCATGAGTCTCTTGGAGTTGTCCTGGTTCCTTGCCTTGTTGATAATTAAGTCATTCACAGTTGATCATCATGTATTATTGTTTTTACTGTATACAACATTTGCCTGGTTGTGCTCTCCTTACTCAGTGTCACTTCATATAAGTTTTTCCAGGCTTTTTTGTGATTATCTTGCTTGTCATTTCATATGACACAATGGTATTCCATTATAAACATGCAGCATGGCTTGTTTAGTCATTCCCCAATTAATGGACATCCCATCAGTTTCCAGTTCTTTGCCACCACAAAGTTGCCATAAATATTTTAGAACATATATTTTCTCTTCCTTTTTCTTTGATCACCTTAGGGATGCACAGTTTTATAATTCTTTTAGCATAATTCCAGATTACTCTCCAAAATGGCTGGATCAGTTCACAGATCTACTAACAATGTATTAGTTTCCCTGTTTTTCCATATCCTCTCCAACATTTATCATTTTGCCTTTTTATCATTTAAGCCAATCTGGTGAGACATGTCAGAGTTGTTTTGATGTGTATTTCTCTAATCAATAATGACTTAGAGCATTTTTCCATATATATATGGAAATATTTTTCCAGGTATATATGTGTATAACACACACACACACACACACACACACACACACACACACACACACATATATATATNTAGAACATGTGGGCTTTAGTCTCAAGATATCCTGAGAGCATTTCTGACAATTAGGCATGAGGACATGAATCTACTCAGTTCTGGCTTTGCCCATCTCCTTTTCTAGAGGCAGCTAGGTGGAACACTGGATAGAGTGGAGTCAAGATTCATCTTCATTAGTTCATATCCAGCCTCAGACACTCACTAGCTTTGTGACCCTAGGCAAGTCACTTCACTCTGTTTGCCTCAGTTCCTCACCTGTAAAATGAAATGGAGAAGGAAGTGGCAAACCATTCCAGTATCTGCCAAGAAAACCCCAAAATGGGGTAACAAAGAATTGGTCACAACCAAAAAATAACTCAACAACCACAAAATTGATATAGCAACTTAAGATTTATAAAGCACTTTATAAATATTACCTCATTTCATCCTCACAAACATGAGAGGTAAGTGCTATTATTATTTGTTTTATAAATGACAGAATTGAGGCAGAGGTGTAGTGCGGGTCTAAGACTGGATTTGAACTCAGGACTTCCTGATATAATCCAGTGCTTTATGCACTATGGCACTACCTACCTACCAGTAAATAGTGACACTACAGAACATTGCCTTCAAAGATATGATTTTACTATGATGTCATAAGTCAATGATATGCTAGTAAATATTTAATAACTAGCTCATCCTACATCTGACAAATATTTGTTTACTCTGCATTATTAATATTTCCTCTATCACTAACTTAAGTCTAAGCAGTTAACAAAACAATACATCAGGTCTGAGTTTAAAGTATTTGCTAATTTTTTAGGTATAAATAAAATTGTTGAAAATTTAACAATGGACTGGAGCCAGTTTGAGCTAGCTTCAGGGATGACCTAGATATTGGGGGTCTCACTCAATCCTCACTGCAAAGTCATTAAAAACCCATTGTGGTTTGGCCAATCCCCCAAGGCATAAATCAAGCTTCAATCAGTCAGTCAAGGTTTATATCAAGCTTCCAGCTCCTTGATTCCTCTTACCTTCTTTCTGTCCTTACAATGCATTGTTCATGTAACTCACAGTCTCCTCTGTATGACAACATTACTTCCCCATCAAATCTATTTTGTTTTGTTTTATAGCCCTCAAGCTTTCTGTCTTAAGTATGGTTCCAAGGCAGAAGAGTGGTAAGAGCTGGGCAATTGGGGCTAAGTGACTTTCTCAGAATCATACAGCTAGGAAGTGTCTGAGGTCAGATTTGAACCCAAGTACTCCTGACTCCCAGAACTAGCTCTCTATCCACTGAGCTACCTAGCTGTTCCAAACAGGCACTGATTAGTTGGTGTGCCCATACTTAATGTCTGCATTACATCAGAGAGAAAATTCTTTACAAGTCAAAGAACCTGACAATGTGACAACATGTACTTGGTGCCAGATTCTTTGCAGAAATCAGGGCATGAAAAGTGGTTCTCACATATTTCCAACCTGTTTCCCACCAAGGGACTCCTGACCTCTAATTCATCATCTAGTCCCACTCCACCAGGCATCACTAATTGGTTCCACTCAACATGGTTTCATTCATTCAATTCCTTGAATTCATTAAAACAAGCATTTCATAGACACTAATGACAAGGCGTGATGCTAGGACCTGGGGCTACAGACAAAAATACTGTCCACCCTCATTCTACTTTGGGGAAACAGCATTGTAATAAAGAGGTAAATATAAAGCATAAACTAAGGAAAGTCATTTGGGGCTCGCAGGAAAGGAGCACTATCAATTAAAGGAGATGAAAAAAGGAAGTGGCACTGGAATTTCTTTTCTTTAAAAAAATGCTTAAAAAGAATGTTACTCCCATATACAAACTCTGGGTAGAGTCATTAAAACAATCCACTTGATTTTATTCTCTCTCTCTCTCTCTCTCCCTCTCCTGAGAAGTCCTATGGATACAGATACATAATTTTGTTCATAAAACTTGGGTTTTTTTGAGTTACTATTTGTTTTTCATATATAACATAATATGCAACATGACAATATTATAATACTTATTATTTGTTATAAATATGCAATACATTATAATACATATGCTTATCCAAGAGAAATAAATTCTCACAGTAGCTATACCCAAAAATCTCTCATTTTTTCTTCCCTGTCCCCCTCTTCTCACTCTCCCCAAAAGGCAAGTAATATGATATATATTATAAAATATTATCATATGATACATATTTCCCTCTTCATCATGTTGTGAAACAAGAACATATTGCTTATACTAGAGAAAAATTCATGGAGCAAATCAAGTGAAGGATGGGATGATATGCTTCAATTTGCATTCAGACTTCATCTGTTCCTTCTATGGCAATGGATAGACCTTTTCATCATGAGTCTCTTGGAGTTGTCCTGGTTCCTTGCCTTGTTGATAATTAAGTCATTCACAGTTGATCATCATGTATTATTGTTTTTACTGTATACAACATTTGCCTGGTTGTGCTCTCCTTACTCAGTGTCACTTCATATAAGTTTTTCCAGGCTTTTTTGTGATTATCTTGCTTGTCATTTCATATGACACAATGGTATTCCATTATAAACATGCAGCATGGCTTGTTTAGTCATTCCCCAATTAATGGACATCCCATCAGTTTCCAGTTCTTTGCCACCACAAAGTTGCCATAAATATTTTAGAACATATATTTTCTCTTCCTTTTTCTTTGATCACCTTAGGGATGCACAGTTTTATAATTCTTTTAGCATAATTCCAGATTACTCTCCAAAATGGCTGGATCAGTTCACAGATCTACTAACAATGTATTAGTTTCCCTGTTTTTCCATATCCTCTCCAACATTTATCATTTTGCCTTTTTATCATTTAAGCCAATCTGGTGAGACATGTCAGAGTTGTTTTGATGTGTATTTCTCTAATCAATAATGACTTAGAGCATTTTTCCATATATATATGGAAATATTTTTCCAGGTATATATGTGTATAACACACACACACACACACACACACACACACACACACACACACACACACACACACATATATATATATATATATATATATATATCTTTTATTTCTTTATCCAGAATCTATTTGTTCATATCTTGGGGAATGGCTCATATTCTTATATATTTGACAACATTCTCTGTATATTTTAAACATGAGACTTCTATCTGAGAAATTCTCTATACAATTTCCCCAATTTGTTGATTTTCTTTTAATCTTGGCTATATTCATTTTATTGGTACAAAAGCTTTTCAATTTAATGTGTTCAGAATTATCCATTTTACATTTCACAGTGTTTTCTGTCTTTGTTCATTCATAAATTCTTCTCCTATCCATAAATCTGATAAATAACATGTTCCCCTTTCTTCTAATTTGTATATAGAAGCTCCCTTTATAACTAGGTCATATATCCATTTTCTTATCTTGGTAAATGGTGTAAGATACTGGTCTATATCTAGTTCTTCCAAACTGCTTTCTAGTTTTCCCAACAATTTTTACCAAATATTGAATTCTTATTCCAAAAACTTGTAACTTTACCTTTGTCAAACACAACTTTACTAGGATCTTTTACAATTTGTTACATATCTACTCTGTTCCACTGATCTACTTTTCTATTTCTTAGGCAGTACCAGATAGTTTTGATAATTACTGCTTTATAATATAATTTGAAATTTGGTACTGACAGGCCTCCTTCCTTAATATTTTTTCATTATTTCCTTTGATGTTCTTAATTGTTTTTCCATGTGAATTTTATTATTTTTTTCTAGTATAATAAAATAATTTATTGGTAATTTAATTGGGATGGCATTTAATAAGTATATTAGTTTAGGTAGGATTGGAATTTTAATTATCTTGGATCTGCACCCATGAACATTAATATTTCTCCAATTATTTAAATCTGACATTATATAAAAAGTGCTTTATAATTATGTTGATATAGTTTCTGGATTTGTTTTAGAGGATATGCTCCTATGGCTAATTTAAATGGGTTTATTTCTTACTATCTCTTCTTGCAGGACATTGTTAGTGATATATTAAAATGCTGGTGACTTATGTGGAATTATTTTATGTCTTGCTATTTTGCTAAAATTATTGGTAATTCCAATTTATGTTTTGGTTGAATCTCTAGGATTTTACATATACATATGTATATATATATCATCATATCATATGATGTGTTCTTTCCATTTTAACATGCTATAGAATGAGGCTCACTCTCAGGGATGACTCCCCATGGTCATCTTATCCCTTAAACTGTGGAGGAATTTAAATGATGATTCTTCCACCTTTACAGTTTTCTCCTTTTTCCTCCTAAACACCAGGTATGACTTTTCATCATCCTAATGTCCCCATTTGGATTTGAATTTTGGAGAGGAGAGTTCTTCCAGGAAGACAACCTTCCTGGAGATGAGCCTGATAAACATACCTGGAAGAAAGAAGAGCAATTTTGGCACTTGGGACAAATAGCACAAAATGACACCATGAGAAAGTAGTACTAAACTTGTCCCCAAATCATCCACTGAGAGTGACCCCAGCATTCTATGAGACCACTGCTAAGGAGGCCAATTCTTATGGAAGAAGCTGGTGGAATGGGGGGACGGTTTACCTGGTGTTCATGGTTGGCAGGAGTATGAGAGAAGGAAGTGCACTAACTAGGATTTAATTAATTTGATTATTTTCGCTAAATTCATTTCCCAATTCCCAGCATTTTTAGTAGCTGCTCTCCTTGCCTGAAATGCTTTCCCTCCTCATCTTCACTGCCTGGCTTTCCTGGCTTCCTTTAAGTCTTAGCACAAACTCAACTTCTTCAAGAGCCTTTTATTATGCTCCCTCAATGTTAGTGCTTTCCCTCTGAAATTACCTCCAGGTCACCCTGTATAAATTGTATATGCATACATGTTGTTGCCCTCTTTGGACTGTGAGTTCTTTGAGAGGGGAAGCTGATCCTTTTAGGACTTAGCACAGTGCCTGGCTCTTTGACTACTTACTGACCAATTGGCTAACTAGCTGCATAGGACTCAGAGAGTGAAAATGCTATAAAGATCTAAATTAAACACATTTTAAAATTACACTGTCTTTTTTAAATTACCATTTAATTTTTGTCACCGTTTAAATTTTAGTGCCCTGAGGCAAAGCACCAGTGTCCCGGACCTAGTTACAGATCTGATACCCAATATACATTTGAGATTTGACATTCCTGGCTTTTGCACTAGGGCAGTCTGAGGCACTATCCCTTGTATCATTCCAAGCAAAGCACTCTGTTTTACCACTGCAGCTATTTGATAAGAAAGGAAACTAACAAATCTCTGACAGCATTGTGTGGGGATTGTCTGCATGGATAATCTCAGGTTTAGAGGCGAAAGCATTATGCAACTGCTTGGCCATTATTAAGGAGGCAGATCTGTCTCAGAAGTAACTATTAGTGTTTCTTTGATTGTTGTCAAAGTCCCCCTGTATACAGAATTCATGATGAAACCTGGGAGAATACAGTTGTTAAGGATCCATAACCACTCAATAACAGCTGTCTGTTCCAAGAGAAGATGGGAGAGAAGCAAAATTAATCCGTTGCATACTCGTCAATATTTGCAATTGTTTGGAGAAATTCTCTGACAAGCGTTTATATAAATAGTGGTTCATTGTCCTTTAAATGGATGCTGTCTCCTTAGAGCCGTTATCTAGTGAGGGAAATAAAGAGGAATCATGGCAAACCTATCATCAGTCCAGAGCATGGAGGCTACTCATTGTCTTTACTTTACACTAAATACCAATTTCCCAGACCCTGGGGGAAGGGATTTCTCCTCTTCATTTCTCTCTCTACCCCAACTTCCCTCACCATTAATAGTCTTCTGTGGCAAATGTCTTTCTAGTGTTACCTTCTCTCTGTAATATTTGGAGATTGGCTACATTTCAGACATCCAACTCTTTACATGAACCAAAAATGAAAATTTGTCCCAAACAGGGAATAAGGTTGCCTGAAGGAGACAACGTCTAGAACGTAGGCTACGTAAAAGAAAGACACATCTCCCCAATAATCTCCTACATGAGTCCCAAGTTTGGATAATCCCTTGAAACTTTCTATTGACCATCTTCACAAAGAACAATGAGTAATTTAATTCAATCTAATGCTACAACAAGCATTCAAGAAGCACTAAGTTTAAACTAGGGGCAACTAGGTAGATAGAGCACATGCCAGGAGTCAGGAAGACCAGAATCCAAATCTGACCTCAGACACTTACTGGCTATTCAACCCTGGGTAGACCACTTAACCTTGTTTGCCTCAGTTTCCTCATCCACAACATGAAATGGAGAAGGAAATGGCAAAACACTGTAGTATCTTGGCCAAGAAAATTCCACAACAAAAACTCTACAAACTAATATAGTCTGGGCCTTCGAAGACTAACTGTCCTTGTCCTTAAAAGAATTCCATCCTCAAGGATCTTCTAAATCTCCACTCCCTGATCCCTGATCTTGGGAATGGAGATGACCCAATCACATGTACCCAGATAATTATATACAAAAATTTTGTACATGTAGTAGCAAATGCCTTATGTAGGAGATGGCCATTGAGAAGAACCTTGAATGGAGTTAAGGATTTAAAAAAATTAATTGATTGATTTAGAATATTTTTCCATGGTTACATGATTCATGTTCTTTCCCTTCCATCTTTCCTCCCCCCTCCCTGAGCTGTCAAGCAATTCCCCTGGGTTTTACATGTATCATTTCTCAACATCTATTTTCATATTATTAATATTTGCAATAGAGTGATTATTTAAAGTCAAAATTCCCAATCATATCCCCATTGAACCATGTGATTGAGCACATGTTTTTCTTTTGTGTTTCTATGGAGTTAAGTATTCTGAGAGGCAATAATACAAACATCAGGCATGTTCCTACAAAGGCGTAGAGGAGAGAGAAGAAGGAATATCATCTATGGCAAGCAATCAGGCCACTTTCACTGGAACATGAAATCTAACAGAGGGAATAAATCAGTCTCAAACGATAGTGTGGTACCACATTATGAAGGCTTGTTAATACCCCCAATAATGCACTTTATCCAAGAGATGGGAGAAGTAGAAAAGATGCTAAATTTTATATCTAATGGATTCCACTCCATTCTCTCTGCTGCTTGTTACCTTGAACAATTTTGAGAAAGTCATCTAACTTCTCTATGCCTCAGTTTTTCCATCTGTAAAATGAAATAGCTGGATGGGATGGTGTCTAAGATACTTCCCACTTTTAAAACCATGGCTCAAAGCAGGCAACAAACTTGGAAGTTCCTACCTTTGGGCACAGAATAAATAGAATGAATTCCTTTATATCCTCATTATTTATTTATATTTGTGCCCATGAGTCCTCAATCTCATCAGTGATTTTGACTTTGCCTTGGGTTGGTTGAGATTTTGTTTTCATTCCCTATTGTCTAAAAGGGTAGTGATCATTTTTTCTTGTCATCTCCATGCTTTTCTGTTATTATGAGAGATTAATAAATAAATGTTAGTAATCCTCGGCTAAGAGGTGCTATACAAGTGTGAAGTATTATCTTTAACTCTGTCTCTCAGATATGTAGTAAAGATTAATTAGATAAGCTCAAGAAAGTGCTATAATTGGTAGAAGGAATTATCAGAACCCCAGGGAAGGAACAGCTTTGTGTTTGAGGCATTTGAAATTGTTCTGCTCTTAATAGCAGCCAATGCATGAAGAGTTTCTAATCTCTAAAATTTCACAGGCCAGATTCCCAGGGATGGTCCAGACCAGTTCCTATCAGGCATTATGCATGGTTGGGGGCAAAATAATTTGGGGGGGATCTTTCGCAAATTTATGATAAGAAAATAGGACACAGCTGTAACTCACACTCTGTTGTGAAACTAAATAGTAGCTCTCCTAAGCTTGATTCAAACAACTGTTCTATAGGCGATGCAGGGAGACAGTTCAAGAGAGGTGAGCAGAAGGTAAGCCTGGCAGTAAACTGTCCTAAATTCTAGCTAGAGATCACAGAGCAGCTGGTCCCAGGTACTTAATGAATAGCCACAAAAGGCAGGGGGGGAAAAGTAAAAAGGAAAGGCATTGGGCTAAAAAAAACGAAAAGTTAGGTCCCACTCTGAAGTCTGCCACTGACTTTCTGTGTGGCCTTTGGAAAGTTATTTAGCCTATCCCTGTCTCAGTTTCTCTTTTTATAAAATGAGGGGATTGAACCAGAAGATTTCCAGAGTTCCTTGGAGTAGTGAGGAGACACAGTGAAATGAATTCTGGGACTGGAATCAGGAAGATTCATCTTTATGAGTTCAAATCCAGCCTCAGACACTCGTCACTCAACCATGCTTGACTCAGTTTTCTCAACTGTAAAATGAGCAGGAGAAAGGAAATGGCCAACCACTCCAGTATCTTTGCCAAGAAAACTCCAAATTGAGTCACTAAGAGTCGAATATGACTGAAAAATGGCTGCACATTGAGATTCTTGTGGATCTACCATTCTTTGATTATAGGGGGAGATGCTATGAGGAGATTATAATAGAAAATCATTTCAATAATTCATTTGAACAAACACTATGTTAAGGGTCTATTCTGGGCAAGACACCATGCTAAGTGCAAAAGTTTCTAAGACACAAAAGAAAATTGTCTTTGCCTTCAAAGAGCTTACTTTATATAGGAGTGACAGAAAAATGTTCAAAAATCAAATGCAGTACAAGGAAAATGGCTGAGGGAGAGAGGACTCATTATCAGTGGTTATCAGACAGCCAGCTCCTGAGCTAATCCCTGAAGAAGACAAAGATTCTGCCAGGGCAGCAATGAGGAGGGAATACATTCTAGAAGTGGGCAAACTCTGGGCAAACCTGCAGAAGCAATGAATGTTAAGTTGCCTTTGGGAAACAGTTGGTAGCTCAGTTTGGCTGGAATATAGAGTTTGTAAAGGGAAGTAATAATGAAATCAAGTTGGAAAGGAAATGGGAACCAGATTATGGAGAACTCAAGTGCCAGGCTAAGGAGTTTATAGTTTATAGTAGCAGCTAAGTGGCAATAGTGGGCTACTGTACTGAATTTAGCATAAGAATTGAGTTCCTATCCTGCCTCAGACACTTTTCTAACTGTGTGACTGTGTAAGCATGACATTTAACTTCTCTAAGCCTCCATTTTCTCACCTATAAAATGGCCTGTTCAATATTGCAAAACAATCAGTTATGAGATAGCTACTCTCAACAATACAATGATCCAGGGCAGGTCTGAGGGTCTTAGGACAAAGAATGCTATCCATCTCCAGAGAAGGAACTGTTGGAGGCAGGACTCAGATCAAAGCACAAGATTTTTCACTTCTTTATTTGAGTGTTTGTTTTGGGATTTTGGTTTTATATGATTATTCTCTTACAAAAATAAACAATAATTTAAAAATTTTTAAACAATATGGACTCATATTTGCATGATAATGCATGTATAAACCAGATTGAATTGCTTTCCAGCTCCAGGAGGGGGTAGAGAAGGGGATAATCTGGATCACATAACTTCAGAAAACTTATATTGAAATTTCTTATTACATGTATTTGATAAAAAATCTTTATAAAATATGTAAATTTTATATATAAATTATAATTTAAAATTAAATGTAATATAAAACATAGATACAATATTGAAATTTTAAATATAGAAATTAAAATTAAAAGGATCAAATGAGACAACATATGAAAAATATTTATAATTCATCTTAATACTCTATGTACATGACAGACTTTATTATTATTTTATCGGGTTGTACAATGGGAAACCACTCTCGGGCTTGGCCCGACTCTCCTTCCTTGAACCTTTTTGCTATTTAACGAGAGTCATATCTTCATCATGCTCCCCATGAAGTTCAAATTTGAAAGGCTTTGATACTTGCTTTCTCTGCTTACAGTCAGTTGAATTATTATCCATTTCTCAAAGACCATTTCAGATGCCCTCTCTTCCAACAATAACGACCTTCCTCATTAGACTTCACATAACACTGCTGGACCTCTCTAATGTATTTATCACATAATATTGTATAATATGTCAGATCTATGATTATGTCATCCTCCCACCAGCCTGTAAGCTCTATGAAGGGAGGAATCTTGTTTTAACTAAATACCTTATCTCATCCAATTTCTACCACATGCTCTATATGTAGTAAGGATTGATAAAGGATTTGTTGATATGGGAACATATCCAGTATACATTCCAAATGATAACAATGATTCTACTTTTAAATTCTAAGCTATAGAATGACATAAAATACAAAGGCTTTAAAGCAAAGTTCAACTCAGCTTGTTTTTTTCAAATGTTGAGCTTTCAGATTTTTTTCCTCATATCTCCACTTGCCCTTCCTCCTCTCAAAAGAAAAAAAAAAATACAACCCAAATGGGCATAGTCAAGCAAAACAAATTCTCACATTGGTCATGACGAAAAATAGATATGTCTTATTCTATACCCCAAGTCTATCACCTCCCTGCTGAGATGTGAGTAGAAACACGTCTCCCCATCATTCACCCAGAATTATGGCAGATCATTGCATTTCAGCAAACATATGGTATGGGTCTCTCCTGGGTAAGGCACCATATTAAGTGCTAGGGTTACAAAGACCAAAGGAAGACTGTTCCTGCCTTAAAGGAGTTTACCTTATACAGGCGTGATAGAAAATATTCACAAATCAAAGATAATCCAAGAAATTAGCAAGTCTTTCAAAACTGTTCATTTTTACGAAGTTGTTATTATGGTATAAATCATTCCCCTTGATCTATTGACTAGACTCTTCATCAGGTTCATACAAGTCTTCCCAGGTTTCTCTGAAATTATCTCTTTCATAAATTCTTACAGCATAATAGGATTCTATTATATTCGCATACATAATTTGTTCAGTCATTCCCTATTTAGGAGCACTTCCTTATTTTCTAATTCTTTGCCCCTACCAAAAAAAAAAGCTGCTATAAATATTTCTGTACATATAGGAATTTTTCCTCTTCCTTCTATTTCCTTAATGTGTAGACCTACTAGTGGATCAAAGGTTATGCCTAGGTTAGTAACTTTGGAGACATAGTTCTATATTGTCTTTCAAAAGAGTGAATCAGCTCAAAGTTCCAACAGTGCATCCATGTGCCTGTTTTCTAGAAGCCTCTTCAACATTTGTCACTTCCTTTTTTTGCCTACTTTTTGATGGGTGTGAGGCCAAATCTCGTTGTTCAGTTAGTTTAAGTCATGTCTGACTCTTTGTGGCACTATTTGAGGTTTTCTTGGCAAAGATATTGGAGTGGTTTGCAATTCCCTTTTCCATTTCATTTTACAGATGAGGAAACTGAGGAAAATGGGGTAGAGTGACTTGCCCAGGGTGACCCAAGTAGTAAGTGTCTGAGGTTATATTTAAACTCATGAAAATGAATCTTCCTGACTCCAGACCCAACACTATCCACTATGCCACCTAGCTGTCCTTGATCAAACCGTACAGGTGCCTTAATTTACATTTTTCTAATTCAGCAGTTCTCAAAGTGTGGCTTGGGAAGCTTGAGGTCCCTGAGACCTTTATTTGGGGGGAGAAAGGGGTCACAAGATCAAAACTATTTTCATATTAATGCTAAAATATATTTGCCTACTAAAATACTCTTCTCTTTTCCAACTATATATCTGAAGTCAGATTTTTTTCATATACTTAAACCAAAACAATCTATCATGACAAAATAAATGCTATTGTTCTTATTTTAGGAAATATAGTCATTTCTCATGAAAATTGTGTGTTAATAAGTAATGGATTTAGTGTTTTTAAATTACTAAATATTTTTTAAATTTTGGTTTAGTTTTAAATAAGGTAAATATGAATAGATTTACTTCCAAAAGCAAAAACCCTTTTGGTGTCCTTAATAATTGTTAAGAGTGTAAAGGAGTCCTGAGATCAAAATGTTTGAGTCTTGCTGTTCTAATTTTTAGTAATTCGAAGCACTTTTTTAAATATGGCCATAAAATAGCTTGGATTTCTTCCCTTGAGAACTGCCCCCAGACATCCTTTGACCATTAATCAGTTGGGAAATGGCTCTCGATCTTAAAAATTTGAATCAGTTCCTTCTATAACTCAGAAATGAGACCTTTATCAAAGAGGCTTGCTAGCAAGCTTTTTCCTCCAGTTAACCATTTCCCTTCTAATGTTAGCTGAAAAGGAATTGTTTGTGTAAATCCACACCACCACCCTCCTGCACCCCAGTTTATAATAATCTTAAAGCAAGTCAGATGCTGGCTTTTAAGCCTAGACTATATCCTGAAAATAAAATACTTGTTTAGACAAAAGTTATTTTAACAATTTCCTAGCAAACTTGGCAGATCATGTGAATTTAAAAAACAAAGCTTATCTGGTTGGCAAAAGCACTTTGGAGACTTAAGTGCACTAATTTAGGTAACTTTTCAAAGGAATCTTAAGAGGAAATCTCAGCTTAACAATTTTTATCTACTCATGTTTATCTACACCTTCTGAAATATCCATTGGTCAACAAACACTGGAGAAACCTAGGGTATGAATGATACCATATTAGGCAAGCATTTGAGTTGGGTAGGTGGGGAGGAGGAGGTTGTTTATGTTTGAGGGAGATGTGGGACTTTCTTAAACTTTTAGGTCATGTTATGTTGATAAGAATATTTCAGTAAATATTCCTTGGAAACGGCAGTTTTCCTAAATGGGTAACTACCAGTGGATAAGCTCCGAGCACTTCATTTTTCCTCAGTGGATTCCCCAAGTCTTTCCACAGAATTTGCTTCATATAATATATATATGTATATATATATAGTAATTATATAATAGCTGCCTAATAATAATAGTCAGTATTTGCATAGTATTTAATATGTGCCAGGCACTTTGAAATTTTTATCTCATTTGATTCTCATAATAGTCCAGGGGGTTGGGGTGGGTGTTATTTTTATCTTCATTTTATCTAACTAAAATACACGCTAAGAAAACTGTGTTGGTTTTTTTTGTGAAAAGCGGAGAAATGTGACAATTTGGAAGAATAAAGGAGTGAGATGTCACTGTAGCACATAAAGTTTGGTTACAACTCTCAGAGAGTATCTGCTGAGACCAAGGAAATAGGAAAATAATTTACATATTCTAAACTATTCTAGCAGCTCTCTTTATGATGGAAAAAAACTGGAAATTGTGGGGATGCCCATCCATTGGGGAATGGCTGGACAAATTGTGGCAAATAATTGTGAGGGTATATTGCTATGCTGTAAGAAATGATAAGAAGGTTAATTTTTAAAAAACAAACAAGAAAGACATATATGAAATTAGACTAATTAATATGTATATTAATTAATATATGAAATATATGTATATATAATATGAAGCAAATTCTGTGGAAAGACTTGGAGAATCCACTGAGGAAAAATGAAGTACTCAGCACTTATCCACTGGTGGTTACCCATTTAGGAAAACTATTATTTCCAGGGAATATTTACTGAAATATTCTTAACAATATAACATGATCTAAACGTTTAAATTAAAATTAAGAGAAAAATGAGCAGAACTAAGAGAACATTCTATACAGCCACAGAAATATTGTTTGAAGAATGACTTGTGCATGTCCACCTCCAGAGAAAGAACTAATAAAATAGAAATGGTAAGACAGTGTTATATAGACACATGCTGATTTTTGTAAAATGATGCATTCTCTAGAATGGGGAAGAGAGAGAGGAAGGAAGATACCTGAAAACTTTAATATAATGAACAAAGAAATTAATTAATTAATTAATTAAAAAGCAATAAGTACACACCCCTAGTGCTGCTCCACTTGTTTCGAAGAAGAATGAAACTGGAGGCTATTCTATTCTACCCCCATGGCTGGTTTGGAGTGTGGAAAATAATGAGTAGACATAGATCAGCTAAAGAAGGTAATGTTGGTTCTTTGATTTTAAGATCATTGAATGTGAAGGTTTTCTGAAGCAGGGGTAAGACTAGAGATTTGAATATGTTTGATTCAAAAGTTTGATGGAAAAAAGAATGAAGAAAATTTCGGAAGATGAAAAAAAGAATTATGAGGGACAGCTAGGTGGCTCAGTGGATAGAGAGCCAGGGCTGGAGGTCTGGGGTTCAAAAATGGTCTCAGACACTTCCTAACTGTGTAACTTGGGCAAAGCACTTAACCCCCATTGCCTAATCCTTTCCACTCTTTTGTGTTAGAACCAATACACAGTTATTGATTCTGTGATGGAAGGTAAGGGTTTAAAAAAAAAAGATTATCTTCTACAGGGAGGACCTTGTCTTACGCAAACTCAGCATGCGTGAATTCAGGTACATGCAATTGACAACTGAAAAAAAGGCAGGAAAATATGTAAAATAAACATTTTTAGTTATGAGCGAAATCTGCACCATTTTCCCAAACAGCATAAAATCTTGCAGCAGTTTACCCAATCACTCTCATTCTCACTCTGGGAAGCAAATTATTGGGAGTCATTACATTACACCAAACATTAGCTCCTACATTAGTCTTTATCAGAAGTTCTCACCCATAACCACTGGCATCTGTGACAGAGCGATGCTTCTCTTTGTTTCATTAACACCATTTAGTTAATAATGGCCCCAAAATACCCAAGTAGCGATGCTAGTGACTCTGATAAGAATAAGAAAAGTCAGAAACGATCTAGGCATGTTCATATGAGAAATTACTTATTAAATAATGGGATTCACTATCATGTGTGATTTTCAACCTGTGTAAAGGGTCTTGGAATATATTGGTCACATAAAATGAGCTCCTATTCTCTTCTTCACTAATATTTGTAAATGTTGTATCTTTCTAGTAGAATGTAAGCTCCCTGAGGCCAGAGTCTGCCTTACGCATAGTAAATAAACATAAATATACCTAAAATACAATATTCTTGAATTTCTCATACTTAATACTTAGTAGATGCTTATTGAATGAATGAATTTGCAGGTGAATAGAGGAAAGTCAGGGTTTGAATGAGAAAATCAAAATCTTTCAAGCTTAAAGAAAAATAGGAAATGCTATTATCTAACCCCTTTATTTGACAGAAAAAGAAACTGAGTCCTAGAGAGGAAAAGTGACTTGTTCAAAGTTATTCAGCTCCTGTATAACAGAGTGAACCCTCCTATACCATTTTACCACCAGTGGGGAATAGAATTGGGAGTGGCTGACATGGAGGAGGAGAGATCAGGTGAAGTGCTGACTTCTAAATAAAATAACATCGCACATTAAAGCCCTGCTGGGAACTGAAAGTTTAATTTTAAACCTTCCATTTAAACAAANGCACTTTGGAGACTTAAGTGCACTAATTTAGGTAACTTTTCAAAGGAATCTTAAGAGGAAATCTCAGCTTAACAATTTTTATCTACTCATGTTTATCTACACCTTCTGAAATATCCATTGGTCAACAAACACTGGAGAAACCTAGGGTATGAATGATACCATATTAGGCAAGCATTTGAGTTGGGTAGGTGGGGAGGAGGAGGTTGTTTATGTTTGAGGGAGATGTGGGATTTTCTTAAACTTTTAGGTCATGTTATGTTGATAAGAATATTTCAGTAAATATTCCTTGGAAACGGCAGTTTTCCTAAATGGGTAACTACCAGTGGATAAGCTCCGAGCACTTCATTTTTCCTCAGTGGATTCCCCAAGTCTTTCCACAGAATTTGCTTCATATAATATATATATGTATATATATATAGTAATTATATAATAGCTGCCTAATAATAATAGTCAGTATTTGCATAGTATTTAATATGTGCCAGGCACTTTGAAATTTTTATCTCATTTGATTCTCATAATAGTCCAGGGGGTTGGGGTGGGTGTTATTTTTATCTTCATTTTATCTAACTAAAATACACGCTAAGAAAACTGTGTTGGTTTTTTTTGTGAAAAGCGGAGAAATGTGACAATTTGGAAGAATAAAGGAGTGAGATGTCACTGTAGCACATAAAGTTTGGTTACAACTCTCAGAGAGTATCTGCTGAGACCAAGGAAATAGGAAAATAATTTACATATTCTAAACTATTCTAGCAGCTCTCTTTATGATGGAAAAAAACTGGAAATTGTGGGGATGCCCATCCATTGGGGAATGGCTGGACAAATTGTGGCAAATAATTGTGAGGGTATATTGCTATGCTGTAAGAAATGATAAGAAGGTTAATTTTTAAAAAACAAACAAGAAAGACATATATGAAATTAGACTAATTAATATGTATATTAATTAATATATGAAATATATGTATATATAATATGAAGCAAATTCTGTGGAAAGACTTGGAGAATCCACTGAGGAAAAATGAAGTACTCAGCACTTATCCACTGGTGGTTACCCATTTAGGAAAACTATTATTTCCAGGGAATATTTACTGAAATATTCTTAACAATATAACATGATCTAAACGTTTAAATTAAAATTAAGAGAAAAATGAGCAGAACTAAGAGAACATTCTATACAGCCACAGAAATATTGTTTGAAGAATGACTTGTGCATGTCCACCTCCAGAGAAAGAACTAATAAAATAGAAATGGTAAGACAGTGTTATATAGACACATGCTGATTTTTGTAAAATGATGCATTCTCTAGAATGGGGAAGAGAGAGAGGAAGGAAGATACCTGAAAACTTTAATATAATGAACAAAGAAATTAATTAATTAATTAATTAAAAAGCAATAAGTACACACCCCTAGTGCTGCTCCACTTGTTTCGAAGAAGAATGAAACTGGAGGCTATTCTATTCTACCCCCATGGCTGGTTTGGAGTGTGGAAAATAATGAGTAGACATAGATCAGCTAAAGAAGGTAATGTTGGTTCTTTGATTTTAAGATCATTGAATGTGAAGGTTTTCTGAAGCAGGGGTAAGACTAGAGATTTGAATATGTTTGATTCAAAAGTTTGATGGAAAAAAGAATGAAGAAAATTTCGGAAGATGAAAAAAAGAATTATGAGGGACAGCTAGGTGGCTCAGTGGATAGAGAGCCAGGGCTGGAGGTCTGGGGTTCAAAAATGGTCTCAGACACTTCCTAACTGTGTAACTTGGGCAAAGCACTTAACCCCCATTGCCTAATCCTTTCCACTCTTTTGTGTTAGAACCAATACACAGTTATTGATTCTGTGATGGAAGGTAAGGGTTTAAAAAAAAAAGATTATCTTCTACAGGGAGGACCTTGTCTTACGCAAACTCAGCATGCGTGAATTCAGGTACATGCAATTGACAACTGAAAAAAAGGCAGGAAAATATGTAAAATAAACATTTTTAGTTATGAGCGAAATCTGCACCATTTTCCCAAACAGCATAAAATCTTGCAGCAGTTTACCCAATCACTCTCATTCTCACTCTGGGAAGCAAATTATTGGGAGTCATTACATTACACCAAACATTAGCTCCTACATTAGTCTTTATCAGAAGTTCTCACCCATAACCACTGGCATCTGTGACAGAGCGATGCTTCTCTTTGTTTCATTAACACCATTTAGTTAATAATGGCCCCAAAATACCCAAGTAGCGATGCTAGTGACTCTGATAAGAATAAGAAAAGTCAGAAACGATCTAGGCATGTTCATATGAGAAATTACTTATTAAATAATGGGATTCACTATCATGTGTGATTTTCAACCTGTGTAAAGGGTCTTGGAATATATTGGTCACATAAAATGAGCTCCTATTCTCTTCTTCACTAATATTTGTAAATGTTGTATCTTTCTAGTAGAATGTAAGCTCCCTGAGGCCAGAGTCTGCCTTACGCATAGTAAATAAACATAAATATACCTAAAATACAATATTCTTGAATTTCTCATACTTAATACTTAGTAGATGCTTATTGAATGAATGAATTTGCAGGTGAATAGAGGAAAGTCAGGGTTTGAATGAGAAAATCAAAATCTTTCAAGCTTAAAGAAAAATAGGAAATGCTATTATCTAACCCCTTTATTTGACAGAAAAAGAAACTGAGTCCTAGAGAGGAAAAGTGACTTGTTCAAAGTTATTCAGCTCCTGTATAACAGAGTGAACCCTCCTATACCATTTTACCACCAGTGGGGAATAGAATTGGGAGTGGCTGACATGGAAGAGGAGAGATCAGGTGAAGTGCTGACTTCTAAATAAAATAACATCGCACATTAAAGCCCTGCTGGGAACTGAAAGTTTAATTTTAAACCTTCCATTTAAACAAAATCAATTTAAATTTGATTATTTACTGAACTATCAGGAAACCCAGTAGGAAGCAAGAAAATAAATAAGGAGATCAGGTTTGACTTCTTCAGTGATTATAGTTGTATTTGGAAGCCTGCCAGATCACTGGAGCATGAGTGTGCCATGGTTGGATAAAGCACACTAAAAAAGGAGTGAGGAAATTGACTCCTTTTAACTGCCTTTCCTCTGTTCTCTCTTTAGCAACCCTGCCCACCCCTACCCCCAGTCTCAGTGTATTTATCTGTGAAATGGGAATCTATAATTCCTATCTTCCTTACCTTCGTCCTAGGAAAACCATAAACCTACAGATCACCTTGAGACAGGTGCTACTAATTGTTGATAAATAATTACTAATGGCTTAGTGGAAAGGGCCTGGGAAATAGATAAAATACAAACACCTCAGCTTAGCATTTGAAGACTTTATCAACCTAATTCCAGTTTATCTTTTCAGAATGATTTTATATAGAGAAGAATCCTAATTTAGATCCCCATTCTGCTACTGGCTCTTTGGGTGACCTCCAACAAGTCAGGTTAAACCATCTAGATCTCAGTTCCTTCAATTACAGAGTGGATTGTTTAGAATGGATGGTCTCCAAGACACCTTTCAGCTTTCAATCCTATAGTCACTGGCTCCTTCTCCCCAGAGGTATATTCTTCCTCATGGGGATATGGACTCAAGGAAAGAGCTCGAGACCACACTTCCCTGAGGCATATATTTGGGATTGGAAAATCCACAGATCTGACTAGAAATAAGTCCTCTGAAGCCTGAAGTTTTAAGCTTGAGAAGCCAAAGAGAAGTAAGGTAAAGAAGCTGGGGTGTCCACACCACCGTCCACAACATCTGGCCTCTCTGAGTGTGTTTGTGAGAGACGGTACAGGGCAGAGGGTGACTGAGGGAAAGATGAGGGTGTAGGAATCAACTCAGTGTATAGAGTGAGTCTGTAGGGATGTCAGGGAATAAATGTATCAGAGGAAGTGAGGACCCTCAGAGGGGGTGAGGGTGGGACAAGGTCTCCCTTCTTGGTGTGTTGCATAGAAAACACAGCATGTCTTGTCTAATTAGAAAGATCTGAGTTTAAATCTGACCTCAGACACTTAATAGTTAGTGAGCCTGGGAGCCATTTGTCTCAGTTTCCTACAAAGTGGAGAAGGAAATGGAAAACCCACTCCAGTATCTTTGCCAAGAAAACCCCAGATAGGGTCATGTAGAGAGTCAGGCACAACTGAAAAACGACTCAACAGCAATGACGGAATTAGGAATGGTGGCTTCTGTGAGGGAGACTATGATGTTTCCAGTTCCTGAGAGTCATTACATATGTGAGGCAGGAGAACTATGTCCCCAGAAGGTCACAAAGATAGCCCAGAGGAGGAGGAGGAGGAGGAGGAGGAAGAATCAGAAGCCCAGCACAGGGCAGCCATGGTGAGTTGCCCGTTTTGGCCAGAGCCTAGTTGGCATGTGAGGAAAGAATGACTGATGAGACAAGACAGATTGAAGCTGTTGTGAGAGAGCTTAAATATCCACCCCTTGGCTTCCCCTGGCACTGACAGATTAATTTATTGCCTTATCTTACAGAATACCAGTCCTCCCCACCATTTCCTGTAGCCTCCTTGCCATGCCCCAAGGGTAGATGCTGACTTCTTCCCCTCTCTCTACTTTACTTCTTTTTAGCACCTCTTCCTGGATTGTCTTACTCCCTTAGATAGTAAATTCCTTAAGGGCAGGGCTTGTCATATTTACAAGAATTTGTATCCCCAGCATTTAGCACAATGCCAGGCACATAGTAAGCATTTTACAAACCGCTCTCTCATCTATCCGTCTAGCTCTTTATCTCTATGTGTCTGTCTACATCTAGCTATCATCTCTCTATAACTCTATCATCTACCTTCCTGTCTTTATCTATCTTTCAATCTATAGCTATCATCTACCATCTCCGTACCTGTCTCTCACTAGATCCAAAGAGAGATGAAGTAATCTGCTTAAGATCACATAAAGAGAAGATCCCAGTAGCAAAGCTGGGATTCGGACCCCAATTTTCTAATCCAGATTCCATGTTTCTTTGACTGCTGACTGCTATTTCTCATCCTGCCTAAATGTACATGAAGGAATTTGCTGACAAACTAAGGTTCTTGTCTATCCCTCATTCCATTAATAATGGCTACTTGACAGCATGGTCTATATACTAGGGACCACTTTGAGCAGTCTGTGGGAAAGTACTCTAGAGGTCTCGAATGAGGGCAGAGCCCTTCATGCAGTAAACCCTAAGAACAGTAACCAGAACCCTAGCAGTGCTGAAGGGCAGAGTAAAGAAGTAGTTCGCAGTTTTTTCAAGTTTGAGGAACATTTTTTAACATCGAGAAATTTTATGGATCTTAACAACCACAAAGAAAACATGATAGTTTTGCTATGAATATCTGGGCAAGTCGTCTTTCACTTCAGTCCCCAGGGGCCTGGAGTCACAGGTTAGAATACACTGAACTAAATTCAGTGTTTGATTAATCATGGGAACTTTCTTCTTTGGCAGAAATTCAGACTCATTTCTTCTTCTTTTGTTTTGCAATGTTTTGCAAAAACATATTTTAAATTATAAACCTAATAATCATCAACCATATGTACATCTTAGTTTTTAAAGAACAAGGAAAGTTTGTATAAGACACTGTGAACTTGTCATCTATAGTTACAGTTTATCTTTTAAGTGTATATATTAAATTTAACACAATAGTAACAAGATCCTCTTGTTTATATACCTTTCTGAACTTTGTTTTCTTCTGTGTACTTTTTAGTGCTTTGTTTATATTTTCTTTCTTTCTTCCTCCCTTGGCTTCTTTTTGTCCTTCCTTACGCTCTTCCTTTCTTTCTCTTTCTCTCTTCTTTCTTCTTGTTCTTTCTCTTTCCTTCCTTCTTTCTTTTCCTTTATTTCCTATCTTGTCTTTCTTTTCTTTTTTCTTCCCTTCCTTCTTCCTTCCTTTCAACCTCTCTTTGATTTTCTTTCCTTCCTCCCTTTCTTTTTTTCTTCTTTTCTTTCACACTTCTATCATCTCTGATGTCTAGCGTCTGATTTGCTGACATCACCTCTAGTAATGCAACCCTGGATAAGAGCTTAACCTCTCAGTTCTTTAAGCAGCTCTCTGAGAATCTAAATTATAGAGAAAGTGCCAAACTCTGGGGAGCTTCTCATCAGAGCTTCCTAGAACAACAACAACAAAAAATCACAGGGCCAGTCCCTATCCTTCTATCACTATCCATTAACTCACTTCTCTCTCCCATGCTACCTGCCACAGCCCTCCCTTGTAATAAGTAAGTACTGTCAAGCAAAATGAATCAACTCATTAACCATGCCTGAAAGAGCATGTCTCTTCATTTCTAGTTAGTCAAATAGCATTTATTGATGGTTTACTATGTGCTAAGCCCTAGGGCTACCAAGAAAGGCAAAAGCATAGTCTCTGTTCTCAGAGTACATAATATACATATATAATGGACAATGTGTAAATATCTAAGTATATACAAGATATATGCAGTATTTAGGAAGACAATCTGAAAGGGGAAGGTATTTAACAATTTGAGGGAACCAGAAAAGCAGCTACAGAAGGTGGAATTTGAACTGAGTCTGGAAGGAAACCAGGAAAACCAAGAGATCACAGTGAGGTAGCAAAGCATTCTAGGCATGGAGGATAAGCCAATGCAAAGACACATAGATGGAAATGGAGAATCATGTTTGAGAAATTGCAAGTAGGATAATGTAGGGAATTCACAGAGATCATGGTAGGGAGTGATTAGAAAAGTAGGAATGGACAAGGTTATGAAGAGTTTTCAGTATTAAACAGAGGACTTTATATTTGATCCTAGAGGTGATAGGAAGCCATTGGAGTTCATTGACTAGAGCAACATTGGCAAACCTTTTAGAGATCATGTGGCCAAACTTAGAAATGCATGATTGAGGGTCAGATAGGTGGCTCAGTAGATACAGCACCAAATCTGAAGATGGGAGGTCCTGCATTCAAATCTGGCCTCAGATATTCCTAGCTGTGTGCCCTGGGCATGTCACTTAACCCCAATTAACTAGCCCTTACCACTCTCTTGCTTTGGAACCAATAGTATCAATTCTAAGATGGAAGGTAAGGGTTAAAAAAAAATATGACTCTAGTTCAGAAGAGAGACTAGGGCTAAATAAATAAATCTGGGAACAATTTGAATAAAAATGACAATTGAACCCATAGGAAGTGATGAGCTCATCAAAAGAGATAATATAAAGAGAAGAAACCCTAAGATGAATGAGCCTCAGGGGACTCTATGTCCGCCAAAAGATAAGAAGCCTGATTCATGATCCCCCTTCTAAATTGTGATCAACCACTGCATATACTAGAGGCCCATATTTTTGAATGTTGTTTTCCTTTACATTGTTGTGGTCATTTGTGTAAGCTCTTCTCCTAGTTTCTCATTGCTGTCCTTCTTTCCTCTTCCTCCTACTTCCTGTTGTATATCTTTTAATCATCTAAAATAGTAAAATTGTTATAATCGGTATCCTTCAGAAGCTTAAAGTTCACAAAGCACTTAACCTACATTTTCTCAATTAATCCTCAATCTCCCTATGAGATATATATGTGTATGTGTGAAAGATATTATCTTCATCTTACAGATAAGAAAACTGAGACTCAGACTGCTTCAGATTTGCTAAGGGTTGCATAAATAGCAAATGTCAGAGGTATGATTTGAACCCACATCTATTGGGTCCAAATCCAAAATTCTGCCCGTTACACAATGATTAATGAGCAATTAGACTGTACAGTGACAGACAGGGAATCAGGAAGACTCATCTTTCTGAGTTTAAATCTGGCCTCAGACACTTACTAACTGTAGGACCCTGAGCAAGTCACTTAACTCTATTTGCCTCAGTTTCCTCATCTGTAAATTCAGGTGGCAAAGGAAATAGCAACCCACCCCAGTATCTTTGTCAAGAAAACCCCAAATGGGGTCATGAAAAGTCAACCCACCACCACCACCAAACACTGTGATGGAGAGAAACTTTATGCACTTCACTGCTCAATGTCATGTCTACCAGAGTGAGCTGGATGAAAATCACTTCTTTTATCTTTGCTATTGCTATCAGTTCTGATGAAAAACTTAGTCAATGAGGGTGCTACCTGGGTCAAATTCACACTAGGCTGTCTCTAATTCCTATCTCTAAGGATAATCACAATTTTCATCTTTTTGACTGATATTTTGAAAGAGCTGCAACTTAGCCTGTTTGGTCCCACCTTTCCAGCCTTCCTATACTCTACTCACCTCTACTTACACTGCAACCTAATAACAGAGATTTCCATACTGTTCATTACATAGGACATTCATTTCCCAATTCTGCACATTTTTCTTTTCATTTATTTATTTATTTTTAGTTGTTGTCATGCAAAACACACTTCCATACTGATCTTCATTGTTAGAGCAAACTCATACATTACCAAAACTTCAAAATAAAATCATAAATACACTGATGTGAAAGAAGACTCCAACAGTTCTTTCTCTGGAGGTGGAGAGCATTCTCTGCCCTAAGTCTTTCAGGATTGTCCCAGATTATTACATTGCTGAGAGTAGCCAAATTTTCACAAATAATCATCTTACAATATTGCTGTTACTATGTACAATGTTCTCTCAGTTCTGCATATTTTGTTCTATATCTGTTCCTGCAGATCTTTCCAGCTTTTTCTGAAATCATCCTGCTTATCATTTCTTATAGCACAATACTATTTCATCACCAATATGTATGATAATTTGTTCAGCCATTCCCCAGTTGATGGACATCCCTTCAATTTCCAATTCTTTGCCACTACAAAAAGAGCCGCTATAAATATTTTTGTACAGGTAGGTCCTTTCCTCTTTTTTATTGTCTCTCTGAGATATAGACCCAGTAATAGTATTACTGAATCCAAGTGTATGCAGTTTTATAGCCCTTTGGGTATAGTTCCAAACTGCCCTCTAGAATGGTTAAATCAGTCCACAATTCCACCAACAATGCATTAGTGTCCCAATTTTGCCACATCCCCTTCAATATTTACCATTTTCCTTTACTGCAATATTGACCAGTCTGATAGGTGTGAGGTAGTACCTCAGCATTGTTTTAATTAGTTCCGCACATTTTCAATGGCTGTGTTCCATGCCTGTTTTCCCTGCACATCTCTGCCTACAGGCTTCCCTGAGTTCCTTTAATATTGAACTCAAATCCTATCTTCTACAGAAGCCATCTCCATGAGAGTTAGTGTCTTCCCTTCAAGATTACCTCCCACCTATTCTGTATGTATCTTCTGTGTACGTAATTGTTTGCAGGTTGTTTCATCCATTAGAATGTGAGCTCCTTGAAGACTACAGAATTTTTTTCTGTTTATACCCAGGGTCTTACCCACAATAAAAACTTAACAATTGTTTATTGTAGATCATCCATGCCAGCAGATCAGTGAGGCAAAAACCATTTGCCATGTTGCCATATCCTCTTTAAGAAAAATGTTGTAGAGGAAGCAGAAGTGGTAGTTTGTAGTCACATAATAAACCCAAAGTGGGATGGGGGATTGGGACAGGAATATAAAAGGAATATAAAAGACAATTCAAGACAGGCTAGAGTCTCACTGAGAGAAGGGAAATGTCAACCCTAGGAAGTCTTGCTTGAGTCCCTATAAGAGTTGGGAGTGGAGTGGGGGGAGGGTGCATGGAGGCAGAGCTCAGAACATATGTACCACAATGATGGGCTCCTGAGGTGGTAGTTCAGGCTAGGTGAGGGCACAAGATCACTAGGCATGGAGCAGGCAATCAGAAGTCTTTGAGGCATGATCCACAGGAAAATTGGCTAGAAGAGGAAGAACACCCATAGGTATCAGTGTCCTAGGATAAATGGTCAGTCACTCCACCTAGTTATTGTTTACCACCACCCTCCTATGCTAGTCTGGTGCTAAAGTGGTAACTTTTACCAAGCAAATAACCCAGAACTTTCCCCCAGAAGTCGACATTCTAAAACAATGAAAGATAAATGCCCAATTCCAGCTGCTTCCAAATGAATTATTTTTAAATTTTTTATTTCAATCTGCAATGGCAAAACCACCTTCTCTATACTTAGATACAAAAAAAAAACCACCTTGTTTTGCTCTTTGCAGTGGAGAACAAAAATGAAAAGACTGGGATGAGGTTGAGTAATTAGGCTTTTATACACTACTGGCCAACGTCTAGAGAACAAAGGGGAAGCTGAAACAGGCTTTTTAGAAAGTCTTGTTGACCGTGGGAAGTGGCGTTTCCAAGGTAATCACTCTGAACCAGCCTAGAGGAGCTGTGTGCTTGCTAAGAACTAAAGAGCTAAGGCAGACTTCCTGAAGAAAAAGAAAAAAACGAAGTGGGAATTTACCACTGATTTGTAGGATTTCCATGTTTTGTCTTAAATATGTATTTCTAGCATACTTTATGTTGGAAAATTGTGTTCATTCTGAACCCTGGACACAGTGAACCTATTACATCCTGACTCTCAGAGAGCATTTAAAATTGGATGAGAGGGAAGGAAAGGAAGTTGAGAGTCACAATTGTGATCCATCCAAGGCAGATAAAGAGTATTGTGTTATTGCCTATTTATAGACAGAATATGGAATGGTCATTAGTAAAAGAGACTGAGGGTCCAGAATCCAGGGTTCCATTCCTAGTTCCATAAATGACACACAGATCAGTTTAGATGAAGCATTTAATCTCTTGCGACTTCCTCTTAGATCAGTATTGTTGTGAGTGAACTCAAGGGTCTTTCATATTTGAATTATGCCTCTTTCATTTTAAAACCAGAGTCTGTTTTCAAAGGATATCAAAAGTACAATTTCCTTTACAATTCTTAACTTGACAAAAATGGTTTAACAAATGCTTTGAAGGGCAGCTAGGTGACTCAGTAGATTGAATACCAGGCCTACAGATGGGAAATTCCAGGTTCAAATTTGACCTCAGATACTTCCTAGCTGTGTGGCCCCGGGCAAGTCACTTAGCCCCCAATGCCTAGCCCTTATTACTCTCTTCTTCCTTGGAACCAACACATAGTATTTATTCCAAGATGGAAGGTAAGAATTTTATCTTTTTTTAAAGTATATCCTGCAGAAATCATCCTCCTCCCTCCACCCAGAACTGGTTGTTGAATATTTACCAACACATTCCTAAAAAGTACATTCTTGGACTTCTCCAGGCATTTGTTTGATTCTCTCCTTCTAGTAGCAATATAGACTACTTTGTAGCTAATGCAAAAAAAAATATCAAAATGATGGCAACAGGCTATGTCTGCCTACTCAGCCAAGACCAGTAAACAGCATTTATGAGAAGTTCCTTAAGAATCATCAGCAACAATGGTACAAACTCATCCAAATAGCTAGAATTCATGAAGCAAAGCAGTGTTGTAAACAGTATGAGACAAATAGAACTTTGCCCTAAGTGTTGACATCTAAGACAAGAGTGTGCTTCTTACATCCCCATGGAGACCACCAACTCCACTTCTCACTTTGTGGTAATCCGCCAACCTCTAACGCCATGCAGCAAACCACTCGCCAGGGTCTTATCACCATGGTCTCCTCCCAATCCCCTCAAAGGGCAGATCAATCCATCTCCATTATTGCTCATCTTCCTTCTCCCACCCCTATTGTACCAAATGATTTTTAGCCCAGATGGAGATATTCCTAGTTAGGAATCTAGACTCAGAGGAAATGGAGACATTTGAGAGAATTTGCTCCCAAGGTGTTTGGAAATGGAGTCTAGATTTAAACACCACTAAAGAGTTTAAAAAAGATCTGCCAGCCACAAACTATATAGAGTTATTGTCCTAGAACAATAAAAATACCTGACAGTTATAGAATTAATTATAATTTTCCAGAAAATTTCATATCCATTATATCATTCAAGCAAAAGAAAGGAGCAGCTAGGTGGTATAATGGATACAGCACTGGGCCTGGAGTCAGGAAGACTCATCTTCTTGAGTTAAAATCCAGCCTCAGACACTTACTCTCTTAGTGACCCGGGGCAAGTCACTTAACTCTATTTGATTCAGTTTCTTCATCTGTAAAATGAGCTGGAGAAGGAAATGGCAAACTAAGCCTGTACCTCAGTCAAGAAAATCACAAATGGGTCACAAAGAGTTGGACATGACTGAAAGAATTCAACTACAAAAAATGGGAGGAGACAGAATGAGGGTTATTAATCCCATTTTGTAGATGAAGAAACTGAGATTCAGAAAATAGAAAGTAGGTTTCCCAAGGTCATAAAATAAGTAAATAAAAAAGGCAAGTACTAATGGTGCTTTTATAATCTCTATTTTACAGATGAGTGAACTGTTAAAACCAAATTGAAACTCTGGTCCTTACTTTCCGTAGAGTTTATTAATATTTACTTGAATTAGAGAGCATAGAGATAAAGAGAGACTTCAGGCTATTTTAATCTCACCACATGAGAGCTTCTCCACATGGCTATCTCAGCCACCATATTTTCCCCATGCATCCAATGGGACAGAGAGATCACTTTCTGGAATCCCCTCTTTTACTTCTTCTTTACCCCCCGGGTCCTAACCTGATCCTTTCTGGGCCACTGTGCCTGGGTCACTCTCCTATGACCTATGTCACTTACATGACATAAAGCTAGTAGTCCAGGGACACAGGTAAGATCCCAGGGGGTTCCCTTCACACAAGATAAACAAGGGTTAAAAGCCTTACCCAGAGTCACACAACTAAGGTCAAATTAGATTTGAATTCAAGTCTTACTGACTTAAGGTCCAGCATTCCATTCACATAGATCAGATAAATACAAATCAAGTGTATAGAGGAGTGGAATATATTGTCATTCAATCATGCCTGACTCTTCCCAACTCCTTTTTGGGGTTTTCTTGACAAAGATATTAGAGTGCTCTGCCATTTCCTTCTCTGGCTCATTTTACAGATGAAGAAACTGAGGCGAACAGGGCCAAATGACTTGGCCAGGGTCACCCAGCTAGTAAGTGTCTGAGGCTGGTCAAGAGCCCTGGTGCTCTGCCACCTAGCTGCTGCTAACACTTATAGAGATCAGGAAAAGTTGCTTGATGGTGGGAGTTAGAAATTCCATTCATTAGAGAAAATATTCCAAGTATGGGGGATAGCCAGCCCTGAGCAAAGACACTGATATAGGAAATGATAAGGAAAGGAACATCGAGGGGTCTTGTTTTGTTGGAATGAGTGTGTGGGTGCAAAATGGGGTGGGGGGATATTACATGAAATCAATCTAGGAAGAGAAATTGCACTCAAATAGTTAGAAAGAGCTGTCCGAGGTCAAGTGCCTTGCTGGTCACCCAGGTAGTAAATGTCACAGATGACCATTTCTGCCTCCAGCACCCTTCTTTGTCTTCTTCACCTGTCTGTCTGTTGCACCAACCCCAGAAGCCTAAAAACTGGATCATTTCACCTACATCATCATACTTTGAGAAAGGAACCAGAGAATCCAGATGATTGCCTTTCCTTACCTCATTTCCCAGCACTCAAAATTTTAAAGTATGAGCTTGTAGGTGCCTCCTGGCACAGCTCTTTGCCATCAAAACAAACCTGGGAGATGCCTTTCCCTCTTTACAATCTCCTCAACAAAGGTACTGCATAATATTTCATGTTTAGCATTTCTCTGCTCAGGCTGATTGGAATCCAGAGTACAGATATAAAAAAGTAAATAAGACTGTAAATCAGCACAGTCGTTACCAACATCCTTTTTGAAGGATTCTAACTTCCTAGCCTTAGAATATCATTACTCTGGGGATGAGGAAATAAAGGCTACTTTGGACAATAGTTATTGCAGCCCTGTGTCCTCCCTTCGCCCTCCCTCTCCAACTCCATTCTTAAGTAACCTTGGCCCATTCAGTTCTTTCTTGCACAGAATAATCTGGCCATTGAAATCTGGGCATTATTTCATTAAATTGGTCTCAACTTACAGGCTCCTAAAGGACTGGGGGGGAGGGAATTAAAACTGCTGCTTTATTGTCCCTATTGTAAATGACCCCTTCATTTTCAGTAAAATTTCTTTCTCTTCTCAGGAAAAATTCACTCTCTACTGAACTGCAAAAAAAGAAAAAATACTTAGTTGTGCAAAATAAATTTTGAAATCTCTCTCAGCACTTTCTGTCATTTTCTCCTTGATTCTCTCTTCACAGAAATTGTTTGGTGTCCTGCCTGCCTGCAGTGTCTTGTCACTGGAGCAAGCAAGAGCCAATTCAAAGGACTCTGGAGGTGACTTTTTCATTTTCTATGAAAGCATTCATATAATGCTACAAATCCGGGCTTCATTTATTGTTTGTGGATTACCTAGACTTAATTTAAGAACGTGACAGGTAAATTATGGAGATTAAAAATAAAAGTTTATCTTTCCCAGAACATTTGATGGGGGAAGAGTTGGCAAGATATGACTGGTTATTTAATATTTACCCGCATACTTCTCCTTGGCCTCTGCTGTGAAGGCCTCTGAAGCTGAGCCAGAGTAGGCTTTTCAGAGGACACCACAAAGGACTGTATCCCCAAGCACTTGTTTGTCATTACTTGCCAGGGGTCACCTGCCAACAACACTGCTAAATTTGGTTTAAGGAAAACAGAGGCTAATTTGGTCCAAGACAAGTTTCCTTTTTATTGTGTTTTTTGTTTGTTGGTTTTTTCTGCTGGTTTTTCTTTTTCAATTAGTCACTATAGACGATGGCTGGTAGCACTAACTCTGGAAAAGAGTGCGTCTTCTTCATATATGGAATCAAGAAGACCTAAGTTTGAATCTTGCCTTAGATCCTTCTAGATAAGTGATTCTGGGCAAACCACTTAGCCTCTCTTACTTCCAGTTTCTTTATCTGTAAAATAAGGAATCTGGACTCATGGATCTCTAATATCCCTTCCAGTTCTAAATTGATGATGCAGTAGCCTGAGTCTCATTCCTAGTTACACAATTAAACAGTAGTATAATATTATTTTTAATAAAGTCAATTCAGATGTTTAGGGTTTTTAAAACACTTCTGGGCTATTCCTATGGTTACTCTAACAAGTAAAACCTGGCCAAGAGAAAGGTCAGTAGAGCTGGAGCATTTTTATCCTGTGTGAATGGGCAGCGTGACCTAGAAGGGGGAGGAGAAGAGGAGGTCACCATCATAGCAATATGGTGCTTCCTGTTTACACTGTTGTAGGTGTCATGGAAGCTCAGACAGCCTCTGCAGAAATGGTGGAGAGAGCCATAACTAGAATGAGGCAATCAGGTCTTTGTTCCAGGATACCAAAAGACAGACAGCACTGACAACACCTTACTAGGGTATTTTTCATTCTCCAATTTATCCAATCATTCACCCTGGTGGTTACTCCTCAGGAAAGCAACTTCCCACCCAGCCAATTTCCATTCCATCTTTTACCTAAATCATTTCCTAATCTGAAGGGCAGAGGCCACATCCCAAGCTCCTAGAGCCACCCTCCCCCCCTTTCCCTCCCTCTCCCCCAGTAGATAGCCCTTCAGCATCATGAAAACTCATGAAGTCCTAAGAGGCTGCACCCAACATGATCTACCTGGCCCTGACACATGCCTCTTCTTTGTGACTCTGGGGTTAGAGAGATTGGGGGTGCAAGAGAGAGGGGCCAGGGAGGAAAACATGGGATGAGGAAAAGCAACCATGGGAGCTTAGCAAAGCAATTCCAATGCTATGGGCATAAACATGACAGCCCTTCTTTTGTGAGAGTTCATCTTTCACATACCTGTGTTCTCCACCATGTCTGGAATACAATCCCTCCTCAACTCCACCTCCTGACTTCCTTGGCTTCTTTTATGCTCCGGCTAAAACCCTTTCTTCTACTGGAAGCCTTTCCCAACCTCTCTTAATTCTAGGGCCTTCCCTCTGTTGATTCTTTCTTATTTATCCTATATATGGTTGATTTGTACATATCTGTTTATATGTTGTCTTCCCTGTTAAAGTATAAGCTCCTTGAGGGCAGTGACTGTTTTTTCCCTCTTTTTGTATCTCCAACATTTAGCACAGTGCCCAGCACTTGCAAATGTTTAATCAGTGTTTATTGATTGATTGATCCTCCTTATAACTAAGTTTATTTATTGATCAAATGCAACTCAATAATCTAATTCATATTGAGTTTTTGAACTGCAGCACCACAAGTGATAAGATCACAAAGAAGATGGACCAGATGAGTTCTAAAGTATCTTTCCACCCCAGCATTATAATCTCAGGATGCTATAAATCGCTGAAGGACTCTGCCCTTTGCATCATACCAACAAGATATTTCAGATGCAGACCCAGAAACATTATCTACCATCTTAGATGGCCCCAAATCCTTCAAGCCCCTATGATCTTTCACTTAGCCTTGTGTTCCAACCACATAATGTTTAAGGCTATTTTTATCCTCTTTCTGTATGTTGTACCATACTATCTGGAAAGTGCACTCAGGGACCATAGTTCCTGTTCTGGTGAACCACACACAAATGCAGGGAGTTAAGATGTAATGTAATTGGCTGAAGTCATTTCCAGAAATAAAATACTGGGGGTATATCAAAAGGAAGGCTCAAAACAGGAAATTGTAATAATCAGAATGAATGTCGATCTCATCCAAATTGCTTTAGGGAAAAACAGTTGTTACAAAATCAGATTGCAGACACACCAAGCTGCCCAATGGTAAACGAAATCACCTTTCCTTTCCATTATTCCTCTTACCTAAGGTAATTCCTGTTCCTTTCCTAAAATACATGACTAGCGGATACCAAACCAGCTTTCAGGGAGGAAGACACAGGTTCAACTCCTGCTTTTAACACATACTGCTTATATGACCAAGAGTAAGTCACTTACCTTCTTGGGGCTCCCAGGCAATTCTCTAAGACTAATAGCTACATATGAATTGCTGGTCTGCATTGGTGGGAAAAGTATCCAAATTAAAATAGAGTATCTACATGAACAATATACATGCATGTGCATAAAACAACAACCTTAATTATATACACATATATAATCCTAGATCTCAGAAATATAAGAAGATACCTCCTTGTGTACCTTTGTAGACGTCCAAAAACATGGAACGTTGAATAATAATGTCAATTTATTTTCTTTTTAAAATGTATTTATTTGCAGAATTTATGCGTAAGTGCCCTAGCCCCTCCCTACCCTCCTTACATCATCCAGGTGACAGACATGTTCATACAAATGAAGTCTTTCATGTTTCCACCTTTCAGTTCACTGTCTGGGGGCAAAAATCACAATTTATTCTTCCAGTATTAATTCTGTAGGTGTGTATGATGTTCTCCTGGTTTTACTCATTCACTGCTCGTTATCCCATGTAGTTCTTTCCAAGTTTTGTTGGTTTGTTTGTTCTTTAATTAGCCTGTGCATTGTTTCTTATGGCACAGTACCATTCCATCCATCTGTTTTCTATGTTGATTGATTTTGCAATCCCCCCACCTTCTGTCTCTTTCCTTTTTTTCTATTAAAAACTTGTTTTATGGGATAGCTCTCCGGGAGGTGGAAGAGAAAGAAATATAGGAGAAATTTAGGCAACATAAAAACAAAAAATATCAATAGAAATATATATTTTTTTATTCCTTTCCTTGCAACACTGTGGTGTCAGTAGTGTGAAAGTATTAGCACCCCCATTTTACAGCCATAAAATTGAAATGTAGAAAGTTGAAATGCCTTTCCCCCAAATTACCCAGATCTTACGTAAGTGTTAGAGCTTGCCATCCAAATCCAAGTCTCCTGACACCAAGTCCAACCTTCTTTCTGTTCTACTAGAAATGCCCATCTTAACACATCACCTCAGAGGAGATCAGAAAAAGCAGTGTCCATGTTACCATCCCTTTGAGGCTGAACCAGTGGTGAAATGCACATCCCTTTTAACTGGCTGTAAAATGGGCTTCTCGATGATGTAAGCTCTTCCATACCAACAGCCCCCATGATCCCTTCTCTACATGAAGACTGACCTATTTCCATATAAGGTGTCTGCAGACAGAGTACCATGCAAGTAGTCATTCAAAATGAAACCTTTCTTTCTCAGAAAACGAAGATAATGAGGAACATTTATTGAACTTGATGCAGAGCAAAATAGAATCAGAAAAATAATGGTTTACATTGTAAATGAAAATGATTTACAATGGAAATGCAAAGATCACTAAGTGGAAAGCAGACTCCGTGAAACTAAAAAACCAGTAAAAGTTCCAGAGGACAGATAACGAACCAAACCTTCCTCATCTAGGAAGGATGATGTTGTGGGGGAAAGAGAATCAGGATCTAAAAGTTGCTTATCTTGCCAGACACAGTCACTCTAGAAATTGGTTGTGTTTTTTGTTTTTTTAAACTCTTACCTTCTGTCTTGGAATCAATACTATGGATCAGTTCCAAGGCAGAAGAACAGTGACTTGTCCAGAGTCTCATAGCTGGGAAGAGTCTGAAGCCAAATTTGAACCCAGGACCTCCTGTGTCTAGGACTGACTCTCAATCCACTGAGCCCCACCCCACCAGGTGTCCCCATACAAGTTATTAAGAGATGTAACTGCTTTTCTGCTATTACGAGAGAAGACTCAGAGAGGGAAAGGGAGGACCATATTTGGACATGACTGAGAAGTAAATAAAAATTAGGATACAATTGACTATTTTTAAAAGAAAGAAAAAACTATAATCATCTCTTAAGCATAAAGGGAAAATGTAGAAAATTGGAGGGCCTGGGTTCAAATCTAAACTCTGTCACCTGTTATCTGTGTGAACTTGGAACAAGTCGCTTCATTTCTTTGGGTCTCAGTTCCTAATTGATAAAATGATAATTCATGAATTACATGAACTCTTAAGGTTGCTTTTAAGCTAAATGGGGCAGTGGATAGAGTGTGTTGGGCCTAGAGCTGGGAAGACCCAAGTTCCAATATAGTCTCAGGCATGTACTAACTATGTAACCCTAGTCAGGTCATTTAACCCTGTTTGCCTCAATTTTCTCAACTGTAAAATGGGTATATTAAGATGTACTTCTTATGGCTGTGGTGAGGATCAAATAAGATAATATCTGTAGAAGACTTGCATGCACAGTTTCTGGTACGTAGCAGGTAATATATAAATGCTTATTCCCTTCTCCCTACTCTTCCATCTCTAAATCTACAATCCAAAACAGAGAAGAAGCAAAAGTAGGAGAAAGGGATTAAAAAGAGAAAAGTGGACTGGAGTCTAAAGTAGGGTGTTTCATTCAGCTTCTGAAAATGAGTAACATGAACTTGGGTCTTATGGTAAAGAACTGGGATAAACTAGACCTTTCGATGCAGAGTCCTTGAATAGAATGTGATGGCAAAGCTTGAGGCTGATGCCGGTGAGGAGGAGAGGAGGGGAGGGGAGCCTTTTCCTGAGCTATACACAGTATTTGTGTCAGCACATCCCAAAACGTAAGAATATTCAGTACATCAAAGTCAGTCTTTTTTTTTCTTATTTTCGTTTAGTGATAGCCTTGCCTACTTGGTGACTGGATATAAGGATAAGCATATTTTTATTTAAGCAATTAGCTAACAGGACATTCTTTGTCCAGGGGTACACAGTGGTCACCCATCAATCAGTTTCTATCGACCTGATGCCTTAGCTACGTGGATTTGAAAATTGCTACTTAAAGATTTGGCCAAACAATCTAATGTCCTTGACTTGTAGAACGCTGATTCTTCAGTAAAGTATTGATGGATTTTTTTTCTTGGCACTGTTGAAAATTGAATCCTGTTTTTCCACTAAACTCTGAAGTTTAGTGAAATGGTCTGTATGTATTTCAGAGCATATTTCAAATGCTAGCAGGTTCTACTAAGCTAAAAATAATAATAGATGACATTAGTAGAGCTTTATGGGCATTATCTCATTTGATCACCCCAATAACCTTGTGACGTAAATGGTGCTACCATTAGCCCCATTTTAAAGATGATGAAACTGAAGCTCAGAAAGATTTAAGGATTCGCCAAGGTCACATAGCTTGGAAGTGTCTGAAGACTGGTCAGTTGTGACATCCATATTTCCAAAGCAGGGTTTATGAATCCTGAATCCATCACCTGGTAGTCAACTTCATGGTGATCAGACCCTCTACATTTAAGTAGGGGCTTATCACAGTACCTAGAATTCCTTCATTAGTTCTTCTTTTGTACTGAAGTATTGCATGCCCTTAAAAAACAAAACATAACAAAACAAACCTTTACCTTTTGTCAGAATCAATATTAAGTATTGGTTCCAAGGCAGAAGAGTGGAAAGAGCCGGGCAATTGGAGTTAAGTGACTTGCCCAGGGTCACACAGCTAGGAAGTGTCTGCATCCAAATTCAAACACTTGACCTTTGGTCTCTAGGTCTGGTTCACAATCTACTAAGCCACTTGTGTGCCCTTTTTTAATGTTATAAGGGCACTGGCCCATGAGAGTCCAGTTCTTAGATTACATGTAGATATCTTCTGACTGTTTCCAGTCCAACCACATGAAAATTTCAGCTAACTTATTTCTATCCATGCATGATGGAAGTTCTGGTTCCTTATGAAAAGAGGAGATCCATCGATCCCATCAGAGGTCCCAACAGCAAACATGTCAGTGGCACAGTCTGTGAGAGTCTGCATTGGTAGCTACAAAAGTTGGGAGGAAACTGAACTGCAACCTTGAGATAGATGGGACCTTGTGACCAGGCAGTGACCACGTGGGCTTTGGCAATGTACTTTCCAAACCATAAAGGTATGAAGAGACTACAAGGTGGCCTCTAAGCAGTGTGACCCAGCAACAGCCAAGCCTGACAAGGAACCAGTATAGCAGCTGGGGAACAAGTAGTGTTTTTTCTTTCTTCTACATCTAAACAGAACCAAGAGCAGAGGAGTGGTCCAGCCCAACAGCAGACCATCTGCATAGTAGAGAGCCTACATCTAAGGAAAACTTCTTGAGAACTTCATGAAAGGAATATCAGTGGCCAGCAGGACCTCTTGTAATATCTCTGGATTCCCCAAACTTATAATCACCTGGGCATTCCCCTTTTATAATATTCATTAGACTAAAATTAGGAAAGAATAAATACACACAAAAAGGGGGTACCATGTGCTCGTGAACACATGGCTACGTGGTGAGGGTATTCTGTTGGCGGCTCTTCTATCCCCCAGCAGTTCAAAGCAGTGCTCCTCAGGAGATGCTGCCAAGGAAAGAGACTAAGAATGGGAAGTTGGCACCTATTGTAGGCACACTCTGTTCTGGCATCCCACTTCTTCCAGACTTTGTAGCCAAATGGATAACTTTTCATCATTACATCGTACCAATCCCTCAGCTACACACGGCTGGAAATGAAAGCATCCATGTGGTTGGATTGGAAGAGAGAACAGACAGAGACTATCTATGCATGCTCCAAGAACTGGGCCAGCATTGGTCAATCCCCCTCATTACACTATTAATCACTGACATCTTAATCAGAATTTATCAGATTAGCTGGCATTGGGAAATTAGAGCTAATATATATAGTGCTTACTATGCACCCAGCACTGTGCTAAGTGCTTTACAATTACCATTTCATTTGATCGGAAAAGGTCCTGAAGGATATGCTAGGACAAATAAGCTTGGATGGGGGAAGAGATAGGAAAGGAGAAGTCTGAAGAAGAACCATGGACTAATCAGCAGAGAGTATGATAATGTGGTTACTCTAATAAGGTAATTAATCTAGATGAAACTCCATATTCCTGAACAGCAAGAGCACAGAGAACCTCAATTGGAGAGAAGAAGCAAAGGAGAAGATGCTGAAAACAGTGTGGGAAGGAGAAGAGTTACTATGAGCTCCCCACTTTACCATATGTCACACTACTACCTCTGACTAATTCTACAGTAGAGCTCCTTAACCTTGTCCAACAATCTCCAAAGGGGTCAGTGGATAGATTTCAGAAAGTCCCTGATCTTGGATGAGAAAAAAAATTGTATGTTTATTTCAACATAATTACTTTCCTTTGTAAATCTACATATTTTGTTTTATGCATTTAAAAATATTATTCTGATAAAGGATCTGTAGGCTTCACCAGACTGCCAGAGAGATCCATGATCCACAAAAGGTTAAGTAAAAAAATGGTTAAGAACTCCTGCTCTCCTGCAAGGTACTAGATTCCTTCTCACCTTGAATCCTCTTTCTTCAAGGTCCATCTCAAGAACTACTTTCTACACAAAGACTTTCTAGTGCCTAATTAGAGTGTTCTGAGCTAGCTCTAACCAACTGGGGAGAAGCAACTGTTAAATAGATTTTCAGAGTGAACATTTAAGCTTCAGAAATGAGCAAATCAGGGTTCAACTTATTGTTTTATGGATTGCCTAGACTTTAGAAAGTGGTAGAAGAAATGTTAATAACAGAATTGAACATAAAAGTGTACTGTGGAGGTGAAAATTAATATTCAATACTCTAATTATTATATTTAATAAGATTTATTAAAACAAAAGGCTAGAGAAAAGGCAAGGCTCCCAGAACAAGCTCATGGAGAAGAAACAAAAAGGGAGGAGCTACAGAATTTATAAAATAATAACGTGACCACACAAACATGGAGGTTCAGGAGAGATTAAAGGGAATTTTGAGAAATACTAAGGGACTTATGGGGGATAAAGTCCAAGGTTCAAAATCTCCATTTATACAGTCCTTTTTTTGGAGAGACCGTTATTAAACATTTACTCTCTCATTTCCCACGTCTCCTCTCCATATTGCTTTGTACTTAACTACTTTGTATTTATCATATACACACACATATATACACATACACTGTAGATGTATGACATATATGTGGTTACTCTAATAAGGTAATTAATCTAGATGAAGCTATGCTACATATATGACATATGTATGACAGATATATATATGACAACTAGAAACATATATCTTCCCCATCAGGAGTAAGCTCCTTGAGAGAATAGGTTCTTTTATTCTTTGCCTTTATATACCCAACACTTAGCATGGTACCTGAGACATAGGAGGTACTAAATAGGTGCTACATCCACTGAAGGCACAAAATGGAACTCCTTTTTTTTAAATATTAAATACAAAGTCCTCAGTGAAAACCCTGACCATTTCCCCCCAAGTATAGTGAAAAGGAGTCCTGGGTCAGGAACCAGGAAGATACAATTTCAAATCCTGCCTCAGGTACTAGTAGTGTTTATTGTTGTTGTTCAGTCATTTCAGTCACATCTGATTCTTCATGGCCTTATTTGGACTTGTTTGTTTTGTGGTGTTTTTTTTTTTTAACTTTTACCTTCTGTCTTAGCATTGATACTCAGTATTGGTTCTAAGGCAAAAGAGTGGCAAGGACTTAGCAATTCAGGTTAAATGACTTGCCCAGGGTCACACAACTAGGAAATATCTGAGGCTAGTTTTGAACCCAGGTCCTTCCAACTACAGGTATGACTCTCTATCCATTGAGCCACCTAGCTTCCCCCTCAGTATGTACGTTGTTCATTGATTTTTAATGGGAAAATATCTCTATCATACAAAAACTCTTATTAAAGCCATGGTTTTAGCCCCTCAGAAATAGCCATTATGTGCCTACCAGTAGTACTCACTCTCTCTTCAGCCATCACCACCAGCATGGATCTTCCCATCACTTTTCTTCAGCCTTTGGGGAAGGCAGTCTAGCCCCCTGCCTCTCATCACCAGCAGCCTAAGATTAGCAAAAGTGATGGGCCACCTCGGGCCTAACGTCATTAATAAAGCCATGAGCCAGGGCACTCTATCTCTGCTTTAGCCAGGCACCTCCAACAGCTGCCTCCTTCTGTTGACATGGCATCCCCCTAATGGCTGATGCCATCAGACATAATCTGTCCTGCCCCAAGTGTTAAAGAACCTCATAGTGCCATGATGTGATAATGATTGTTGACATCTGAGCTGAGCCTGAATCAATCTTGAGCTCTTTAAGGCAGTTAGAAAATCTGGAAAGGGTGAAAGAGAAGGGATGCCCTTTTCATATGTCTGCTCTTAATAGACTCCTGGAGGTGGGGAGGAGCAGAGTTGCATTTGAAAGCAATGAGCACAGAAACAAAACTTGGTATAGGTCGAAGGCAAATGCTGTCGCCAAAAATATACTCAAATGATGTTAGTAGATTTTTATATATAAATACTCTTGTCTCTGTTTAAGAAAAGACTCATTTCCTGTTTAACTGGTCTGTAACACAAGCACTGTTTTTTAAACTTCACTTAAGGCAGCAAAAACTTTTGTCAAAGATCTGGACAAGGACTCCATTATATAGAGCTTTCAAAGAAATAACCTGAGATTCCTTTTTTTTTTTTGTAAAGCCAAATTCAGAGCACATAAATAATAATAGAAACATTGAGACAAATAAGCTATCAAGCTACCATTTATTAAAAGGCTAGATGATTTTATTTTAAATAATGCAACTAAATATAAATTCAATTTTGGTCCCACAACAGCTCACTAATGCCCATTGAGCTGAAACATAAAACTGCAGAGAAATCCTCCTACTCTCACTTTCATATTGTATTATTCTCCAGCAGCTTCACAATTCCCTGCCCCAATCCTCATTGAGCTGTACATTATTGTTGTTATTAGTATGACAAAGCTCTGGCAACTCAACTTCCCTCCTAAGTCAACACCAAGGTTTCCATCCCATCCTTAGAACTTCAGTAAATCAAGGGAGATTGTTCTTAAGAAAGTGTCATTTCTATTCGGCTCCATTTCTGATGGCCTTTAACTGTCCTATAGACTCTATCATTTCCATGTCCAGTATTTAGACTCCATATTTCTACCTTACAAAGACCATAAAGTTCAGATCCTTCCTGTTCTTGTTCTATCTCTCTTATCAAAGAATACAGAAGCTTAGAATCTTGGAGATCCTGGAAGAGAATTCAAAGGTCAACTAGTACCTAGACACACACTCACACCTTCCTGCCTCCAACTTCCACATGAAATAGTTCATTTCACTACTGTCTAGCTTAAAGAAGAAAAAATTAAAACTTGGTTTATGAAATGAATTCTAAATTCTGACTTTTCTATATTGTTCAGTCATACCTGACTTTTTTGTGATCCCATTTGGGGTTTTCTTGGCAAAGATAACAGAGTGATTTGCCATTTCCTTTCCAGCTCATTTTACAGGTGAAGAAACTGAGGCAAAAAGGGTTAAGTGACTTGCCCAAGGTCATATAGTTAGTGAATGTCTGAGGCCAGATTTGAACTCAGAAAGATGAATCTTCCTGACTCTACCCACTGTACTACCACCTTCCCAAACTCTTATTAGCCCTCCTCAAATCAGAATATGTATAAAAGACACAGAGTGGGAGGCACATTATTATAAAGGATAGAGTATTGTCATTAAAGTTAAGGAAACCTGGACTTGAATTCTACCTTTGCCATTGCCTGAGTGACCTTGAGCCAATCTATTAGCCTCTCAGCATTTCAGTTTTCTCATCTGAAGGGAGGGAATGGGGGTAAACTGAATGATTTCACTTTTGGACAGAGCATTGAGTACGTATCTCCATTTCCTTCATGAAAAAAAAAATAAGTTAAGTTACTTTGATTCTGCAAAGAGCTCATTAAGTTGGGGGCAAATGAAAAGAAAGATTTGGAAGGTCTTCAAGTTCAAGTTTATTGACTGGGAGGGTTTAAAGGAATTTTGTTAAGGGAAAAGTTATCAGAAAGTTCCCAACTCCTGTCCTCACAAAGCTAAATGGATTATTTGAGAATGTGAAGGTGGATCTCATTGAGATTAAAAAGGTGACAACATCCTATCTGTCAGCTTCAAAGCTAGAGAAAGCATCACACTCATAATAGACCTTGTAATACTTAGTTCCAGAGGTACTGTCATTTTCTTCATTAAATTTAGTGTGTAAACATTCAGACTTTTCAGCTGGGTCTTTCTGTGTTCTAGAATGAGGGAACAATGCTTCATTTGTAAGGGGATTTTGAGCCATTCATGGGTCATCAGCCACACGCAAAGGTGAAAGATTATAAGCTGTCTGTACAGTGACTTTTGCCTCGAAGAGGAGGAAGTGGTCTGTGGTATCTCTGTTTTGCACAGATCCTCTGTCACTAACCAGTGAGCATACTAGATGAGATCAAGTTTTAGGTCCAGGACAGCACAAATCTAAGTTAATCGACTGAGTATGGAAATGAGGAACCAGGGGATAGTCAGAGAAGGAAGCACATTATTTCAAAGGATGAGGTGTTGATCTTGAAGTTAAGGATCCTGAGTTTGAATTCTACTTCTGACTGTCTAAGTGACCTTGAGCAGATCTATTAGCCTCTCAGTTTTCTCATTTGTAAGGTAGGGGTGCAAGTTAAACTGGATGACTTCTCAAAGACATCTGTGGTCTCTTCCAGTTCCTGGATAGTCATGCTGCATCCTCTCCCTCCAATAGAATGTAAGCTCCTTGAGGGGAAAAGCTGTTTCATTTCTTTGTATCTAAAGCACCTATCAGAAAGGCTGGCATGTAGTAGCTGTAAGCAGTTTGTTGATTATATATAATCAATAATTATATAATAAATGCTTTTGATTAAATGACTGATAATCCATATGCAGCTGGGGTCTCTCTGTAACTCTCACTCAAGTTTATTTATGCTCCTTCTTTACCCCCATCCATAAAAGTCTCATTAGTTAATAGACTCATTAATTTACTAATTAACCTCCTTTGGGGAGGTTGAAAGAAAATAGAAATTGGAAGAACAAAAACAGAAAAGAAAGTGACAAAAAGCAAAGCTTTAAAAACTTGAGAGGACACTCTGTCCAAGAGCAGCAGTCTCAAATGGAGATTCATAGGGTGGAGGTCAAAACTCAGATCATAAATAGAACTCACCAAAGGAAAAAGAAATTTAATTAACATCTATTATGGGTGAGAAGATACTTCTCACCATCTGTGTGGATATTTCAGCCATTATATAGCCCTTGGAAGATCTGTTTTTGATGCAACTCAGCAAACACCCCATAAACATTATTTGCTAGTAATTTGAGGGGTGTGAATGTCCTACATGGTGAAGTCAGGAAATGACTCTTGTGAACTTTTTTCTTTTTAAAAAATTTAAGAAAATGGTGTAATGGAAAAAACACTGGAGTCGTCTAACCTAGTGGTGTCTCCAAGGCAAGTCTCTGAAGGTATAATTTGCAGAATAGTTGACCATTTTCATCGGTTGGAGAAATTTCACCAATACCACTCCCTCTATCAGTGAAATCCCAGGTCTGTTCCTCCCCAAAACAAAGCCCTGCCCACCCCTTGAAAAAAATAGAAGAAGAAGAAGAAGAAGAAGAAGAAGAAGAAGAAGAAGAAGAAGAAGAAGAAGAAGAAGAAGAAGAAGAAGAAAGAA
>NC_058132.1:250438868-250452119 GCF_016433145.1 Gracilinanus agilis
GAAAGAAAGAAAGGAAGTCAGAAGGAAGGAAGGAAGGAAGGGAGGAAGGAAGGAAGGAAGGAAGGAAGGAAGGAAGGAAGGAAGGAAGGAAGAAAGAAAGAAAGAAAGGAAGAAAGAAAGGAAGAAAGGAAGGAAGAAAGGAAGAAAAAGAAAAGATGAGACAAGTTCCTGAACTTACGAGTCAGAAGAACTGGGTTCAAATTCAGATGCTCCACCTGGAGGTAGCTAGTTCAGTATCGAGTCAGACAATTACTAGCCATGTGACTTGGGAGCAAGTCATTTTACCTCTACCTGCCTCAGTTTCCTCAACTTTAACATGGAGATAATAATAGCACCTACCTCCCAGGGTTATTGTTAAGATCAAATGAGATAATATTTGTACAAGCTTAGCGTAGAGTCTGGTCCACAGTAGACACTTAACACAAGAACTCTCCAATCTGCAGTTTTCTCTTCTTTGAAATAGGGTGAGTGATGAACACTCTCCCCATCTGACAGTGCTGTTTTGAGGAAAATACAGTGTAAAACTGTGAAGTACTTCATAAAATCCCACACCGCTTTGTTACTAAACACAAAAGACCTGAGAATATCTAAAGGTCCAAGGTTTCCAGATCATCTTCTTTTAAAGCGTGCAATATGAAAAAAGGGCCAGTTCTATTTGTGATCACAAGCGTGACATTTTCCAGAGAAAGTGCTGTGCCTGTGCCTTAAGGACCTAAGATAACCTGCTTGGGTTACACTTACAGCAGAGACACATGGCATGCCATCAGCCTCTGCTATGACATGCAGCTGGGACAGTTCCGAAGGTCCCTGCTTTCCCCCTCTCTTCTTAGATGCACAGGGACACAAAGACTGCCAAACACAGAGGCGAACAAACAAGGCGAAATTCTCCCTCTATTGTGCTGGGCTCTTCAGACAGGAAGCAGCAATTAGCTGGTGCAGGAGGGGAAGAATGCTGCTTCTGCAGCTGCAGCTAGCTCTCCAATGTTCTCAAACAAATGATCTGCCACTTTCAAGCACAAGGCAGGAGGAGCCCCCCAAGCCTCCCTCCACAACATTGCCACCACCTGGCTTACAGGCTATTTGTGGGAGTCATCCTTATTTTATTTGGGACACACATGACATTTGGGAGCAACAAGTTGAAGTGTGTGTGAGATGTGTGATGAGCATATATTTGAACTGGGGGGTTCATTGTAATTATACACATGTATGCTATGGCCATCACCCAAAATATTAGCCATCCAATATAGACACGACCTAAACGAGTAACTCCAAAAAAGAGAGGGGTGGGTGTTCCATGGGGATCTATTCATGCCATGACCCAGAAGATCTTAATGTTAATCATATCACTGGGATGGTGAGATGTCCAAAAACTGATTGATCATTTTATAGATAATATCAAAACATGGCTAACATTAATTGGTTATTATCAGCATTAGCCACATTTTAATTAGCCACATTAAATAATTAAAATATGTGCACATACCTGTAGGGACAAAAATCTCTACCCTCCTCCTGATCTAGCTGGGTGGCACAGTGAATTCCAACTGGCCATGGATTCGGGAAAACCTCAGATACTTACCAGCTGCTATCTGACCGTGAGCAAGTCACTTCACCTACAACTGCCTTAGTTTCCTCAACTGTAAATAGTACATACTGCTTTGCTATGACATCTTCAGTCACATCTGATTCCATTTGGGTTTTCCTTGGCAAAGACACTGGAGGGGCTTGCCATTTCCTTCTCAAGCTCATTTTACAGATGAGGAACTGAGGCAAATATTCATGAAGAAGGGTCTTTCTGATTCTGAGCCTAGCTGCCCAAATGATGCATACTAGATGCTTAATAAATTCTTGTTCCTGGAAAAAATATTTAAAATAAATAAATAAATAAAAAATTAAAAATTAAATAATTCTTGTACCCTTCCCAGAGACATTGAAAGTGGCTCTAATCATATTCCCTTTCCTTTCATAGATCTTTGGCAAAATAGCCAAAGCAATTTTAAATAAGTCTGTATAACCCCCCAGGGGAAATTGGGGGAGGAGGGAATGGAAAATGAGAGCAAGGGTTTTTCTCTCCAAAACCTAGATAGAGTGAGAGGTACTAACCCTTTAGGTATTGGTCATCATGAATTAGCCAGGATTAGAAAACAGATGCTTTACTTGGTTCAAGCAGTCTAAGGAGGCAATTACCATAGTCACCATAGAGATGCTTTGTGTGTAAGGGAATTGGACCTACAACAAAAGGTTTTAAAAGAATAAAGGCACTAGAGGTGTGGTTTTAAATTGTAAAGATCTTTGGGTGGGACTAAAGCAGACTCTAGAGAGGGCCAGCTGTGAGTGATTAGATCCCCTCTGGAAAGTGGCAGACTATAAGTGCTGGAGAGTGACAAAACTATGGAATCCATCAAAAGAAACTGAACTATAAGAGACAGAGCTAAAGCAGATCTGAGAACTAAGATTGATTCTGGGACCTGAACTACATGAGGAAGAGTCATAGAAATATACTTCTCAAGGGTTTTGGGTGAAGGAAGAGGTAAGTGGGACTGACTCACCATGAGGCAAAGAACAAAGTACAACTGGGAAGAGCAAATCCCAGTTTGCTTCCCTGCCTGATCCCCACCCATTCTAACACTTACAAGACTTTGTGGGAAAGAGGACAGTCCCATGTGGTTCTGTCTAGGGGATTTGTTCTGAGTCTTTTCTGAAGTCATTAATGTGTAAATAATACTGCATTATATTTTAAGCCTTGTGAGTCTGAGCGCTTGTAAGGAGAGCTCATGGTTAGACTTAGCGGAGTGCCAAAATGTAAATGTTTCCAAGTTTCACCTAATTGGCAGCAATAAGCCAGGTGAGAGATACTAAGTGTACTAAGATCCTTGTGGAAAGAAGGAGCCTCTGATATCAAGGTTACATCTACATCTACACATATACATAATAACTTAATTTTGCAAAGTACTCTGTAACTTGCAAAACACATTTACCTTCATTTTCTCATTCCATCCTTCAACAATGTTGTAAACAGTATAAAACAGTGGGAAGCACATTGGATTTGGAATCTGAAACCTTGCGTTCTAAAATATGTTACTTAGTACTTTTATGACCATAGACAACTTGCCTCATCTCTATGGACCTTGATTTCCTCATCAACAAAATTAAGTGGTTAAATTAAATAACCTCCTGACATCCTTTCTAGATCTAAAACTATAGTCCTTTATGGTAATAATTCCCAATTTACTATTAAAGAGTCTGAGGTTCAACGAAAGCTAAATGACTGGCTTATAGTAATCAACATAAACAGAACTCAGAGTAACATTTTCTGACTCTAAGTCTAAGTCTTTATTCCATCAAGCACATTCAAATTCATAAGGCCTGTATAGAAACAAACACCCAAAATGAGTTATTCAGAATGGTTCTCTGAAATAAAACTCCTTAGATATTTATTTCATTTTATTTTTTAAGTTCCTTTTTTCAATTATGAGTAGAAACAATTTTTTTTTTTTTTAAACCCTTACCTTCCGTCTTGGAGTCAATACTGTGTATTGGCTCCAAGGCAGAAGAGTGGTAAGGGTAGGCAATGGGGGTCAAGTGACTTGCCCAGGGTCACACAGCTGGGAAGTGTCTGAGGCCAGATTTGAACCTAGGACCTCCCGTCTCTAGGCCTGACTCTCAATCCACTGAGCTACCCAGCTGCCCCCTAGAAACAATTTTTAAACAATCATTTTCTAACATTTTGCAGTCCAAATTCACTCCTTCTCTCCCCTCTCCCTTCCCCAAGATGGTAGGTAATCTGATTATTCCAGTGCATACAATACATATTTCCATATTCCTCATGTTGTGAAAGAAGACATGTCAAAAAGCTCATAAAGGAAATAAGGTGAAAAATGATATGCTTTGATCTGAATTCATACTCTTGGCAATTCCTTCTGTGGCTGTGGATAATATTTTTTTATCATGCATCCCTTGGGGGTTGTCTTGGATCCTTGCATTGTTGATAATAATTTAGTCTTTCACAGTTAATCATGGCACATTACTTCTGTTATTGTATAATGTTCTCCTGGTTCTGCTCCCTTCCCTCCAAGTTTTTCAGAAATCTCTTTAGACATTTATTAAGTACCTATTCTGTAATGAACATTATATGGATATAAAGTACATTTAACTGGGAGGAATGAACATCCTTTTTTAATGTTCTTGGGTTCTACATCTGTTCAACAACTGACCCATATAGTTAACTTGGATCTTATTGTTTTCCCATATGACAAATAGGGCAAATTTTTAGGAAAATAGTAGATTTAATCCTTTTTGTGTAAGACTTTGCTTTCACAAAAGAAAATACCAAGTAATGTGATATTTAGATAAAATATTAGAAATATCATTTTTCCAGAGTAAATGTACCATCCATCCCAATTTTTGCTCTCTGATAGTGGCACAGCAGAGGTCTTGAAGAATGTTGTAGTACTTTCCCTTCATTGTGTCTATAATTTTCTTCCTTCCTTCCTTCCTTCCTTCCTTCCTTCCTTCCTTCCTTCCTTCCTTCCTTCCTTCTTTCACTCCTTCCTTCCTTCCTTCTTTCANCTTCCTTCCTTCCTTCCTTCCTTCCTTCTTTCACTCCTTCCTTCCTTCCTTCTTTCACTCCTTCCTTCCTTCTTTCTTTCCTTTCTTTATAAAAAAATTTTTTTCATTAAAATCATTTTCCTTCTGTCTTGGAATCAATACTAAGTATGGCTTACAAGCCAGAAGAGTGGTAAGCCCTAGGAAACATTCAAAAATGTTCACTTGTAAATTTAACTCCTCTCTTTCTAAACTCATGTGTGTTTTTCACTTTGAACAATCAATTGACAATAGGAGAATAGAATTCCCTTCTTGTTTCCTAAATCATTCTTTATAATGTACTGCCTCTTGTTGGCCTAAATTTATACTTTATAGTGGAACCCTAGCATCCATTTCTGTCTGCATTTTTATTTTAAAATTTTTTTCTAAAGACAGAGTAATGTATGTCATCCTAGCATTTAATGCCATTTAAGAACTTGTTAAATACTAAATTTTTAAAATCATATAAACCACAGAGGGTGACTAACGTCCCTTGGATAGTGTCATGGTTCCTTCTAACCACACCCAGATTCTCAGCTGGATCTCAGAAATATGCTAGGGAAACTCTGTTCCTATTTTTAAAAAAAAAAATTAACGAGATCTTCAAAGTGCATCTTCTGGGTAGATATTAAATGAAACAATTCTCTTCTAAGAAACCACTCAAACTCGATGTTGGTCTTGGAAGGACAATAGCCAAATGGAATGTATCAGGATGGGAAATTTGGCTCCTGGGGAGTCTGGGCACTACCAGCCTGCCCTGACAGCAGTCAACCCCAGAACAAAGAAAGCCAAATGACCAGACCCACTGGAACAGGGCCTTGTGCCATAACCGTCAGGGTCACACTGAGAGGAAAGAAGCACTACTGGGAAAAAAATAGAAAAAGAAGAAAAGGAGATGAAGATCAAAGGAGTTCTCTGGAGTTGTAGATGACTTGCGAGAAGAGGAGAAAGCTAAGCTTTCCATCCTGTGTTCCAAGAACTAGCAAGACTTGTGTCTTATAGCATTTGTAAGACACCAGGGAGTGCCCTGGTTCCTCTAATGCCTGATAATGCATATTGTAAGGTGGCTGGCTACCCTAATCTCAGCTCACTGCAGGCTGCCCCTTCCACTCATGCATTTTAATTTCTAAGTATGGAAAATCAGAAGGGAAGGCTTTGGGGGCGGGGAGACGAGAAGGAGGAATTATTCTTCATCAGATTTCATCTTTTAAACAATACTCAGTGCCACCAAGGGATCAGCATAGCTGACATTCTCTTCCTGCTCTCTACAGGGCATGTGCTTCCTACACTACCCGCCCCAGCATTAAAGCTTGAGACTTTAATTATAGAGAAGAAAAAGATTTCACATCTGTCTGGAAAACAAGTCGGGTACATTCTCTCCCCCCCCCCCCAACCTTCTTAAATCCTGGGATTTTCCAGCATCAGCCATCAGAAAAGTCTTAAAGAGTTTCTTGCTAATCCCTGTCTAGATGGCTCTACACACACAAACACAAACACTGTTAAGATGTTGGCTCCAACACACACCAAATCAACTTTAGTTGGAGGACACAGCCAGCAATGCTTCCTGGATCCAATCTAAATTCTGAGATCTTTTGTTTAAATAGGAGGATGTTGGGGGAGGGAGGTTCACAGTATCTGAGCAAGTCACTCTAGGAACAGGATCCTCAGGAACTGCTCCGTGGCTCTCTTGTGTGGGGTAGGGTCGGGGCCTGATTTCTAAGCTGCCATCTGTGGAATGCCTGTTTCTGTTCCACTTAATTCATTGCTCACTCCAGGATGATGACGACGACGACGATGATGATCACAGCAGCTGTGATCTCTGCTTCCACCAACTAACAGAACATTGAGAGTGAGGGGCAGAGAGGGTGGCACAGAAAGAGCAGCCCCCCTCTCGCCCCCATAGAGAAAAAGGCACTCTTTTCTTGTCAAGGGGTCTGTGTGGCTTCTGCCTTTCAGAGAGACATCAGCTGTTAGCCCCTGGGGTCCAGGTGGTAAAAAGATTGGCCTGAAATGTTGTGCAGCTGGCCTCTTCTGTTCAAAGATCTATTTCATGACTTTTTTTCTTAATTAAAAAGAACACACCGAGCTCCACGAATGCAGTGGCTAAACAGATATATTAAGTCACTTTCTCCACCCCTCTGTGCTAAGTAACTTTGAAATGAAAATAATCATTAGCAAGCAGGGCTTAAATCCTCAGTTTAAGCCCAGATTCCATATCCTAACCATAGAGACTGTCTCCCAATTTTTCTAGGCAGTTCAGTAAAGAGACACATTTGATCAGTAAAGTGAAACATTACCAGACAACTGCCCTGTTTTTCTTTAAATCCTAGATTGAACATTGGAAGGGACCTTAGAGGTCATTTATTTCAATATAAGAACAGAACAGGGATTTGAACCCAGGGCCTCTGATTCCACTGCCCAAGACTTCCTCCCGCTAAAATCTGTTTTTCAAGACTCCTTAAAGAAAAAAGGCACAAGATATGTTGTTGTTTTTTTAAAAAAGACATAGATAATGCAATAATTAATTAAGCTTTTGTCTAAATAGAATGAAATCTGCAAGACTATATTTCCCCCTCAGGACTTTTCTTTCCTGGGAGTTTTGGTTGTAGGATGCTTTGCTTCTCCTTCAAATCATTTCACATGATTAGGCACCCAGGAAGCCAGGTGGGAGAAAGAAGAGAGCACTTTGCGTGGTGTCAGGCAGATGGGAGTTTGAAGCCAACCAACAGCTTGTGTTTATGTAGCCGAAACTTGGTTTCCTCCTCCGTAAAATGGCCTTGTTCATAGTACCTACCTCAAAGAGCTGTTGTGAGGATCAAACGAGCTAATAGATGTTGGGCATTTTGCAAACGCCAAAGTACTGTAGAAATAGGTGATATTATTTTTAGGTACTTAATGCTTCCTGGGTTGAATTAAAGAGAAAAAGAAATAAGTATTAATGTTTAAATCCTGAGCCCTGGTTGGGGGAGGGGAGGTTCCAAAAAAAAGATTCCCTTTGCTTAATTACAAATTAGACAGATTTAACCAGAAAGGCATTCACTCCCTTTGTGGGCAATGCAGAATCCTGCCAGTAGCAGAATGGTGCCTTATAGAGGGGAGCTCTCAGCCCTTGTCAGCACTGTCCTCTAGCACTACAGGCAAAATCTGTGCTCAGGAGGGCTCAGGAAGTAATTGGAGATAACCCATTTTGATAAAGCTATATTTTAGAGGTCCACGCTAAGTAATTTTCAGATCTATTTATACTTTTCATTAGGTTAAGAGTCTCATTTTTCTTCCCACTCCATTTAGCCTCTCTCTCTCCAATGCATACACCCCAGGCTTTTACTGTATGTCGGGCTCTTATTTCAGAGGATACAACTTGACAGGCTGCATACCCAGATCTGGGCAATGATAATGGGCTTCTCCTGTTCAATACTCAGCCTTGTCTCATGCGTGTCCTGATGAAGATTTCACAAAGTGTTGTTTTGTAGATATTTAAGGGCTAATGTGTGGCAACTGACGATGTGATAGGAAAAAGGATAACTGAAAAGAAGAATGTTTTATTCTCGAAGATTCACCATGAACATAATCATTGAAAAATGATCGTTTCTAAAAGCAAACTTATTACCCCATGACACTTTTGTGCTTCATTATTCCTAGTATTTAACTACTTATCTCTTCAATTTTCACACAAAGCTAATCATTAATATTATTGTAATTTAGGAGTAATTATTTTAAAAGCTTTTTTCTCTGATAGCTGAAATCAAGTTGGCTATTACTGAGTAAGGTGAAAGTATTTATTTTTTTTTTGTGGGAGGGAGGGGTTGACATGAGAGAGATTGATTTTGGATGCCAAGAAATCACTTAGCCTCCACAGCATCTTCAACTTCTCAGCATCATGGAATATGCTTTACCAGAGAGGTTTATGCTGAAGCAAAATGTCTCCCTTAAGACAGATGCCAGCCCCTCTCATTTCTCCATATGTCCGACAATCTTTAGAAAAGTCAGAGGAAAAATTAGACCCTTTTGAGATAAAATTGTACAAACAGGTAGCCTTGCTCTTACCCACCCTTTCATCTACTCTTTGCCCTAGCCCTAGGTCATAAAGCAACTGTGTAAGAGTTGGAGGCTAGTTCTCATTCATTCATTCACTCATTCAACTATCATCTTCTCTTTCTTTCTTTTTCTTTCTTTTTTCCTTCTTTCCTTCCTTCTCTCTTTTCTTCTTTTCTTTCTTTCTCTCCTTCCTTCTTTCTCTCCTTTTTCTTTCTTTCCTTCCTTCTTTTTTATCTCTCTTTCTTCCTTTTTCTCTTTCTTTCTTCCTTTCTTTCTCTCTTTTTCTCTCTGTCTCTCTCTCTCTGTGTCTCTCTTAAAAACCCTTGCCTTGGAGGCAGCTATGTGGCTTAGTAGATTGAGAGTCAGGCCTAGAGATGGGAGGTCCTGCAGCCAAATCTGGCCTCAGACACTTCCTAGCTGTGTGAACCTGGACAAGTTATTTAAGGAATGATCCTGGGCAAATTACTTAAAGACTAGGCAATTTGGAGTTAAGTAACTTGCCTAGGATCACACAGCTAGGAAGTGTCTGAGGTCAGATTTGAACCCAGGACCTCCCATCTCTAGGCCTGACTCTCAATCTACTGTGCCACCTAGGTGCTCCCCATTATCATTTCTATGTACAAGATACCATGCTGGACTCAGGGGATGGGGATGAGATGAGACAGAAAGATAAAAATAAAATGTTCCCTGCTCTCATAGAGTTTACAGTCATATTCTTTTGTTTATGATAAATTATTCATATCAGCTCAACAGGACAGGTAAATATTCATCCAGTCTTTGGATGAAGAAACCAAGGCACAGTACAAAGTGAGAAAGTCAAGCAATGGGAAATGGAATGAAGCATTCTGATTGGAGCCTAGCTCCCATGCCCACTTAATTTCATAATAAAGAGTGAACACAATTTCTCTCTCTTCTCAAAAAGCATCTCTGTTTTATTTCAATTTGTGAGATTTTATTTCTGTGCCAGTGCCCAGTGTTAATGCATTCAAACAGAATAATTTTGAAAATCAAATCCATTTAGCAAAACCACTAAGACCATAACATTGAAACGATCTCATCTTTGCTTTAACAACAGTGGCAGAACTCTATTTGATATCAAGTATTAGGGATGGAACATTAGACCCAGAGGCAGAACATTTGGATTCTCATCTTTACTACTAACTAGTTATATGACCTTGGGAAAGTCACTGAAACTTTAGAGAAGTAAGAAAACAGACTCCTATTCCTCCTCTGAAAACTGGTACAATAATGCTTATTCTGCCTGCTAATGAGTTCATATATAATAAATTATGAGATCATATACATGAAAGCCTTTTCTACATTATTAAGCACTCTCCAAATAGCATAGGTTTTTACTATTGCCTTCTTGACCCCTGTGGTATAAATATTATAATAATACCAACTTCCATTGATTTTATTATTTTAATAACTCTGGGGACCCTTCCAACTCTGGATTTCCATGATTGTGTGATTCTAAATGAATATAATACTCAAGGATTTTTTGGCCAGCACAGAATGCACTGGTCCTTTAACTTCCCTCATTCTGGGCACCAGACTTCTATTAGTACAGCCCAAAATGAAATTAGGTGTAAGCACGCTGTGACTTCATTAGGACAGCGGTTCTCCAAGTAGGGTGCCTGCTGGATTTTTTTCCACCAAAGACTTGAACCACAATCAAAAGGCATAAATTATTTATTGTTTGTTTGTTTTTTAAATTGTAACCATGATAATGGTTTTTTACGGAGGCACAAATTTTGTAAATCACTGCATTTTTGTTGTTATTGCTGCTGTTATCCCTTCGGGTTTTTGTACAGGCAAATGAGATATAGGTGATCCAGATGTCCTTTATCCCACTTGAATGATCCAGAAATGAAACAATTTAAGTGCCACAGAACTAGAGGATAACATAAAAGCAGGAACTTATCCAGGGAAGTGTGATCAGGATGCTAGGTGACTGAAAACCTCACCAAACAAGAATCAGTTAAAGAAACTGCGGATATTTATCTTGGAATGGAGGAAACTCAAGAATTTAATCATAGCTGAAAGCTCAAAAGGCTTAATTAATTAACAATTAAAATAATTAAATTTTTTCTTTGTTGTTGTTTTTTTAGTTGTTGCTGAGTCTTCTGGACTCCATTTGGATTTCTTGGCAAAGGTACTAGAATGGTTTGTCATTTCCCTCTCCAGTCCATTTTACAGATGAATAAACTGAGGCAAAAAAGGCTAAGTGACTTGCCCAGGGTCTTGAACTCAAGAAGATGAGTCTTCCTTACTCCAGGTCTGGCACTTTATCCACTGTGTCACCTCACTGCCCATATATGCATATATATAGATAATGTGTGTATGTGTGTGTGTGTGTGTGTGTGTGTTTCATCTGCAAGTCAAATGGAAAGGTCCCCTAGTTCCTTTGAGTACAGCAACAAAGCAGATGGTAATGCATTTTTAATGTTGTTTCCACTGATAAAAACCATATCCATTTCTGATGTTAAAACATTTGACAGTACTTAGAAATATGATGTCAAGAACTTTCTTTCCAAGCTGTGGCTACTGAGAAGGCAGAGGCTATAGCATTCACCAGTAATTGCCCCCTCTCTTCTTCACAAAGGGTGATTTCCTGGATGATAGTTGTGGGGACTAAACTAGAAGGAAGTCTAGTCTTCTAAGATGGCACGCTGTTCCCAGGGGTTTGGGGTTCACCTGTCTATAAATTACAATTGGTCAGTAGTTGGCTTGTGGCCAATATTGTGGCTCCATTTTCTATAGGAGTTACTCCCCTAGATAATGGTTGGAAACAGGGAAAAGGGGGGGAAGGCAGGAAATAGGGTTGATGTTCTTGAGAGCACAACTATTCCCAAGACTCTTGGACTTAGGATCTTGACCTCTCTCTATAGTGGTCAAAGTAATGTTATTGATTTGCCCGACTGGGCACATGTCACCTTTTTTCTTTCCCTTGTGATATTATTCCTCCTCATGCATCCACCGATGTGACCAAACTGGATTACCTGGTGTTACTTGAACATTCGCTCTTTCATTCATGCCTTTGAACAGGCTATCCTCCCATTCCTGAAATGTTGGCCACCTTCACTTTTGCTTCTTGGAACCCTTAGCTCCCTTATGGTTTAACTCAAGTGCTCCTTTCTTCAAGAGGTCTTTCCATATTCCCTTAGTTGTTGGTTTCCCCACAGTCATCAAAATCACTTTGTGTTTGTTTTGCACATACCATATCTTGTTTTCACTTCTCTGTGAATATGTTCCCATTCTCCCCACCCAATTGAATCTTTGAGGATAGGAACTGCCTCATATATTTGTACAAATATACCTAAGGTATATTTGTACCCTAGAGCCTAGCAGAGTTCCTGGAACATGTTAGATGATTGCTAAGTATTTAGTTATTATTAATATTAATAAGCATGGTAATAGTAATAAATGCTTGTTAATAAGTATTGTTGAATAGCAAAGAGAGGGAAGGAAAGTATTCATGTAAGTATGTGAGCAAGGTGTATGTTTAAGGGGCAGAGAGTAGGATTACTCAGTCTTTCTTCCTCATTCAGGAAAGTGTGATCAAGATGGTAGGTGACTGAAAACCTCACCAAACCAGAATCAATAAAAGAAACTGTGGATGTTTATCTTGGAATGGAGGAAATTCATGGGAGGGGGCAATCTGGCATTATGTTATGGATATCCTTAAATATCAAACAGATAGATTTGAATCTTACTCAAATAGATTAGGAAGGGACAGTTAGGTAACTCAGTGGATAGAATGCCAGGCCTAGAGATGGGGGGGTCCTGGGTTCAAATTTGATCTCAGATACTTCCTAGTTGTGTGGCCTTGGGCAAGTCACATAACCCAAACTGCCTAGCCCGTATTGCTCTTTGACCTTAGAACCAATACTTAATATTGATTCTAAGACAGAAGGTTAGGGTTTTTTTTAAAAAATTAGAAAGCTAATGAGAATTTTTGAAGAAAGGAATGACCTCAATTTATGCCTCTGAAAGATGAATTAAAGAGGGGAGAAATGGACATAGGAAGTATGGTAAGAAGGCTTTAAAAAAAAACCTGACCTTCTGTCTTAGAATCAATACTAAGTATTGGTTCCAAGGCAGAAGAGTGGTAAGAACTAGGCAATTAGGGTTAAGTGACTTGCCTAGGGTCATATAGATTTGAACCCAGGACCTCCCATCTATAGGCCTGGCACTCTATCCACTGAGCCACATGGATTCCCCATAAGAAGGCTTTTGTATAGCTCATCTGGAAAGTATTGAGGGCCTCAACTAAGGCAGGTGAGGTAGGAAGGGGAAGCTTAAGAAGGGACTGATTTAAGAGATATTTCAAAAATGGAATTAAGGAGGTAAAACTGGTCCCATAGGCGAGGCCTCTTCCTCTTCCCCGCCACTACCCCAGCACCTCGATTGAGTGTTGAGTTCAGAGACCTTTTCAAGATACTGAATTTAAAATAAATTAAAGAAATCAAAGTCATGAGCCGCCTCGAAGACTCGCATGCCTTGTGGCTCTGAGGCCGATGGTGGGCTCCATTGAAGCCCTGCTACCCCGATGGATTCCTCGAATCCTCAGCCTGGTCACCCCCGGGGACATTGGTACACAGCTGGCCTCTGCGGGTTTCCTGAGAGGAA